>NC_092717.1:192243278-192551013 GCF_047496885.1 Scyliorhinus torazame
TTTATGAACCCTGCCATATCGTTTATCCAGGCGTCCACGCCAGGGGGTTTCGCTTCCTTCCACATAAGTAGGATCCTTTGCCGGGCTACCAGGGACGCAAAGGCTAGAATATCGGCCTCTTTTGCCTCCTGCACTACCAGCTCTTCCACTACCCCAAATATAGCTAACCGCCAGAATCTATTAAAAGTTGTGGGTCAGATGAAGTCCATGATACACTTTGGGATTCTCTAAACTCTGACACATAACACAATGATCTGGTTATTAAGCAACTGGACTGGTAGTCATACTGTGGCTGCAAACTTTGTCAGTGTGCAGGCTGTGCTTGAGGTGTAATTGATAGTTCTTAAGTGTAGGTAGCAAGTTTGCTGTTGCTTAGGCTCGCCTCACTGTTGCCCTGCACAGTTGCATGAAGTTTTGGTGTCAGCATGTTAGTAAGCTATCTTAAAATCGCCATTCCCGCAAACATTTTACTTAGATTTAGTTTTTTAAATGAGGCTCTCTCCCAATTTACTTTAATGGTTTGCTGTGATTTTTCTGTAGTCATTTGGAACACTTCTCACTCCAAAGTAGCTGTGGATGTTGGGATCACTGGAACTTTCAAGACTGAGATGGCTAGATTATTGTTAGGGAAAGATAGAAATATAAAACAAAGGCAGAAAGTAGAGCTGAGGCTTAAAACCAACTGAGTTGTGGAGCAGGCTTCAGGGACTGAAGGTCCTATTTGCGTTCCTCATGTTACATTATTACGTTTCACCTTAACCTTTTTGTGCTGATTCTGATGGTATAAAACCCCATATTTCACTTCTTGTTTTCTGGTATTTGTGCATTCAATAATATATTTACTTTAACGCTCAGGAATTTCCTCCTGAAAGCCCTCCACCTCTTCACTTCCTGAAAACACATCTCTTTGACTAAGCTTTTGCTCCACCTAATGTGGACTCAGCATCCTTTTACTTATCATGCCGTTGGTCTTTATGCAACCTTAAAACGTGCTACATAATTTTGTTTTCTTGCTTTTGTTGTCATTTTAATAGAGGTGTTAATGCATTTAGAATTGAAGGAAAAACCTCACCATTGAAATTACAAATGGTATTTGGTTTTGGTATTGGCCAAGTAATTTAAGGCGGAACAGTGGCACACTGTTTAGCAGTACTGCCTCAGAGCACCAGGGACCCGGATTCGATTCTGCCCTTGGATGACTGTGTGCAGTTTGAACATTCTCCCCGTGTGTGCGTGGGTTTCTTCCAGGTACTCCGGTTCCTCCCACAGTCCAAAGGTGTGCAGGTTAGGTGGATTGGCCATGCTACATTTTTCCTTTGTGTCCAAAGATGTGCAGGTTAGATGGGGTTACGTGGATAGGGTGGGGGAATGGGCCTAGGTAGGGTGTTCCTTGGAGGGTTGGTGCAGACTTGATGGGCCAAATGGCCTCCTCTGCACTGTCGGGATTCTTTGGAGTGGGTTAAAGATTACAACTGAGCCAACTGTTTGGGGGTAATTTTCACATTGATTTACGGGAGGAGGACATTGCCAGCTGGGCCAGCATTTATTGCCCATTCCTAATTGCCCTCCATGAGGGCATTTGAGAGTCAATTCCATTGTTTTGGAGCTGGAATCACATGCAGGCCAGTAAGGATGACAGTTTTCCTTCTCTAAAGTCATTAGTGAACCAGATGGGTTTTTAATGACAATCAACAATGGTTTCATTGTCATCATTTGACTTTTAATTCCAAATTTATATTTAATTCAGATTTTACCACCTGCTGTCGTGGGATTTGAACCCAGCCCTGGGTCTCTAGATCACTTGCCCAGTGATAATAACACTCCTCCCCATTCAACAGCTTATGTGCACTTGCTGTCACTTCAATAGTAACAGATTTAATTCAATGGGTCACCCACTGGTATCTTGGCCGTGTGGCCTTTCAACATGCTATACCTGAAATTGGACCACAGAAGGCGAAATGGCTGATCCTCACCTTGATCACGCTTGATATCCAGAGTTATGCACTTGCCAACAGGAATTGATAGGTTGTGATTAGGACTGAGGACACTGGCAGATGTTTTTGCCTACTTAGTAAGGGGCACTGAAACAAATAATAGCATCTCCTACTGTCGCCATGACTTATAACACGCTGGCTGAGAATTTAACATGCACATTTTTGGTCTGTAGGATCAGCTCCCTGATGTCTTCATCAACTGGTTGAACATTTTCTGTGCATTATGCTTTTTTAATATCTGTTTTCTCAAATTTAAGAAGACTAATGGAAATAAAATTGGGATAAATGTAAAACAGGCAGCAGATTTTGAAATCGCCTTTTTACACCATCTCGTAAAGGCAAGCTGACCCCAGCAGCTCATGGCAAATACTAATAATAATTAATAATCTTTAATAATCTTTATTGTCACAAGTAGGCTTACATTAACACTACAATGAAGTTACTATGCAAAGCCCCTAGTCGCCACATTCCGACTTCTGTTCGGGTACACGGGAAGAATTCAGAATGTCCAAATTACCTAACAGCACGTCTTTCAGGACTTGTGGGAGGAAACCCATGCAGAATTGCAAGCTGAATAGGTAATCAAACCTAGGACTCTGATCCACGTGAACAGAGTCCTAGGTTGCACTACAAACCACATGGATGATCCTGGGAGTGCTTTTAATACACAACTAAGATGTAATGATGTCTCCTAATAGACTGGGGCTGGTTTAGCACAGGGCTAAATCGCTGGCTTTGAAAGCAGATCAAGGCAAGCCAGCAGCACGGTTCACTTCCCGTTCAACACCCTGAACAGGTGGCGGAATGTGGCGACTAGGGGCTTTTCACAGTAACTTCATTTGAAGCCTACTTGAAGTCTACAATAAGCGATTTTCATTTCATTTCAGTTGTTTTGTTCTTATAATATGCAATAAGACAGTTAACTTCTGTGCATCTCGGGGTGGCGCAGTGGTTAGCACTGTTGCCTACGGTGCTGAGGACCTGGGTTCGATCCTGGCCCCTGGTCACCCACTGTGTGGGATTTGCACATTCCCCCTGTTCCTGCATGGGCTTCAACCCCACAACCCAAAGATATGCAGGTTAGGTGGATTGGTCATGCTAAATTGCCCCTTAATTGGAAAATAAGAATTGGGTTCTCCTAAATTTAGTTTTTTAAAACTTCTGTGCATCCATCCACAGATTGTAAGTACAGAGTCACATGCCAAGGTAAATCCTGATTTCAGCGCATTGTTTTATTGGCTCAAATAAGTTAGGATGATTCTCATAATTTTATGCTTGAACCCGAAGATGAATTCTGCGGAATTAATTTTGTTGAGTACAGATGATATTTGGGCAGCCCCCTGACGGTGCATGATGTAGAAGATCTATTGGAAGTTTGGACTTTGGGAGGCTGAAGGTTCCTTTCTTCATTAAAGGGATGATTACAACTCCTGGTTGGAAGCTGGTGAGAGAGCTGCCTGGCTGTCTCTGTTTATCTCTGCTGATTAGTAGCTGCCAGAACAACTTTCGCATCCTGCCGAAACCGACTGCTAGCAGATCGGACCGACTGCTAGCAGATGAAGTTCAGGTGGCTGGGAAGATGGGGCAGCAGAAGCTCATAATTTCCTATCGGGCCTGAATGAGTACTCCTGCTCCTCTTGACTCTACAAAATGTAACTTTAAGAATTACTTTTTGCGCCCCTGCTGTCCCTGACAAGCTTTTGCTGAACAGACCTTTGATGGACAGCGCAATCAAACAATTCAAACCCTTATTAATCAGACAGGTGCCTTAATTGTCCGCAAAAACAGGATTTTCTGAAAAAAGGAGACATGTCAAAGCTTTTTGTCTTGCATTCATCAGGATGTTTTACAAGAATATCTTCGCAAGAAGTGTTCTGATGAGTGCAAGCCAAAAAGCCTTGGCCTGTTGCCTTTTTCAGCAATACTCGAGTTCTGTACTACCAAATTACTATAAACACAGGCACGTTAAACTAGCTGCTGGGTGGAAATAGAGCAGCCATTTATCGACTTCTTTAAAGTGAACTAAGGCGTTAGCAGCGGGGCGGGGGGTGGGGGTGGGGGGGGGGGAGAGGTGAGAGGGGGGAAAACTAAGGGTGTGGGGTTGGTATCAGGGGTTGTGATTGGCCTGTGTCTTTTTGTATCTCTGGTTTTCTGATATTTCTATGTACATGTGCAAAATGCCTTTAATAAAAATATGTTATAAAAATACAATTTTAAATAATTGATTCCAATGATTTGTATTTATAAAGCATCTTTAATGTAATAAAATATCCCTGGGCAAAGTTTGACACAAAGCCACGTGAGGCAATAGTAGACTGAACCCTAATTTTCACCAGGTGGCGAAAAACCTGGTAAGATCAAAAGACCATCAGAAAGGGAGCAGGAGTAGGTCCATTGAGTCTGCTCTACTGTTAATGAGGTTGTGGCTGATCTGATTCAGGCCTTAACTCCACTTTCCTGCCTGGACCCCAAAATAACTCCCTTGCTGATCAAAAACCTCTCTAACTCAGCTTTGAATATAATCAATGTGACCCTCTGAGAGAAGAATTGCATCCTCATCGTCTTAAAATGGAAACACCTTACTTTTAAGTTGTGTCCCTTAGTTTTCAATTTCCCTTTGAGAGGAAACAACCTCTCAGCATCCACTCTGTCAAGCCTCGTCAGAATTTCAAACATTTCAAAGGGGTTACTGTGGTAGACACCACCAGTGGTATATTGTATGTATTACGGCACTGCCCGTATATTACAGGTACGACGATAAATCCCTGCCTGCTGGCTCCGCCCAGCAGGCGGCGTATAAAAGTGTATGCTCTCCTGCGCAGATTCCATTCTGGTTCCAGCTGCGGGAGGCACAACATCTTGTGCAATAAAGCCTCGATTGTTTCACCATTCTTGTCTTGTGGTAATTGACGGTACATCAATTTATTGCACAACATTTTAAGAGATGGAACTCCTAATCAAGCCTGAGCCCTCATGCAGCCAACGCCACGTCTACCTTCGACCACTGGCTAGCCTGCTTCGAAGGCTACCTCAGTGCAGCCATTGAAGAACCCTCGGACTCACAGAAGCTCCAAGTCCTCTACGCGCGGGTGAGCCCTGAAAATTTCCCTCTCACCCGGGATGCGCCCACCTACTCAGAAGCGATGACACTCCTAAAGGGACACTACATTAAACCGGTGAACCAAGTGTACGCCAGGCACCTCCTGGCCACGAGACGGCAACTCCCCGGGGAGACTCTGGATGATTTCTTGCAGGCCCTACAGATCCTCGGTAGAAACTGTGACTGCCAGGCAGTTTTGGCAGTCCAACACATCAAACGTTTAATCAGAGACGCTTATGTCACGGGCATGCAGTCTACATACGTTCGCCAGCGACTACTGGAAGGGGGTAAGCTCGATCTTGCGGGGACTAGGCAGCTTGCAAATTCACTAGAAGTGGCCTCCTACACCCCCGAACGCATGGCACCCTCGTGGGCCCCACCAGCTGCCGACTCCAGCTCACCGCAAGCCTGCGCCGCGCGGCAGCCAGCCAACTCTGGAGGCCCAAGTGTTATTTTTGTGGACAAAGCAAACATCCAAGGCAACGCTGCCCGGCGCGGAGCGCAACCTGCAACGGGTGTGGGAAGAAAGGACACTTTGTTTCTGTTTGCCAGGCCCAGTCGATCGCCGCTGTTTCCAGGCCCGGCATTTCTACACCCCTCACGTGCGACCCAGGGACGCCGCCATCTTCTCCTCCGCAAGCCACGTGCGGCCCGTGGGCGGCGCCATCTTCCTCACCGCAACCCATGTGCGGCCTGTGTGCGCCGCCATCTTTGATGCCGCCCGCCACGTGCACCCCGTGGGCGCCGTCAGCTTTGGCGCCATTTTGGACCCCGGCTCGTTTGGCCGTTCGCCCCCTTCACCCTGGATCAGTCTCGGCCCCATAACCTCGCGACCGCTACGACGACAGTGAAGATCAACGGATATGACTCCGGGAGCACAGAGAGTTTCATCCACCCCACTACGGTAAGGCGCTGTTCCCTCCTGGTACTCCCCATCACCCAGAAAATCTCCCTGGCCTCCGATCCCATTCCGTTGAAATCCGGGGGTACTGTATTGCGACCCTCACTGTCCAGGGCATAGAGTTCAGCAACTTCAGGCTCTACGTCCCCCCCACCTCTGCGCTGCCCTGTTGCTCGGCCTCGATTTTCAATGCCATCTCCAAAGCCTTACCTTGAAATTCGGAGGACCCCTGCCCCCCCCCCACCCCTCCTCACCGTCTGCGGCTTCACGACCCTTAAGGCCGATCCACCTTCTCTGTTTGCGAACCTCACCCTGGACTGCAAACCCGTCGCCACTAGGAGGAGATGGTATAGTGCCCAGGAAAGGACCTTCATCAGGTCGGAGGTCCAACGGCTTCTGCGGGAGCGGATCATTGAGGCCAGCAACAGCCCCTGGAGAGCTCAAGTAGTGGTGGTGAATACTGGGGAGAAGCATAGGATGGTCATTGACTACAGTCAGACCATCACCCGTTACACGCAGCTCGACACGTACCCCCTCCCACGCATATCTGCCATGGTCAATCAGATTTCACAATATCGAGTCTTCTCTACAGTTGACTTGAAGTCCGCCTACCACCAGCTCCCCATCCGCCCGGAGGACCACCAATACACTGCGTTAGAAGCAGATGGCCGCATCTATCACTTCCTCAGAGTTCCCTTCGGCGACACCAATGGGGTCTCGGTCTTCCAGCGCGAGATGGACCGAATGGTTGACCAGTATGGGCTGTGGGCCACCTTCCCGTACCTAGATAATGTCACCATCTGCGGCCACGATCAGCAGGGCCACGGCGCAAACCTCCCAAAATTCTTATATACCGCCAAACTCCTTAACCTCACATACAATAAGGAGAAATGCGTGTCCCGCACCAACCGCTTAGCCTTCCTTGGCTACGTAGGAGGTTAGTTGGGGGGTTAACCAGCTATAACCATGCAGTTTACCAGAAGAAATCTCAAAAAGTACTACCAGCAGTGCCTTCACATGGTGCTCCAAATTCTGTGGCACGAAAGGCACTCCCAAGCCAACATAATCAAGTGGAACATGTCATTCATTTGCCTGACACCAGACTCCCAAAGCAATTGCTCTATTGAGAACTCAGTAGTGGCCGGAGACACCCAAGAGACCAATATGGAAATGTTTTAGGAATGTCCTTAAAACATCCCTCAACGAACTCTAAATTTGTAAAACTGTGAGGAAAAGATACTTCATCCCAGGAGTGATGACTCGAACCAATGGGCATCTTTTATGTTAAAATAAAATTTAATTGAAACACAGAATTAACCACATCAACGTCAAAGAAACAGCTTTAGAATTGTCAGTTAAACAGTTCATATCGACACAGGCAACTAACTCCAATTAAGCAACCCAATACAGTTCAAATGACACTTATAAATGAAGTTAGTAAAACAGGTTAGCTGCTCAGCTATGAAGTGACTTTTCGAGAGAGTCCCTTTCAACCCAGATTCATTTCACTTCTGCTCAACCAAACAGCATTTGGCAAAACTGCTGTTCAACAAAAAATCTTGTCAACTCAAATCTTAGGAGAAACTGCAAAACAGACATTCCTGGCTCCCCCCCCCCACTCCATTAATTTCATCACCTGTATCCTGCTAAGATGTCACGTGACATGCTTAGCTCGGACTAAAGGCCTCAGGGACCTTGGGCAAGCGTCATTTGGTACTGGTCCCCACAAACTGGTCTCCAAGGGGATTGGAGGCCCCCAGCTGCATGCCCTTTGGGCAGGGTGGTGCCCTGGCACTGCTGGTGCCGCCTTTGTACCCTGACAGTGCCACCTGGGGATAGCCTGGCACTGCCAAGGTGCCCAGGTGGCACTGTTAGGGGCACTGCCAGGATGCCAGGTTGACACTTCCAAGCTGGCATTTTATGCGCCCGTGTGATAGGCTCGAGGTTGCCCAGGTTGGGTGTTTGGGGGGTTTTGGGGGAGGGGGGGGCATGGGCCTTCCCATGTTGCATCCAGGCTGGGGGTGGAGGTCGGGGATTCTTTTGGGGACCTTAAAAAAAGTGGGCAGCACGGTAGCACAAGTGGATAGCACTGTGGCTTCACAGCGCCAGGGTCCCAGGTTCGATTCTCTGCTGGGTCACTGTCTGTGCGGAGTCTGCACGTTCTCCCCATGTCTGCGTAGGTTGCCTCCGGGTGCTCCAGTTTCCTCCCACAGTCCAAAGACGTGCAGGTCATGTGGATTGGCCATGATAAATTGCCCTTAGTGACCAAAAAGGTTGGAGGGGTTATTGGGTTATGGGGATAGGGTGGAAGTGAGGGCTTAAGTGGGTCGGTGCAGACTCGATGGGCCAAATGGCCTTCTTCTGCACTGTATGTTCTATGTTCTAAATACAACTCATAAATGATGTACTCTCAAGGGAATCTTTAGCAATCATAACAATGTTCCATTAGCCCTCTATATGTAAACAAGTAGATGGTTAGAAGGAATCATGGTCTCAACTTTTAGGACTTTTTAATTCCAGCTTAGCAGAGACACAGGGTGGGATACTCAGTTGGGAGACTGTTTTCCCCCGGAGGTGAATTGCAACCAGCGTATGATCCCCCTGGGATTGCAAACTAGTAAGCAGTTCAGTGTTCCTTGCCATGCAAATTTATGTATGGCATGGAATACAAGGGATTTTGATTGGGCAGCCCAAAAGTGAGGTCCTGCGGTCGGGCACCCCCCCCCCCGAACCCCTCCCCGCACAGCAAACCCCCGTCCCTGGATTACCTGGGTGCCCCCCCACACCTCCAAATATGGGGTGACCCCGGGATCCCTGTAAAAGGGAGACACCCACAAGGACCCCTGTAATAAGGAGACCGCCCCAGGCACCACTGTAATAGGTTCCCCACAGGGAACCCCCCCGAAAAGTGACCCCTGTCTGGGAGTTAGAGAGCAGCCCAGCCCAGACAGGGGCAGTGAGAAGGTTTACAGTTGTAACACTTCCTTGAAGCTCCAGGTGTCCATTCCTCGAGGGAGAACAGCTGTGACCGGCATCTAATTCCCACAGAACCATTAGCTGCAAGCCATTCTTGGCTTTCTAGTAGTTGTCGGTGATTGACAGCTTCTACAAACTATGTGCAGCTTTGATTCATTCATCTGCCTTCACATTCATGGTCCAGTGGCCTTCGAGGTGAAACCCCAATGTTTACAAACATTGACCACATCAAAGAGAGATAAGTGTATTCCAATCATTCAAGTGTGTGTTACAGATAGGTTAGTGAGAACAGTGCCTACTAGGTGTTTACCTCCTGTGATTCCGTCACCATTTGCTCCAGCTCAGTATGGCAGGTATGTCATTCAGGCCTCAGCCAACTTGGTCCACAGTAGTGCCACTGAGCTACACTTAATGACAGAATTGAAGTCCCCCAGGCAGAGTACATTCTGTGCTCTTGCCATCCTCCATGCTTTCTCCCAGGGTCCCAGGTTCGATTCCCGCTTGGGTCACAGTCTGTGCGGAGTCTGCACATTCTCCCTGTGGGTGCGAGGGTTTCCCCCGGCTGCTCCGGTTTTCTCCCACAGTCCAAAGATGTGCAGGTTAGGTGGATTGGCCATGCTAAATTGTCCTTGCTGTCCAAAAAGGTTGGTGGGGTTACTGGGTTACGGGCATAGGGTGGAGGTGTGGGCTTAAGTAGGGTGCTCTTTCCAAGGACCGGTGCTGACTTGATGGGCCGAATGGCCTGCTTCTGCACTGTAAATTCTATGATTCAATTGGTGTTCAACATGGAGGAGTACTGATTCAGCAGCTGAGGGAGGGTGGTAGGTGGTAATCAGTAGAAGGTTTCCTTGCCCATTTTTGAGCTAATGACTTGAGATTTAATGGAGTCCTTCCGACAATATACCACTGTCTTTCTGCCTCTGCTGGTTCTGTCTGGCTGGTGGGTCAGGCCATACCCAGCGATGGTGATGGTGGTTTTGGGGTATATGCTGTAAGGAATGATTGGTGATTATGACTATGTCAGGCTGTTGCTTGACTGGTCTGTGGGACAGTACTCCAATTTTGGTTCAAACCCCCAGATCTTAGCAAGGAGGACTTTGCAGAGTCGGCAGGGCTGTCTTTGCCATTGTCATTTCTGGTGCTTAAGTCGACGCCAGGTGGCCGGTCTGCTTTTCTTCCTTTTTGACTTTTCTGTAATGGTTTAGTACAACTGAGTGGCTTGCTAGGCAATTTCAGAGGGCAGTTACAAATAAATCACATTGTTGTGGACCTAGAGTTACATGTACACCAGACCAGGTGACAATGGCAGATCTTTTCACCTGAAGGACATTCGTGACCCATATGGCAGTTTCTGTCTGGAAACTGTTCATCATTCACATGCTAATGCTAAAATGAAGTGACTAAGGCTGTTTAACCTCCAGAAGCACAACAACCAAGCTTAATTATACTCTTGGCCTTGCACACATTTGTACCATTGTTGGTTGCCTCTAGATTCAAGGAGGATGTCTACTTGGTGCCATGGACTTCTACCATGCGTCTTCACTTGACTGAACTTGCTGATTCCCGACCCACAAATCTTGGAGCATGTTAGATAGGATGACCCAGAAGGTAGTGGAAGATTGCAGGATTTGCTTTTGTTTTCTTTTCTGCCACTGCTCTGCCTCATAATTTAAAATATATATATATTTTTATTACGGTTTTACAGCCACTGTGGTTCATGCAGTAACTTACAAGCAAACTTTCCCTTGCAGTTTTCTTCTCCTCTCCTGTTTCGTGTTTTTCTTGGGTGTATTCGTTTCCCCCCCCACCCCCAGCTTGTTCTTCTCCCCTTCCTTTCTCTTCCTTATTTTGTGAATCGTCCTCCACCTCGGGAAGACCTTGCTCATTTGTGTTCTCGTTAGGTGTGCCCTGTGCACCACCTTTAGCTGCGTTAGGCTCAGCCCTGCATACATGTTGATGAAGTTAGCCTTGTGCAATCCTTCTATCCAATGTCCTCCTCCTATTTCCTTGCCTAGCTCTTCTTCCCATTTCTTTCTTGTCTCACCTAGGGGTGAGACAAGAATAGTCATCCATACATTCCCGCACATTCACCTAGTTCACCTGCGCTCAGTAGTCCTTCCACTAATGAGTGTCCTGATATCTGGGGGTATGTCGTTGTTACCTTGCTCGGAGAATTTTTAATCTGTATATATCTTGGGTACTTCCCTCTCGGAATTTGGACCTTGTCCATGAGTTCCCCCCAGGGTCGCTACACTACTGTCCGTGTATATGCCCCTAACCGTCAGTGTCCCCTGGTCCTGTCTCCACCTTTTGAAGAGGCATTCATTGTTGAGGGGTGAGGACCTATGATTTGTGCAGGTGGGGGCCACAGTGGACATCTCGGTTAGTCTGAAGTGCTGGTCTCATTTGGTTCCATGACCGGAGCATGACCACCACCACTGGCTATTCGAGTATCTGGCTGGGGGAGATGGGAGTGCGATTGTGGCCAGCGCTCAGAGGGATATCCTTGGACAGGAGCTCTCCTCCATTCTGACCCACTCCGCTCCCGGTTCCTTGACCCATCCCCATACCCTTCCTGCGGTGGCCACCCAGTGGTAGTTTCAGGAGAGCCAGACCTCCCATATTTCTTCTCCTTTGTAGGTCCTTCTTCCCAATCCTCGTGCTCTATCCTCCTGAAAGAAACACCATGATTAGTTTGCCCATTGTGGTAAAAAAGGCCTCAGTGATGCAGATCAGGAGGGAACTGAACAGGAAAAGGAACCTGGGCAGTACATTCATCTTGATCTTATGTACTCTCCCTGCCAAGGAGTGTGTCCCACCTCTACAGGTTCTTTTTAACTTCCTCCGCCAGACTCGGCGGGTTCCATTTGTGGATCCGTGTTCAGTCATGGGCTTTTTGGATCCCCAGGTATCGGAATTTGTTCTGGACCTGTTTGAATGGCAGCCTCCCCAGCTCTGTTCCTCGCCACAGCAGATTCACAGGGGAGATTTCGCTTTTACCCAGGTTAAGTTTGTAAGCTGAGAAGGCTCCAGACTCCGTTAGGAGCTTCATTAACCCTTCCATGTTGCCCAGGGGGTTTGAGATGTAGAGGAGCAGGTAATCTACATGGAGTGAGACTCTATGATCTGTGTCCCCTTTGAATACATCTCCACCTCTTCGCCGCTCTGAGCGCAATCGGCAGTGGCTCGATTGTGAGAGAAAACAGCAGCAGGGACAATGGGCATCGCTGACTTGTGCCTCTGTGCGGATTGAAGTATTCAGAGCTGGTGGTGTTTGTCCGTATGCTCGCCATGGGAATGCTATATATTAGTTTCCCTGGCCCAAACCTAAACCATTCCAGTACCTGTATGAGGTACTTCCATTCGACCCTGTCGAAGGCCTCTGTGCGTCACCTCCGGTGTTCCCTTCCCAGATGGGGTCATGATCACGTTCAGCAAGTGCCTGATGTTCGCTGTTAGCTGTCTGACCTTGACGAAGCCCGTCTGATTTTCTGCGACAACCTCTGGCATGCAGCTCTCCCGCCACCTCGCTAGGCCTTCGCCATGATTTTGGCGTTAGTATTAAGGAGTGGGAAGGGTCTGTAAGACCCGATGGATTGTGGGGTCTGTCTTTTTTGGGGATCAGTGAGCCAGCATTGATGGGAGGCTCCCCCTCAACAGCGAATCATCGTACATCTCCTGCAGGTGCTTGGCCCACGGGAATCCATCCAGCCGCGGCACCTTCCCCTCCTGCATTAATGCTTTCCCTGACTTCCCCCCAGCTCTAATGGGATTTCCAGGCCCCATCTCCAATCTTCCCTCGTGACCTGCATATCCAGTCCCTCGAGGAACTGCTTCATTTTCAAGTCCACCTGCTTGGAGGGCGACAACTCTCAGCAGAAGGTTACAGAGAACTTGTTAATCTGTTCTGGGGCTGCCACTAGTCTGCCACTCCTATCTTTAACCTGAGCTATTTCCCTTGTGGCTGCCTGTTTTCTCAGCCGTTGTGCCAGCAGGCGGTTGGCTTTGGTCTCCATAGAAGGTCGTCCGTGTCTGGCAGAGCGAGTGCACTGCTCTCCCAGTGGAGAGCAGGTCAAAGTCCATTTGTAGCTTTTTCCTCTTTGCCAGTAGGTCCATGGTAGGGGCCGTGGAGTCCCGCTAGTCCACCTCCAGTATGAAGTTGACCAGCTGTTGCTTAGACACCCTTTCCTTCCTATCTTTGAGTGCCCTGTACTCAATAATTTCCCCCCTTATCACTGTCTTCTGTGCCTCACAGAATGTGGAGAGTGCGACCTCCACATTCTGGTTGTGGGTTACATTCCCATCGATGGCTCATGCTATCCACTCACAGAATGCCTTATTGGCAATGAGTGCCGTGTCCAGCCTCCATTGGGGGGGGAGGGGGGGGGGGGGGCGGAAGGTGGGGGGGGGGGGGGGAGAGAGAGAGGTAATGTAGAGCGTGGCCAAAGATCGCGATTATGGAGTACTCCGCTCCTACTATCCCTGGAAGCAACGATTTCCCCACTACGAAGAAGTCGATCCCAGTGTAGACCCTGTAAACCTGGGAGAAGAAGGAGAACTCCTTCTGCCTTGGTTGAGTGAATCTCCATGGGTCCACTGCCCCCATCTGCTCCATGAAGGCATTCAACCCTCTCGCCATGCCTAACTGTTACACCAATTTGGGGCTGGATCTGTCCGTCCGTGAGTCCTGTACACATTTGAGGTCTCTCTCCCCCCCCCCCCCCCCCATAAATAATGAGTCGGTGGGAGTCTTATGTTGGGGATTTCTGCCAAGGTTTTCTTTATGAATTTCACCTCATCCCAGTTGGAAGTGTACACATTTACAAGGGGCCCCTTCCAGGACACTGTTAACCATGCCATACCGTCCTCTTGAGTCTGTAACCATCTTTGTCACTGTGAATGCTGTCCTCTTATTGAGCAGTATGGCCAACCCCCAGCCGCTTGTCCCATAACACAACTGGCATGTCTGTCTTCCCCTCAGTCGGTTCTTCTCCCTCAGGTGCATCTCTTGGAGGAAGATTACATTGGCCTTCAAACTCTTAAAATGGGCAAAGAGTCTGGAACTTTTCACTGGGCCATAAGTCCCCTGACTATTCTTTTGGGGAGTTTTTATGCTAAACTGACCAGGAATTGACCAGGAGTTCAGCTTAGCTGTTCACTGAATCTCCTTGAACCATCAGGAGAGCCTGGATGAGCTAATCTCTTCTGGGTTTTAATTACTTCAACAAATAAAATTCTGCCTGGCTGTTCAGTGTATACAAGCTTTGTAACTATGGCTACAGCAGCTGGACAAAAGGAAAGCATGAGTCAGACCAGAGTGTGTAGTGAACCCTTGAGAGCAATTATGATATCATTGCTTTGGCCACATGTAGCCTCTTCTAACCCTTTTAACTGTGGACAGTAGGGAAATTCCTAAAAACCAGGGGTTCAATGGACAGTGCTGTAAATATGATGGTTGCATCAGATGACTACATGTTTCATTGTTTTATTTGGAATATTGCAAAGAATGTCAGTCTAGAAGGAAGAGTTAATCGACAAGTGTTTGTTGACATTCTCTTCTCAACTCTTTTTAAGCAGAGACATTGAACTATTAAATAGGTTAAGGAATACATACCCTCACAGGGTGGCCTGGTGGCACAGTGGTTAGTACTGCTGCCTCACTTCGCCAGGGACCCGGGCTCAATTCTGACCTTGTGTGACTGTGTGGAAGTATGCACATTCTCCCTGTGTCTGTGTGGGTTTCCTCCAGGTTCTCTGGTTTCCTCCCACAGTCCAAAGATGTGCAGGTTCGAAGGATTGGCCATGCTAAATTGCCCCTTAGTGTCCATAAGGTTAGGTGGGGTTGGTGGAACCTGGACGAGCTGGTGGCCACCATCCCCGCTCCATGGGAGGGTTCGGGTTGGCACTGTGTCCCCTCCTCCTGCTCAGTGCCCATAGGGCCCTGGGGTTCACCTTGGGATGGAGGGCAACTGGTTCGAGCCCTGGCTGCCCCAGCGTCATCTGCTCTGCCAGTCCTGATGGTTCCCCATGGTCCGCACCATCGTGTCGATGCCCTCGGCGATGCTCCTCAGTGACTGGGACACGCTCTGCAGTGCCTCGGCAATGCCCACCTGTGACCGGGCCAAGCTCCGCAGCGCCTCGGTCATTCCCATCTGAGAGCGGGACATATCCTGCAGAACCTCATCAAGGTGAGCCTGGTACTGGGTGACATCCCCCAGCAAGGCAGACATTCTGCCGAGACCCTCGGCCATAGCCGTCATTGACTGCGCGATGCCTTGGACACCTTCATTAATGGTGTCGACATCATGCATCAGGCTCTCCACTGCGGTTGCCACCCGAGCACTGTTGGCCTCGGTGCACGCCTTGCCGGAGACATCTCCTGCACCCGTACTCTTTGGGACTCCTCCAAACGGCTATGGATCTGTTGGAGTGACGCTGCCATCTCCTTCTGAATGCCCTGGCTGCTCCCTATCGTTCACAACAGCATCTGTTCCACAGACTCAGCATCAGGCTGGGAACGACTAGGGTCCTGTGATCTAGCAGATCTCCGACTGCTGTCTCGCCTGGGGATTCCTGCCTCCATTGGATGTACATCAGCAGCAATGTGCTGCTCACCAGATTTGGCCCCCGAAGCCTGCCCACTATCTTTTGCCACTGAGGTATGTGTATTTGCACTGGTGGAGGGTGTGGATGACAGCTGTGCTGTGACTATAACGGTGGCATCCTCGGAGCTCTCCTCTGAAGTAGTCTCCTGGGAGACTGGAGAGGGGGCCACCCGGAATGGGTCAGAGCTGTCGGCTGGAGGACCTGTGGAAGAATGGACATTGGGTCAGTCAGTAAGGCAACAACAACTCACGTTTGATAGGTACTCTGGGTGGAGCCCGGTGGTTCCTCACCTCTGCGGCGTCTGCCAGTCTCCGCGTTGATGACCGCCCTGTCCTCGGCCATACCGGCCACCTCCAGGATATGCTCCTCAAAGGTGGTGAGGGTTCTTAGGTCTGGCACCCCTCTGCCAGTCTGGACCCTCTCCTGGCGATAATGGGAGAGCTTTTCCTGAAGAGACACAAAGTGGGGCATCGTTAATCACACGCGTGGTTCACAGTGGTGGGAGGGAGGGCGTGAAGGGACGGTAGGGGGGGCTTGAAGGGGGAGGCGTGTGGATGGAGGGTTGGGGGTCGGCATGGAGAGAGGGGGGTGGATGCTCCCTGAGTGGGGTGGGGTGGTGGGGGGGGGGATAGTGGGCATTGGTGTCTACTCATTCATGTTGCTTGGTGCAGGTTGTTGACCTTTTTCCGGCACTGGAGGCAAGTCCTTCTGGCCAAACTCCTAGCTCACAGCTGCCGCTACCTCGTCCCAGGTAGCAGCGACTGCCCTATGGTTCATCCTCTGGGACCCTGGGGGGGACAAGACATCCCTCCTGGCCTCCATTGCGTCTAGGGGCCTCCCCAGGCCAGCGTCCCCAAATCTTTGGGCTGATCTCCTTGGCACCATTATTGTGAGCTGGCTGGGGTGGCTGAGAAAGTGCAGCTTAAGTGCTGCACGACCTTGTTAACGGGAGGCTGGCGAGCGCAGTGCCGGCCAATCAGCTGGCGAGCCTTCATTTGCAGCGAGACGCCTGCGAGGCCTCGTTAAGTGGACAAATTAACATTGAATAGCATTGCCGACCTCGCGGGAAGCTCGCGGCAATTCCCGCTCGCGACAGCACTTCAAAATCTTTCTGGAGAATCGTGCCCATGGAATGTAAATCTAGTGCAGAGTTGAAAGTGGTTTTGGAAATGGATTGACAATGTTTCCGAATTATTTTATAAACATTTGATTCTTGAAATGTTGAGAGTACTTCAGTCAAAATTCATATCTATCCATACGCACAGTTCTCCTGGGTGAGACAGATTATTGCCACAGCGAAGCGGAAGTTTGGTAATTTGAGTTCAACTGCTTGGCATAATGTGATGAACGGTTACTGCCTTATCATCATGTAAGGTGATGTCCCCTTTAAGACCGGGCTTGGAACCCTGGGGACTCTGCCTCTGGCTCCGCCCATCTGGGAGCCATACATAAAGGGCAGCCTCATGGGCTGTGTAGCAGTCAGCTTTCGTCTCAGCTCTAACATAGTTCTTAGTCTAATAAAGCCTTCTTTACAGTTTAATCTCTAAGCGACATTATTGAGGGTACCTCACATAAATCTAAACTGGTTGCAGACTGGTAACTGCTGTGCAGATGTACCTTGATGAATGTTTTTTAGGAAAAATAATAAAATGGCACATAAAGCTGTGCAAGCTATGGTTTTGGTAGCTTTGAACAGGTAAAGTAATCAGCAAATATTCTGGTTTTTGTTTGCATTTGATGCAGCCACTAATAAAGTTAAACATGCTGATTTGACTGTGCAAGTTGAGAGCTCGGAGGGAAGCCATTTATTTGACTGCTCACATTTGTTCCAGCTCTTTGCTGGAGCAATCCAAACTAATCCCACAGTCTCACGATGAATGTATATTACTGGTTAACACTGTTGCTTCACAGCGCCAGAGTCCCAGGTTTGATTCCCGGCTTGGGTCACTGTCTGTGCGGAGTCTGCATGTTCTCCCCGTATCTGTGTGGGTTTCCTCCAGGTGCTCCGGTTTCCTCCCACAAATCCTGAAAGACGTGCTTGTTAGCTGAATTGGACATTCTGATTTCTCCCTCAGTGTACCCGAACAGGCGCCGGAATGTGGCGACTAGGGAATTTTCACAGTAACTGTTCGGGTACACTGACGGTGAAATCAGAATGTCCAATTGCAATGCAATGTAAGCCTACTTGTGACACTAATAAAGATTATTATTATTAGGGAATCTTTAACCCTTATTCCATGAAAATACAGAGCAATATCGGGGTACAGCTTGAGCTAAACAGCTGCGTTGAATTAAATTCCTTCGTTTACAATTCTAAAAGTAGTGTCGATGAGTTTAAACCTTTTAGCACCTCAACTTAATTCGCAAGAACATGTTAAGCATTCATTTAATATTTCACAGCATAATTTCAAAGTATTTAAGTCTACGTACAAGATTACACAATGCAACCAAAGACTTTGTTTCATCCAACCTGCTGACGTGTTTGAAGATGGGAGCTGGTTAAATCCAGCAGGCGGCTTGCCATTTACCTACACACCTGTCCCTGCCCCCGTCTCAGTTATTGCAGCAGCAGGGATGCTGTCAATTGGTTTGCCCGCCAAAAGGCCAATTCAAGCCTTTATGTATGCAGTTAAAGCCCATTTAAGGGTCTTAGCCTGTCACCACTGGGATTTAACCAGTGGTGGTAGACGGCCCATGCCAAAAGCTCAGCCCGTCAGGTCTCCTTGCTTGGTCGGTGATAGGGACGGGTGGGGCCCATCTATAACTGACCCCCAAGATGAATCAGAGGACCACCCCTCAACAAGATCTCAGGCTTTCCTCCCCTCATGACCTTTCAAACGCCAGCCCCTCTCTGCCCTCGCCAGGACCCATCGGCTTGTCATTCAATGTGACACCAAAATACTTACCCAAATCCCGACTCAAAGTTGAGTGGCTGGCAGTTCTCGGAGGTGGGACTATCTGATCCAGGAATCCACAAGTCTACAACTGGGTGGGCCGTTAAATGGTTGAGGGGCAGCTTATGTTCCCTCTGGTGTTCCCTTTGATGGGCTTCTTAAGCCCTGATGCACGATCAATTAAACACAAAGACGAGGTTGTATCATAACTGAAGGCTTTAATAGACTAGATCTGTTCCCCAGCAGCTACGGTACAGAATGAAGGCTGCTGGAACGGCATCTGTTCTTATACCCCGCCTGTCAGGGCGGAGCCACATACCAAACATCCAATGGCAAGCTGCTAGGCTTACCCAATGGTCTACAGCCTCTCGGGTACCGCAATACCTGATACTACCACATTCACCCCCTGTTAAAAAAGAATCCGGCGGGGGTGGTGGCCAGTGGTTGCAATTGCATTTAACATGGTATGATCAGATATGGAGGTACCGTGAGTATTTACAAGTGTGGCAGATATATATATAGGCAGTGTTCATGTACAGTTACAGTGTAGCAATCAGTCGGTCGGGTGGTCTCGTCGTCCTCCTGGATCGTCTGAGCCTCTGTGGTGGTTCTGGTGGGGGTCCAGGCGTCTGCGACTCCGGGAGCGTGGCTTCGTCATCCATGGCAGCTTCGTCACCCCTAGGCGGCGCTGGTGGGGCAAATGGTTGACCCGAGAGGGGGGCACCTGTAGGGGGCGTCGGTGGGTGGGATGGCCTAGTTAGGAGCGGCGGGAGGACCAACCCCCCGGTGAGGTGCTGTGGGGGGGGAGGGGGTGGAGGTAATGGTTCAGGTGCGTGTGGGCATCCGGCGGGCGCCAGGTCCCGGAGGGAGACTGTATCTTGCCGGCCGTCAGGGAACGCCATGTAGGCGTACTGGGGGTTAGCGTGCAGCAGGTGGACCCTCTCGACCAACGGGTCCGACTTGTGCACTCGCACGTGCTTCCGAAGCAGGATGGGTCCGGGTGTCGCTAGCCAGGTTGGGAGCGAGGTCCCGGAGGAGGACTTCCTGGGGAAGACAAGGAGACGTTCATGAGGTGTCTGATTGGTAGTTGTACAGAGCAGTGACCAAATGGCGTGGAGGGAGGACTTCCTGCCAGCGGGAGACTGAGAGAATCCTGGACCGCAGGGCCAGTAGAACGGTCTACCAGACCGTTCCGTTCTCCCTCTCTACCTGCCTATTTCCCTGGGGCTTGTAACTGGTTGTCCTGCTTGAGGCGATGCCCTTGCTGAGCAGGAATTGACACAGTTCGTCGCTCATAAAGAAGGACCCCCTATCACTGTATGTACGCGGGGAACCCGAACAGTGTAAAGATACCCTGGAGGGCCTTGATGATAGTGGTAGTGGTCATGTCGGGGTAGGGGATGGCGAACGGGAACCGGGGTACTCGTCAATCATGTTCAGGAAATACGTGTTGCGGTCGGTGGAGGGGAGGGGGCCTTTGAAGGTCATGCTGAGGCGCTCAAAGGGGCGGGAAGCCTTTATCAGGTGCGCCCTCTCTGGCCGGTAGAAGTGCGGTTTGCACTCCGCGCAGACCTGGCAGTCCCTGGTGACTGTCCTGACCTCCACGATGGAGTAGGGCATGTTGCGGGCCTTAATGAAGTGGAAAAAGCGAGTGACCCCGGGTGGCAGAGGTCCTCGTGGAGGGCTCGGAGGCGGTCCACTTGTGCGGTGGCACACGTGCCGCGGGACAGGGCATCGGGAGGCTCGTTTAGCTTCCCAGGACGGTACAAGATCTCGTAGTTGTAGGTGGAGAGTTCTATCCTCCACCACAAGATCTTGTCGTTCTTTATCTTGCCCCGCTGTGCATTGTCAAACATGAACGCTACCGACCGTTGGTCAGTGTGGAGAGTGAATCTCCTGCCGGCCAGGTAATGCCTCCAGTGTCGCACAGCTTCAACTGTGGCCTGTGCCTCCTTTTCGACCGAGGAATGGCGAATTTCTGAAGCATGGAGGGTACGGGAGAAGAAGGCCACGGGTCTGCCCGCTTGGTTGAGGGTTGCGGCCAGAGCTACGTCGGACGCATCGTTCTCGACCTGGAAGGGGAGGGATTAGTCGATGGTGCGCATCGTGGCCTTTGCAATGTCTGCTTTGATGCGGCAGAAGGCCTGGCGGGCCTCCGTCGACAGGGGGATGGTTGTGGACTGGATCAGGCGTCTGGCTTTGTCTGCATAATTGGGGACCCACTGGGCGTAATAACTGAAAAACCCGAGGCAGCGCTTCAGGGCCTTGGGGCAGTGAGGGAGGGGGAACTCCATAAGGGGGCGCATGCGTTCAGGGCCGGGGCCTATAACTCCATTTTGCACTACGTAGCGGAGAATGGCTAGGCGGTCGGTGCTAAAGATGCATTTATCCTTATTGTACGTTAAATTAAGGATTTTCGCGGTCTGGAGAAATTTTCGGAGGTTGGTGTCGTGGTCCTGCTGGTCATGGCCGCAGATGGTGACGTTATCAAGATACGGGAACGTTGCGCGTAAGCCGGACTGGTCAACCATTCGGTCCATCTCGCGTTGGAAGACCGAGACCCCATTAGTGACACCAAAGGGAACCCTTAAAAATTGGTAGAGCCGCCCATCTGCTTCGAAGGCAGTGTACGTGCGGTCACTAGTGCGGAGGGGTAGCTGATGGTAGGCGGACTTGAGGTCCACCGTGGAGAAGACCTGTATTGCGCGATCCGGTTCACCAGGTCGGATATGCGGGGGAGAGGGTATGCATCCAGTTGCGTAAACCTGTTGATGGTCTGACTGTAGTCAATGACCATCCTATGCTTCTTGCCGATCTTTACCACCACTACTTGAGCTCTCCAGGGACTGTTGCTAGCTTCAATGACCCCTTCCCTCAGTAGCCTTTGGACCTCCGACCTGATGAAGGTCCGGTCCTGGGCACTGTACCGTCTGCTCCTGGTGGCAACGGGTTTGCAATCCGGGGTGAGGTTCGCAAACAGGGAAGGCGGGTCGACCTTAAGGGTCGCGAGGCCGCAGACAGTAAGGGGGGCTATAGGGCCATAGGGCCGCCGAATTTAAAAGTGAGGCTTTTCAAGTTACATTGGAAGTCCAACCCCAGGAGTGTAGCCGCGCAGAGGTGCGGCAGGACATAAAGGCGGAAATTGTTGAATTTCCTGTCTTGGACAGTGAGGTTTGCTAGTCAAAACCCCTTTATCTCCACCGAGTGTGACCCGGAGGCCAGGGAGATTCTTTGGTAACAAGTGAACAGCGCCTTACCGTGTCAGCATGTATAAAGCTCTCCGTGCTCCCAGAATCGATCAGGCAAGACGTCTCGTGGCCGTTGATGAAGATCGTCGTTGTTGCTGTTGCGAGTGTCCGAGGTCGATTTTGGTCCAGCGTCACCGAGGCCAGATGGAGCAGTTGCGGGTTGTGATCGGGCAGCATGTAGACGGCTGTGCTGGGGGCCTGGGGCCCCATCCAAGGTGGCGTCTCCCTTGGATCGCACATGGTGGTCGGCAATGCACAAAATGGCGGCGGGGATGGACAAAATGGCGGGGCCCATCCGTCCAGCGTGGTGTCCGAGGGGCAAGATGGCCGCGGCCGTGGGTCGGGCGTGGTCCTCGGATAGGGGGTGGCGGTGAGTGCTGGCCGCCTGGGGCCCGAAGGGAAGGTTGCCGCGGCGGTCCGGAGTTGTTGGAGACCGCGCCCACGGCTCGTGCTTGGCAGACCTCCACAAAATGGCCCTTTGAGGGTGAAGGTGCGGGCTGGGCAGCGCTGGCGCTAGCGGACCGTCTTACAGTGCAGGCCTGCGGGGACACGGGGAAGGTCAGTGGGGCTGCCGCTGCAGGATGCCACGCAGCCCAGGGGGCCGCCGTGCGGTCGGGCGCATAGGACTGCGCGTTATGGGAGGCAACATCCAAGGACCCTGCCAGGCCTCTCTCAGTCCCAGGGTGTTCTTTTCTAAAAGTCTTTGTCGGATCTCTGAAGAGCTCATACCTGCTACGAAGGCATCCCGGATTAGAAGTTCCATGTGCTCACTGCCCGAAACTTGCGGGCAGCCACAGTTTCTGCCTAGCACTAGTAGCGCACGGTAGAAGTCCTCCAGCGATCCCCTGGGCTTTGCCGTCTAGTTGCAAGCAGGTGACGTGCGTAGACCTGGTTCACAGGGCGTATATAATGTCCTTTCAACAGTTCGACCGCATCATCATAGTCCTCCGCCTCCTCGATGAGGGAGAAGATTCCAGTGCTTACTCTTGAGTGCAGAAGATGCAGTTTTTGGTCTCCCGAGGGGGTGCCTCCGGCCGTACCGAGGTAGCCTTTAAAGCACGCCAGCCAGTGCTTAAAAATCGCAGCCAAGTTCTCCACGTGGGGGCTGAGTTGTAGACACTCCGGCTTGATTCGGAGGTCCATTCTTTCAGCTCAAGAGTAGTCTATTAAATTGGTGCACAATCAATTAAACTCGCAGACGAGGTTGTAGACGAGGTTGTATCATAACTGAAGGCTTTAATAGACTAGATCTGTTCCCCAGCAGCTTCGGCACAGAATGAGGGCTGCTGGGACGTCATCTGGTCTTATACCCCGCCTGTCAGGGCGGCGCCACATACCAAACATCCAATGGCAAGCTGCTAGGCTTACCCAATGGTCTATACGCCTCTCGGGTACCGCAATACCTGATACTACCACAAGCCCCAAGGCTTTATCCTGACAGGCAGGATATTTGCGCCTTTGTATAATTAAGCCTCAGGTCAGACTCGGTTTGCTGCGTTTTTAATTCGCTAGCAATTTGAAGAGAGGAAATTTACTCACTGCTTCAAAGTAGATGTGTGAGAGAGCAGGAAGGAGAAAAAATGTACGTTGAAGTGTTAATGTACTTTTTTTTCCAGAACAAAACAATCCAAAAAATATATAGAAGGTCACATTAGGTAAGGAAAACCTAAATATCGGACTGAAAGAGAATGGGTGATTAGGCTGAAACAAAGTGAATACAAAATAGTCAACGATAAATGGGAAATAAAAGGAATTTCAAGGCAAGCATAAGTTGGAGGTGAATTTCCTTGAGAGACCCACCCATCTTTAACTAAAGCAATTGGTGTCCTTCCATCTGTGAGAGGTAGGAACATAGGAATTAGGAGTAGAAGTGGACAATTCTGCCCCTTGAGCCTGCTCCATCTGCCAATCACTCTCTTTCTGGTCTCAAATCCACCTTCCTACCATTTCCCCATATCCCTTTAACCCATTTTTAAAATCAGAAATATACCTACCTCTTACTTGAAACCATTTAATGACTCCGATTCCACCACATTATGTGGCAATGAGTTCCATAGATTTACCACCCTCTGCGAGGAGTAGTTCCTCCTCATCTCAGCTCCAAATCTACTGCCTCTCAACCTATATCTGTGACCTCTCATTCAAGAGCTGGTCTATGTTTACTTTATCAATCCCTTCTGGTATTTTATATCCGTTGATCAGATCCTTTCTCATCCTTCTAAACTTCAGCGAGTATAAGCCCGAACTGTTTAATCTCTTCTTGTACGTCAACCCTTTCATCCCCAGAATCAATCTAGTGAATCTCCTCTGAACTGCCTCCAATGCCACCACATCCTTCCTCAAATAAGGAGACTAAAACTGGACACAATAGTCTAGATGTGGCCTCACCAACACCCTGTACAATTGCAACAATACTTCTCTACTTTTATACTCCAGTCCTTTTGCAATAAACGCTAACATTCTATTTGACTTTTTAATTACATGCACACCGACTATCTGCGATTCATGAACAAAGAACGCAGATCACTCTGCCCAGATGCATTTTGAATCTGCTTTCCATGCTTTCCATGTAGATAATAATTTGTCTTTTTTTTCGTCCAAAATGGATAACCTCACACTTATCCACATTAAACTCCATCTGCCAAATTTTGACCCAATCTCCCAGCATATCTATATTCCTCTGTAAAATCTTTATCTCCTCTGCACTGCCTGCTTTTCCATTGATTTTAGATGATGGGATTGCAGCCTCAGATCTTTGCTGAGGCCAGATGGGTCTCTGGAAAGGCAAAGTCTGCCACAAGTGCCTGACATGAAGCAGTCCCTTACTGGTATTGTGGGATGATCTCTGCTGATGTTTTCTGTGGAGGGCTGGCATCTGTTTTATTTGTTCTTTGGCTACATAGCTGGGGCAGGGTTTGGAGATACAAACCTGCCCAACATCTGCATCTCCTCTTGACTTTATAGACTGAATCCAGGAGATGGGTGGGAGTCCCTACCTCTGGAGCCCACTCGGCAGGGAGTACAATTTGACCAATAGCTAGAACCTGGTTGATGGATGCCAGTCTGTATCCACATGCCGTTGCCTATATGTTGTATCTCTCAGGTCAAAGTTCCTCCTCGATATCCTGCAGTTCATCTGAGGGCCGTTGGGTGCCTAGTTTAATTGTGTTGCTGGCAGGATGCATTTGCAGGTCTTTGTGATAACGAGGCTGTGTACTGGCAGGAAAGACCTATCTAGATCGTTACTGCAATCCCATGCCCTAGAATTCTCTCCTCAACCTCTCTACCTCTTTTCCCATTTATATCCCTTTCCTCCTTCAATACACTCTTAGATAGAATGGACGTAGAGAAAATGTTTCCACCAGTTGGAAAAACTAGAACCCGAGGGCACAGCCTCAGACTGAAGGGACAATTCTTAAAAACAGAGAGGAAGAGGAATTTCTTCAGCCAGAGGGTGGTGAATCTGTGGGACTCTGCCGCTGAAGGCTGTGGCGGGCAAATCACTGAGTGTCTTTAAGACAGAGATAGATAGGTTCTTGATTAATAAGGAGATCAGCGGTTATGGGGAGAAGGCAGGAGAATGGGGATGAGAAAAATATCAGTCATGATTGAATGGTGGAGCAGACTCGATGGGCCGAGTGGCCTAATTCTGCTCCCATGTCTCATGGTCTTCTGGTAATGGTCTTAAAACCTACCACTCTAATATCTCCCTTTGTGGGCCAGTATCAATTTTCTTTTGAAAGCATTCCTGCAAACACATTGGAACATCCTGATATCTAAAAATGTGCTACATAAGTACAAGTTGCTGCTGAAATAGTAACTATTTTCAGCAGAAGTTACATAAGCTGGCAACACAAAATCATCTGGCTCAGAGAGGATGGAGTTTCTTCTACCGACTGCCAGCCTGTAACTTACTGCAGTTCCCGAAAATTACAAGGTCAGTAGTGGAAATAGGAGATCAAGGCCAATTCTGAGGAAGAACCTTTGGAGAATGAAAAATTGTTCTTTAAATAAACTGTCCAAATATTTTAATCAGGGGCGCAAGAACTTAATAAAATCATTTGGATTGCTGCTAAGAAATGTATTTTTTTAAATAACTGCCTCGGTTTTGAGACAGATTGTTTATTTGCTGGATCCACGAATGCCTGAGCAAAGTACTTTTTCATTTTGTAAAGTATAGGAATATTTGTGTTCACCGGCGCATGATTGGAATTTGTGCTGTGAGCAAATGTGTTGCTGTTTACAAGAAACTGACAGTGTTTGAAACAGCTTCCTGACTAATTTCAAAGATGGATTCACCATCAGTGATATTCCACTTAAATTCAGAGTAACCTCGGCAAAGCTTTAAGGATGTCTTTTTGTTTGAATCTTGATTTCTGGCTGCCAACAATTGGAGTTAGCCCAAATGGTGCCGGATCGTGGCGACTCTCTGCGAGCTCTCTCAAACTGATCCTCCTTTTACATCTCCTATCAACCGTACTAATCTCTTAAAATTTAATTCTAACACTACCTTATGTTGCCCTAAATCTCAAGATGGCGCCGGAGCGTGGCGACTCTCTGCGAGCTCTCTCAAACAGATCATATTTTTGCATCTAGAACTGTACTAATCCCTTAAAATTTAATTCTAACACTACCTTGTGTTGCCCTATTGTGTATCTTTTCTTTTCATGTACTAAATGATCTGTTTGAGCTGCACGCAGAAAAATACTTTCCGCTGTACCTCAATACACATAACAATAAACAAATCCAATCCAGTATGACAAATATTGTTAATTACAATCTTCCGAGTAACATTGTGGGTGCACCTTCACCATATAAACTGCACCTTCACCATATAAATTGCAATAGTTTAAGCAAAAGACAATCAAACACCTTGCCATAGAATTATAGAGCACAGAAAGGCCATTTGGCCCACAGCGAGGAGTAACTATTCAATCTGCTCCCATCACCACTTCAGGCAGATCATAACTGACTGCATAAAGAGATTCCACTGGGGCTGAATTTTACGCAGGGGGTGAGGTCCCAGACCCGAATATGGCAGTCGCGGACGAGCTTGCTTCTGCTTGGTTGGAGGAGAAAAGCAGAATCTAGACCAGGAAGTACAAATTGGAATATTCAATTCATGTTCAGAAAGTTAAGCAAAGGGTGATTGATGACTTTATTCGGTTCTGACATTATTCTTTTTGTTTTGCAAATGGTGGTATGAGAACATGTCTTGATGCCCCCATTAATATAAAGCACTGCTGGGAATCCTTTCTCTGAACTATCTGGGAATCCTTTTAACGAACTATCTGGGTTGGCAGGATACTTAATGCATATATGGGGGAGAAAAAGAGAGAGAGATGAGGTGGGGACGGGGGAGGGAATTATAGTGGGAGGACACTTATGTGCATAGATTGCCTGAGTTTTCTATGTTATTGCACGTAAGTCAATTCAGAACTGACTTGCTTGTTCTGGAGGGATCAGACGTTTACTGGATTGTAGATTTGGTAACAGGGCAAGTAGAGGACTTGTATCGATTTACTAACTAACCCTATTACTACTATGTGCTGAAGGTAATGTTTTGATCCTCTTCACCCACACCACCACATCCCCTGGTGGGTTGAGGTTCACTTACACCTTGGAAGATCTATTTATTTCAAGAAAATGAAACGGGGCCCTCTGATGCCTGATTACTTGTTGTCTTGGCTCACAAGTTAAAATAACATGACATTTGGTTGAGATACTGTAAGCAGTCATCACAAGTGGAGTTGACCTTGTTCCTGCACCTCGGGAAGGAGAGAAAAAAATAGTAATGCTAATTTTAAAAAAAATTTGATTGAAGCGTTTAAGTGTTTCAGCTAAGATTAAGAACTTGCTGCAAGGCAAGTCCTGAATCTGTTATCTCACTCTTTTTGATATTTGACCTGTGCATTGATGCGGAAGAGGCTGCATTTATTGTCCATCCTTTAAGACAGTGGGTTTTGTTGAAGTACTGAAGTCCCTGTAGTGATGAATGTTAGGCTCGAAGTGTCAGGATTTAGACTCAGTAACAACAGCAATATATGCCCAAGTCATGAATCATGTACAACTTGGAGAGGACCTTAGATGCTATGTAGTTCATTTCTGCTGAAAAGGGTTTCAAGCTTGGGAGGCAACGTCAAATAATCTTGGTAAATTGTTGTAATCTATCCAGCAAATAGTAAATACTGCATGCTGAATTTGCATTTGATCTTAAATATGCTTGCTTGCTTGCGTTGAGTGAGTGTGTGTTATCCTGCCATTACTGCTGCTGACTTGTGCACACAAGTGAGACCCAGGTGCTTCATGGTTTCCTTTTAGCTGAACGACTGGAGGATCAAATATTTACAGAAATATATATTTATCTGTGCAAGTGGAAATTTAACTTTCCCCTTTACACCATTACGCAAGTAGAATGGTACAGCACAGACAAAGGCCATTCAGCTGCTTGTGCCTGTACCTGTGGCAGCTTCATGAAATCAAATTAGCAATCATCCAATTAATCTTACTTTTCCCATATCCTTTCTATTTTTTCATTTTCAAGTTCACATCCAAGTTGTAGATATCCAAGAAGTATATTTTTGTTATTCATTATAGAATGTGGACATGGCTGGCAAGTCCATCAATTAGTACCTATTTCTAATTGGCTTTAAGAAAATGATGAACTTTCCTCCTTGAGCTGCTGCAATCCATACGGTATGGATACACCCACACTGTTGTTAAGGAGGAGGTGCTAGGATTTGGACTTGGTGACAAGGAAGGCACGGTGATATAGTTTCGGGTTAGGATGGTGTGTGGGTTGCAGGGAAGTTGCAGGTGGTGGTTTTCCTGTGTGTTTGCTGCCCTTGTTCTATTAGATGGCGGAGGTCGCAGGTTTGGAAGGTGCTATCAAAAAACCGTGGCAAGTTTGTACAGTGTATTTTGTACATGGTACACATTGTGTGCCAATCATGCAGATAGCAAATGTTTATTGTTGCGCATGGGGTGGGGCGCCGGTCAAGCCGGTTTTTTGTCCTGGATAGTCTTGAACTTCTTAATTGTTGTTGGAGCTGCACTCATTTTGTCGTGTGGCGAATATGCCATGCCTTGTAGATGATGGACAATCTTTGCAAAATCAGGAGGTGAATTATTTGCTGCAGAATTCCAAGCCTTTGGCTTACTGTTTTAGCCACAGTATTTATATAGATGGTCCAGTTAATTTTCTGGTCAATGGTTAGCTCCTAGGATATTGACAGTGGTGGATTCAGCAATGCTAATGCTGTTGAACATCAAAGGGAAATGGTTAGTTTCTCCTCTGTAGGAGATTGTCATTTCCTGGGACTTCAGTGGTGTAAATGGTATTTTCATTTACCAATCCAAGTTTACATGTTGTCCAAGTCTACTGCAGGCTGGCACAGATTGCTTCATATCTGAGAAGTTGCAAATGTTTACGATCACTTCGATCATCAGCAAAAGTCCACACTTCTGGCTTTATGTTGGAGGGAAAAATTATTCATGGAAGAGCTGAAGATAGTTGGGTCCAGGACATTAGCCTGAGGAATACCTGCACCAATGTCCTGGCACTGAGATGATTGGCCTCCAGCAACAATACCATCTTCTATCAATTGTTGCATTTGCTCCCTTAACTTCAATGTTACCAGAGCCTTTTCATGCCACACTCAATCAAATGCTGCCATGATGTCAAGGGTAGTCACTCTCAGAGAATCACAGAATAATACAGCGCAGAAGAGATCCGTCGGTCCATCGAGTCTGCACCAACGCATGAAAGACATCTGACCTGTCTACCTAATCCCATTTGCCAGCACTTGGCCATTAATTTGAATGCTATGATGTGCTAAGTAGTCATCTCACCTTATCTTTGAAATTTACTTCCTTTTTCCGGATGGTGACATGGTAATACAGAACTTGAATTTTGTTACTAATCAGAGTCGACTTACCAATCCACCACTTGTTTGGTAGTTTCTTCGAAAGGGGGTGAAATGTTATCGGGGGTAGGCAGGAAAGTGTAGTTGAGGACACAATCCGATCAGCTATGATCTTATTGAATGGCGAAGCAGGCTCAAAGGGCTGAGTGGCCTACTCATGCTCTTAATTCATATGCATGCATTTTCATATGTATATTCAATCGGCACCCTTTTCTCTTATAGTATAAAATTGTTGTGATCATTTGAAATTTGACATTCTTGTGTTTCTCCTGATGAGTGCAAGATGAAAAACTTCAGCAACATGGCTCCTTTTCCAGCAATCTGATGTCCATGTTTTGGCCACTGCTGCAATGATTTTCTTTTTAAATTTAGAGTACCCAATTCATTTTTTCCAATTAAGGGGCAATTTATCATGGTCAATCCACCTAGCCTGCACATCTTTGGGTTGTGGGGGTGAAACCCACGCAAACACGGGGAGAATGTGCAAACTCCACAAGGACAGTGACCCAGAGCCGGGTTCGAACCTGGGACCTCGGCGCCGTAAGGCAGCAATGCTAACCACTGCGCCACCGTGCTGCCCTCACTGCTGTAATGATGTTCAGAGCTGAGTAGCCCTGGTGGAAACCAAAAAACATCAGTGAACAGGGTTATTGCTGAATACGTTCTGCTGGATAGCGCTATTGATGACACTTTCCATCACTTTGATAATTGAGAGCAGACCAATGGTGTGCTAATTGACTTGGGATTGGACTTGGGCCTTTTGTTGATAGAACATACCTGTGCAATTGTTCACCCTGCCATATAGATACCTGTGCTGTTATTGTACTGGAACAGCTTGGCTAGGGGTGTTGCCAGTTATGGAGCCCAAGATTTCCGTACTCTGCAACCGGAATGTTGCTCGGATCCATAGCCTCTGCTGTACCCAGTGTGTGCTAGCACGGCCCCTTTAGGGGGGCGGGTACCATGGACCACGTGAGCGGCTCGGGGCTAATTGCATTGCAGCGCATGAATCTTGGCCAATGGGGAGTTTGCGTGGGGCCCTGGGAGAAGGACCCGCCGGGCAGTGTGGGACAGGGAGTCGAAATATTATGACCTGTTGTATAGCGTTCTGTGCCTGTTGCTTAACTGCCTTTGCCTTTCATCAATAAACCCCTTTGTTAATTACTGGAGCCTCCAGTGTATGTCTCGAGCCACTACATTGGCAACAAGGTAAAAGTTTTGAATTGCAGGCGACAGTCATCGTGAATTGAGCGGGGAAGGAAGGAGCAGTTGAGAAAGTAAAGAATCTCCCTCTAGAGTCTGAATCATTTAAACTGTGAGTGGAAATTCCTATCATTGGGAAACTAGACCCATTTGACCAAGGGTTGAGGGTTAGAGTCCGTACATTGAATGGCTTCATTTTTTTTTTACTGTGAAAAAGATCACAGGCAAGGATAAGCAGATGGTGATATTTCTGACAGATTGTGGGCCCCAGATGTAGAATTTGATTAAGCACCTGACTCAAAGACCTTTGACCAGGTAGTGAAATTGCTTAAAGAATATTTCAACCCAAGGCCCTCGATTATCCTCCAATGTTATAAGTTAACTCTGCAGTGAGGGACAATGAAGAGCCTGTCTCAGCATTCATAGCCAGGCTTTGGCAGCTTGCTGAACACTGGGATTCGGGACGGTGCTTACTAGCATGTTGTGCGATCATCTGGTTTGTGGGATGCATTACCTTAATATCCAGGAGATTGCCGGAGACCACAATTGCATTATAGAACATAGAACATTACAGTGCAGTATAGGCCCTTCGGCCCTCGATGTTGCGCCGACCTGTGAAACCACTCTAAAGCCCATCTACACTATTCCCTTATCGTCCATATGTCTATCCAATGACCATTTGAATGCCCTTAGTGTTGGCGAGTCCACTACTGTTGCAGGCAGGGCATTCCACGCCCTTACTAATCTCTGAGTAAAGAACCTACCTCTGACATCTGTCTTATATCTATCTCCCCTCAATTTAAAGCTATGTCCCCTCGTGCTAGATATCACCATCCGAGGAAAAAGGCTCTCACTGTCCACCCTATCCAATCCTCTGATCATCTTGTATGCCTCAATTACGTCACCTCTTAACTTAATGTACCTAGGAATGGGCATTAACATTACTCTCTTGCTAGTGTTGGCCAAACTAAATTAAAAATTACTACACCCCTTTCCAGCTCCCCAGATAGATGAATTCTCCGTTTCACTGGCAGCGCACTCCCACCCGAGGACTTCCTGGCGGAGTGGGGTGGCTACAATGGGAAATCCCATTGGCCAGTGGCAGGAATGGAGAATCCCACTACCAATGATGGCGCACTGCTGAGAAACATGTGGCTGGAAGGTGGAGAATTCACCCCAAAATGCTTTAGCAATGTTCACTGAAATTACAAAATAAGACCTATTTGTGTTACGGCTAAAACCAATACAATGGTTTATGTATCAGTTATAGAGGTGACCACCCAATAGTTGAAGGGAGGTGTGAAGAGTCGGATCGAGTGGTAAGTATCTTTAGCTTGTGGCCCCCCACAGGCCCCACCATCTCCCTCCCTTGATTTTCTCTCCCTCCTCACCAGCCAAGCCAGGAAGCATATTTCAAAAATTGGGTTAATTGCTGTTAATTGCAGCATGGCCTGAAGGGGAACCCATTCTTCCAGGTTTCCTGACAGCAAAACTGCCTCTCTCGCCTCCCCGTAAACATGGGGGCCATAATGTTCCCTGGAACCTCGATCTCTAAATGCAAAGTTCTTTCTTAGTATGCTCTCTTACAAATATTTTTTAAATGTTGCTGAAGTAGTTTGTGTGTGCTTCAGTTTGTGTGTGGTTACCTCTCTTTCTTCCTTTAAAATGCTTCTAAAACTTGTCTTTTCTGCCCTTTTATATGTGGCTCGGTGCCAAATACTGTTTTAAAGCACTCCTTTGAAGCACTTGGGATATTTTAAGTGTTAACGATGTTATACAAATGCAGGTTGTTTTTAAATGTGTCTAACCCTGCGATTGTAATGCTATTCGGAGCTCAGCAAACCTACGTAAACAGTTGCAAAAATCAGAGGAAACCAGTCCCTGCAGGATTTTCTGGTATTTTTCTTTCTGGGCTATGGAAGATCTGATGGCGAGATTTGGCTGCAGTTGAAGAATCTGATTCAAAGCAGATGCACTTTCACATCATTCATTTTCGCTTGTTGAATAGATGGCCCCACAGCATGATGTTCTGCAAACACATTGGCAAAGTAAACCAGCATTGTATTAATGAGTGGAAAGTATGTTTTGTTTAAGCGCAGGGCTTGACTACCCTAATTGTGTTTTAGAGCACCTATTTGCACAACTGAACTTAAATGCAGCAAATCAGGCAGATAATGAGTGCCGACGTGGGGCGAATCTCTTTTTAAAAAAATAACTTGCACTTTGTTTTATGTGGGTTTCTTGTAATTTCCTACTGTCTGGTAGCACTGACTCATGAGAGCTATTAGCAGCTTAGTTACAATATCCATGTACTCATTCTTCTGTGTGAGCAGTCAGTATTGGCTGGCTACATCATTGTGGGAGAATGTTAGAACCAATCTCTGTACCTTCGTCCCTACAATTTGCTTCGAGTGGAGTTATTTGATCAAGCTAAGGAAACAGAATACTGGTCAATTAACTCCCCCCCCCCCCCCGCCCCCCCCCCCCCCCAAGTCCAGGAGTGCTGAGGCTAATTATAGTAACCCCACCAATAGCCTCGATGAGATGAGTTAAAATGGATTTGAGCATGAATCTGGGACCTTGTTGGTCTATAGCTTAGGTACTAGATAGATATGGATTTACCTGCGGAGTTGATGAAGGACTTGTTCAAGTTTTTACTATGCTGCAGTAGTCAAAGGCAGCATTTCGTGTGGGATTGTGCCACGGAGATCTGTATTGCCCATGTCTGTTCATTTGTGTTAAGTTATATAGAACGTAGAACATGTTGTACAGCACAGTACAGGCCCTTCAGCCCACGATGTTGTGCCAACCATAGAACATAGAACATTCACTTGTCTTAATCTAAGATCAACCTAACCTACACCCCTTCAATTTACTGCTGTCCATGTGCCTGTCCAAGAGTCACTTAAATGTCCCTAATGACTCTGACTCCACCACCTCTGCTGGCAGTGTATTCCACGCACCCACCACTCTCTGTGTAAAGAACCGACCTCTGACATCTTCCCTATACCTTCCTCCAATCACCTTAAAATTATGTCCCCTCGTGACAACCATTTCCGCCCTGGGGAATAGTCTCTGGCTATCCACTCTATCCATGCCTCTCATCACCTTCTACACCTCTATCAAATCACCTCTCTTCTTTCTTCGCTCCAGTGAGAATAGCCCTAGCTCCCTCAACCTTTCTTCATAAAACATGCCCTCCAGTTCAGGCAGCATCCTGGTAAATCTCCTCTGCATCCTCTCCAAAGCATCCACACCCTTCCTATAATGAGGCGACCAGGACTGGATGCAATATTCCAAGTGTGGTCTAGCCAGGGTTTTATAAAGCTGCAGCAAAACCTCGTGGCTCTTAAACTCAATCCCCCCCGTCAATGAAAGCCAACACACCATACGCCTTCTTAACAACCCTATCAACCTGAGTGGCAACTTTGAGGGATCTATGTACGTGGATCCCAAGATCCCTCTGTTCCTCCACACTTCCAAGAATCCTGCCTTTAACCCTGTATTCAGCATTCACCCAGGTAAATGTTACAAGCCATGGTCAACAGTAGAACCAGCAAACATTGGTGATGGTGGCACAAGAGCTAGAACCTTGAGAGATAACAGCTACTTACAGACGGAGGTCCCTTTGGGAGGATAATTGTGTTTCCTATAAGCTCACATGAGGAAGGCAGTGGAAAGCCAACTTGTGTACTTTTCCCTAGTCATGTCATTCATTGAAATAAACATTGGATGGTCTTATGTGTAGATGAAGAAGAAAGCACAAGACCTTGAGTCGTGGAGAAATGAACAGAGGACATGCCTTTGGACAGATCACCACTACTACCCAGTAGCATTGGCAGTAGTTGGGATGTTGCATTTGACCTCAGCACCCTGAAATTCAGCCTGCTGTCATTAGGGCAACATATTGATCATGTTATTTTACTAGCAATATAGAGGCCGAGAGTAGTGATCCAGAGACATGGGCTCGACTTTAACTTTGTGGTGGATGGATTTCAAGATGAGTTAAAATCTCACCCGTTAATTCAAGCAATTAAATAAATCTGGAAACAAAAGCTATTGGGCTGAATTCTCCGGTTGCCGACGCCCAAATCGCGTCCAACGACCAGCCGGAGAATCCAAGTTTCCGACGGAATCGGGGGCGGGGCCGCTTTCGCGATGCATCGCCCCCTCCAAAGCCGGCGCGCCACGTATCGACGGCATCAGGACATTGCCTGAGGCCTGCCCCCCCCGATGTTCTGCCCCAACCGCTCGTGTTTCCAAAGGCGTGGGTCTCACCCGTCGGGAACTCAGCCTGTCGGCTGTGGACTCAGTCCAGCGCCACCATAGACAGGGGAGGGTCGATCCGCGGGCAGGGGGGACATTATTTGGGGCTGGGGGCACTATGGGGGGGGGGTAGGGCCGGCCAAACGAGGGGACAATTTGGCGGGCCGGGTCCGCAAGCGGCCTCCGTCATGCAGCACGCCGCGGCCACTGCAGGCCACCGCCATGCGCATGTGCGGCCACCGACCCAGCAATTCTCCGGGGCGTATCAGCAGCTAGAGCCGGGTGCTCTATGCTGCCGTCCTGCTAGCCCCCAGCAAAACAGTGAATCGGTGCCCGTTTTGCGCCAGTTCTTCTGTTCCCACGCTGGCGTGGGGACACAGCCCCAGATCGGAGAATCCAGCCCAATCTACCTCCAGTGTCAGTAATGATGATCATTAAATAATACAACTTTCATTAAAAATCCATTTGGTTTTGTAATGTTGTTTAGGGAAGGAAATCTGCTGTTCTTACCCATTCTGACCAGATCCACAGCAATGAGGTTGACTTAACTGTCCTCTGAAATAATCTAGCAAACCACTCAGTTGTGAAGAAGGCACCACCACATTCTTGGGGGCAGTTAGGGATGGTCAATAAATATTAGCCTTGCCGGTGAAGTCCTTAAAAATAAGGACTGCTCTGCACTTGATACCCTTAATTACCATGAATCCATGTTGTTGCTGAAAAAATAGATTTTCTGTCAAAACTTATCGTTTTGCACTCGTCAGGACAGATGCACAATTGCTGAATTTGAAAGGGAACAACAATTTATACTGCATGAAAACAGGATGCTGATTGGTTGGCAAGTCAAATCTGGTTGAGGTGTTGACATGGAGAATGCACCAAGGAACTATTATTCCCCAAACTTTTATTTAATTCAAAAAAGGCACAAAGCCTGGATATGTTTTTTCTGCTTGCAGAGGACTGGGCTCTGCATATGAATAGATGTAGATTTTAGCAAGCAGAAGTGATCCACCTTGTGAGCCTGATTGATAACCTTAAATTGGTTATTAGTCTAATTCTTAGCACACTCGGGATTTTTCAGCAAGAGTCGCCCAATCTTGAATCCCATCTAACTTTAGATATTATGTTCTCAGTTTTGCAAGGTGAGTGTTTCTCAAGGACCTCACAAAGTTGCTTAGCCCCTGACTTTAAATCCCTCCACCAATTTTGTACCACCACAACTCGCAACTATTGACCTGAGACTTTTTTCAGGTCTCCAGCAGCGCTTAATGCTGCTTGTGGTTAGCACAGTGGTTAGCACAGTGGTTAGCACTGTTGCTTCACAGCGCCAGGGTCCCAAGTTCGATTTCTGGCTTGGATCACTGACTGTGCGGAGTCTGCACATTCTCCCTATGTCTGCGTGGGTTTTCCCCAGGTGCTCCAGTTTCCTCCCACATGTCCTGAAAGACGTGCTGTTAGGTGAATTGGACAATCTGAATTCTCCCTCCGTGTACTCGAACAGGCGCCGGAGTTTGGTGACTAGGGGATTTTCATAGTAACGAACTTGCAGTGTCAATGTAAGCCTACTTGTGACAATAATAAAGATTATTATTATTGACTGCTGTCTGGGGGGACCTATACAATCGAGCTAGAAAGTAAAATCTGAGGGGTAGTATGGTGGCACAGTGGTTAGCACTGCTGCTTCATGGCGCCAAGGACCTGGGTTCGATCCCGGCCCCGGGTCCCTGTCCATGTGGAGTTTGCACGTTCTCTCCGTGTCTGTGTGGGTCTCACCATACAATCCAAAAGGATGTGCAGGGGAGGTGGATTGGCATTGCTAAATTGCCCCTTCATCGGAAAAAAGAATTTGGTGCTCTAAATTTATTTTAAAAAGAAAGTAAAATCATGTGGGTTTCAATTTTCAGACGTGCTGACAGTTTATAATCCCATTATCACTTCTCCCTGCTCACAGACTCCCACCTCCAGTTAGAAAGCACCTTGGAAGGTATTGGGTGAGGGTGTTTGCTTGTTCCTTTTGTTGTTGGTCTTCTGTCCAGAGGTCCATTAGCGTCACAATAGAGTGCGATTTCTGCCTAGCTGTTGTCCAAGTCAAGCTCTGTGGTCAACAGTTCAGGAAGTCCTATTGCTACATAATATCTACGTAAATTTGGATTACTCGTGTATGCAGCTTTAAAAGGGATGGAAACTGAAATGAGATCTTCAAAAACAAGTTATTTTGAAAAATAAAACAGGATATATTCCTCCTCCACATTTTTTTCCACTCTCTGAAGGCAGCGGCTCATTCAGATGTGGAATACACTGCATCCAGTTCTGCTCCAATGATCTACACACATCATACGGGGGTTGATTTTAACCCCAGGGCAAGAACGTGGCCCAGTGTGCGCCCGGCTGATTCAGGGGTGATGCGAGGAAACTGGACATGTCCTGTGTGTTGCTGACGCCACGATTGAAATGGCTGGGACTTTTGCTGGGAGGTGGCTGCTTGGCTTTTTTAACTGGGCAGCTCGGAGGTCACATGCTGGAGACTAGAGCGGCTTACTCCCCAAAAAATAAAGCGTTTTCAGAACCACTGGACATCGCAAAGCACTTATAGCCAATTAAATACGTTAAAGTGTAGCTGCTTTATACTGTTGGAAACAGGGCAGCTAACTTGCGCACAGCAAACTTCCACTAACAGCAATATGACAACGACCAGATAATGTGTTCTTGTAATGTTGATCAAGGGATTAATATTCATAGAATTTACAGTGCAGAAGGAGGCCATTCGGCCCATCGAGTCTGCACCGCCCCTTACAAAGAGCACCCTATTCAAGCCCACTTATCTACCCTATTCCCGTAACCCAGTAACCCCCACTTAACCTTTTTGGGCACTAAGGGCAATTTAGCATGGCCAATCCACCTAACCCGCACATCTTAATAATAATAATAATCGCTTATTGTCACAAGTAGGCTTCAATGAAGTTACTGTGAAAAGCCCCTAGTCGCCACAAACCGGCGCCTGTTCGGGGAGGCCGGTACCGGAATTGAAGCCACACTGCTGGCCTTGTTCTGCATTACAAGCCAGCTGTTTAGCCCACTAACCAGCCCCTAAACCAGCCTCCAAATCATCTGTGGACTGTGGGAGGAAACCAGAGCACCCGGAGGAAACCCACGCAGACTCAGCACAGCCGGATATCGAACCTGGGACCCTGGAGCTGTGAAGCAGCTGTGCTAACCACTATGCTACTGTGCTGCCAATAAATTTAGACTACCTAATTCTTTTTTTCCCAATTAAGGGACAGTTTGGCGTGGCCAATCCACCTAACCTGCACATCTTTTTGGGGGTGAAACCCACGCACACATGGTGAGAATGTGCAAACTCCACACGGACAGTGACCCAGGGCCGGGATTTGAACCCGGTCCTCGGCGCCGCAGTCCCAGTGCTAACCACTGCACCACATGCTACCCCTGTATTGGCCAAGACACTGGCGATAACGCCCTTCAAAATAGTGCAGTTAGTTATTTTATGTCTACTTGAGAGAACAAATAAACTCTTGGTTTAACATCCTATCTGACAAACGGCACCAGTGAATGTGCAGCATTTCCTCAGTACCGCACTGGAGGGTCAGGCTTGATATTTTATGCACGAGACCTGGAGTGGGACTTGAACCCAGAGCCTTCAACATTGGCACGTTTTCTACAAACTCATCCACGGCTGACACTTCTACCCTGGCAAAAGGTAAATGCTCAGGGTGGGGGTGGTGAAGATCGTGGCAGGGGGGTTGTTAAAGGTTCCTTTTAGGCTTGGACTTATCCTTCTATGTTCTTAAGTAAGTTTAAGAAACTTTTTTTCTCGTGCTCTCCTGGCACTTTGACCCTGACGGCTTTGCCCTGGTGAAGAAACAACCACTGCTTAAGCCTCCTAAAAATAGCATGTGGTCTTCAAAACATCACTAGAGCTCAATCTGCATAAATTAAACAGAACTCCATTTATATTACATGTACCTCATATTTACCCTGAATGTTAGAATATCAGATAGATATTTGAATTTGTTTTATCATTCTGACATTGTATTCAAAATCTATAGAATCTTATGGTTTTGTTTGATTTGATTTTATTGTTACATGTACCGAAGTACAGTGAAAAGTATTTTTCTGTGGCCGGGGGAACGTACACAGTACGTACATAGTAGACAAAAGAAAATCAACAGAGAACATTGACAAATGGTACATCGACAAACAGTGATTGGTTACAGTGCGGAACAAGGGCCAAACAAAGCAAATACATGAGCAAGAGCAGCATAGGGCGTCGTGAATAGTGTTCTTACAGGGAACTGATCAGTCCCAGGGGGAGTCATTGTGGAGTCTTGTAGCTGTGGGGAAGAAGCTGTTCCTATGTCTGGATGTGTGGGTCTTCAGACATCTGTACCTTCTGCCTGATGGAAGGGTCTGGAAGAAGGCAATGCCTGGGTGGGAGGGGTCTATGATATTGCTGTCTGCCTTCCTGAGGCAGCGGGAGGTGTATACAGAATCAATGTGGGGGTGGCAAGCTTGTGTGATGCGTTGGGCTGAGTTCACCACACTCTGCAGTTTCTTCCGATCTTGGACTGAACAGTTGCCATACCAGGCTGTAATGCAGCCGGATAGGATGCTCTCTATTGCACATCTATAGAAGTTTGAGAGAGTCGATGCAGACGTGCCAAATTTCTTTAGCTTCCGTAGGAAGTAGAGACGTTGTTGTGCTTTCTTGACTGTTGCATCAACGTTCTCAAACTTAGTCTACTTTATACAAAACATTATTGGTCCCGAACCAGATTTTATCAATAACTTGGTGGCTTGGTCTACAATCATAACATATGTCACTGATCAGTCCAGGACAGAGTGTAGTACAGAAATGTGATGATGACAACTGAGTTGATGACTTCTATATCACTTCTGCTGACTCAATTCTGTTTAGTGTCACAATTATTGCACTAACTGAGATCAGAAGAGTCCATTGATGGAACCTGGAACATTTTGATCACCGTGGCTTAGTGCCCTTAACCATACTAGGCCATTTTGTGTCCTTAATTGGTATTGCTATGTTGTTCACAATTATGAGTGAATTTTATCCACCCGTGTCTGCGAGGGTCTCACTCCCCACAACCCAAAGATGTGCAGGTTCGGTGGATTGGCCACACTAAATTGGCCCTTAATTGGAATAGAAAATTGGGTACTCAAAATAATGTAAAATGAATCGGTGCCAGTTTCCCGCTGACAGCGCACCTGGCAGCTTCAACGGGAAATCTATTGACAAGCGGCAGGAAGAGAGAATCCCACCACCAGGGAATGACGCTGCACCGAGAAAAACAAGGCTAGGGGACCGGAGAATTGCACGCCACATCTTTTAAATGTCTCAAAGCTCTTCACATAATTTTTAATCCACCATTCTGTTTCATCAATGCCAGATGAATGACTAGTTGATTTTTTTGTGTGCTATTTGTTGAAGAAGAAATGTCGACCAGAATGTTGGGAGACTTCACTGATCTTTGAATGTTAATCCCCTCTCATCTTCTGTTCTTTTCTTACAAAATGACACAACAACAGGCTCTGGTAACCTTTGAGCTGTAGATAAGGAATAAAGTCATACGACTGACTGAACCTAAAGTTACCAGTCTGTTATATGTGGTAGAAGATGCTCCTCTTAAGTTGGAAAGGGTACAGGAAACTTTATAACTAACTGTCCTATCCCTAAGCTACTAACGTATGGAAAGCTCTCCTTTCCCTGACACAACTATCCCTCACAGTGACATACCATCCATGTTATAATATGCAATATTGATGACATTTCTCAAAATATATGTTCATTATTAAAATGAAAATATTTATTTTAAAAAATTACAAGTGTATTTTTAAACAAGATTTTATTTTGTATCCTGCACTTTATTGATAAATATACTTTCATGTTTTTTTCCCAGCAGGGTGATGTCATGATGGGAAGATAGCCCAGAATTTGCTACTTTGGCGCACATAAAGTTTGTCCTCATGTTGACAGTAAGCATGGGTAAGTAAATCATTGTCTGCTCCTTCCTTTAATTTGGAACCCGTGAAACAAATCGGTGCTTAGTAGAAACACAAAGCAGTTTAGTCAGAGTCCAAAAGAAACACAAGTAATTCAGACACCTGATTGATGTTGTAATGATAAGATAGCACTGCAGAGGTTATAGCATTTGAAAGAAGCTCATTATGCTTACTCTTTCTGAGCAAAGGAGTGGTACGTGAAGGAAGTCAGCTGGGTTAAAATATGTTCTATTCTAACCTTTCGGAGATCTCAGGGCAGTGGTCTGTTTTATTTTCTTTTGTTCCATGGATACCATTACACTGATTACCTGGTTATAAATAGAGCAGTCTTTTGCATGTACTCCGTTCCTTTTTCTGAATGTTTTGCTTTCATCCGATTTTGGACTTACGCTAACACACAAGAGCACATTGCACTAAATCACCTAGCGTAGGTTATGTTCTGTGAGTTGAGGGTTTGATATTAAAGAAATGGGGTCTGCTTGGTGTAAGGGTGAAAAGACCCTTTACACTCAGCACCCTAGTGGCAATTGTTGGGAGGGTACTTACTGCCTTGCTACCCCTTTGACTGCAAGCCGCCAGGCCTACGCTCCTCAATACTTGCACCAATTCACGGCAGAGGGCTCTCGGCTGGGGTGGGGGTGGGGGATGGGGTGGGGGGGGTGTAGGGGGTTGGGGGGCAGAGAATCCCACCTGGCTCCCAACGCCAGCCGGAACCACTCCAGTTTCTCCGCTGGTGGGAGCAATTAGACTCTGGAACAGAGAATCCAGTCCAAAGAATATTCTAAAGCAGATGTAACACTTCCCCAGTGCTAAGATCGGGAATCCCGATCGTGCGGACAACCCCACAGCGAGGCAAAATTGGGATTCGTGCAGTCGCTGTGCCCGCACTGCTGGCATAGTGAGTCTCCCAACATCCCAGCCATGCTTCCCGCCCCAACCCGGCAGGCCCATGCAAATAGCTCCTTAGAGGTACGACACACAACTCACAAGCCAGGTGAGATTCTCTGGCTCCACCAGCCAGATCGATGATTAGATTAAATTTAGATTTAGATTTGTTGTCACGTGTGACGAGATAGAAAGGAGTGAAGTCTTGACTTCATAGATACTAATGACATGGATAGTAAAATTGGCCAGGAAATGTGCTGGAAACACCTTTTTAATTCATTTCTGAAACAACAAGCATCAGGAAGCAAGATGCCCTTTGTCCTGGGCTATTTTAAAAGGACACTCGCCAAGTTGCAGCCGAGGAGCTTTTGACTTGCCTGTACTGGGACAAAATTAATAGTAGTACTGTGAAGAGTTTGAACATTTCAGCTGATCACAGAAAGGCAGAGAATTGTATTGCTATAGAACTATAGAATAGAAACATAGAATGGCTATAGTGCAGAAGTAGGCCATTCCCATCAAGTCTGCACCGACCCTCTGAAAGAGCATCCTAACTTAGGCCCACTAACTTAGGCCCACTCTCCCACCCTATCACCATAACCCTGCACATTTTTGAACTGTGGGAGGAAACCAAAGCAGCCGAGGAAACCTACGCAGACACAGGAAGAAGGTGCAAACTCAACACAGTCACCTAAGGTCGGAATTGAACCTGGGTTTCTGGTGCTGTAAGGCAGCAGTGCTAACTACAGTGCCACTGTGCCTTGCATAGGTATGGATCTGTACCTGTAGTGTTATTTGCTCTGCAGTATGAACAGGACATGCAGAGAGGGGATCATCTGCAAGGAGACAGGAGTAAGAAGAGTTAGATGGCCCTACCAAAGAGGGCTCATCTGGGAGAAGCCATCCTATTTTAATGTGAATCAGGAGCAGGACTGACAGTGGTCAGCGCTGTTGCTTCACAGCGCCAGGCTCCTAGGTTCGATTCCCGGCTTGGGTCACTGTCTGTGCGGAGCCTGCATATTCTCCCAATGTCTACGTGTGTTTCTTCCGGATGTTCAGGTTTCCTCCCACACGTCCTGAAAGACGTGGGGCGGGATTCTCCGACCCCCCCGCCGGGCCGGAGAATCGCCAGGGGGCGGCATAAATCCCACCCCGACGCCGACTGCCGGTTTCTCCAGCGCCGGTTTTTCGGCAGGGGCGGGAATCACGTCGCGCCGGTCGGGGGCCATTGGCAGCGCCCCCCCCCCCCCGGCGACTGTCCGCCCCGCGATGGACCGAGTGGCCGCCCATTTTCGGCCAGTCCCGGTGGCGTAAATCAAACAAGGTCCTTACCGGCGGGACCTGGCTCAGCAGGCGGCCTGCGGAGTCCTCGGGGTGGGGGGGGGGGATCTGGTCCCGGGGGTGGCCCCCCACGGTGGCCTGGCCCACGATCGTGGCCCACCGATTGGCGGGCGGGCCTGTGCTGTGGGGGCATTCTTTCCCTGTAAGTCCGCCATGGCCGGCGCGGAGAAGAACCCCCCTGCGCATGTGCTGGGATGACGCCAGTACACGGTGGCGCTCCCGCGCATGCGCCGGCTAGCGGAGGCCCTTCGGCGCCGGTGCCGGCCTAGCCCCTGAATGTGCGGAGGGTTCTGGACCTTCCGGGCGGCCTGACGCCGGAGTGGTTCACGCCACACCTCAGCGCCGGTACGGCCCGCCGGATAGCGGAGAATCCCAGCCGTGATGTTCGGTAAATTGGGCATTCTGAATTCTCCCTCCGTGTCCCCGAACAGGCACTGGAATGTGGCGACTAGGGGCTTTTCATGTTAACTTCATTGCAGTGTTAATGTAAGCCTACTTGTGACACTAATAAAGATTATTGACAAAGATAGTCTCCACACGAAGCTCTACATGGAACTATCTCTTCCCATGCTTTATTATCATGTGATCTTATATCAGTAATGATGCAGACTATATACTTACATTTCTAACATTAAGAAGTCTTACAACAGCAGGTTCAAGTCCAACAGGTTTATTTGGAATCACTAGCTTTCGGAGCATCGTTCCTTCATCAGGGGAGTGAAGAGGTAGGTTACACAAATACATATATAGACAAAGCCAATGATGCAAGATGATACTTTGAATGCGAGTCTTTGCGGGTAATTAAGTCTTTACAGGTCCAGAAGGTGCGACTGGAGAGAGGGATAATCACAGGTTAAAGAGGTGTGAATTGTCTCAAGCCAGGACTGTTGGTAGGATTTTGCAAACCCAGGCCTGATGGTGGGGGGTTAACTCACTACCATTGCACCATGATTACCCTCCAATAGCTGAGATCTTCCTGCCTGGCCCCATTGTTCCCAACCAACTCACCACTCTCAAGGTTACCTTGACATTGAGCCCCCAGGTGCCTACTCTAGGGGCCAGATATTCTGCCTTCATTAGACGGTGGGCCTGGTGACGCCCTATTAATTAGTGGCTGCTGGCAAAATGCTGCTCCAGGAGTCTTCCGCCCTGGAGCTGACTCTGGTGGCAGAACTTTAGCCTCTTGAAGGATTGAGCCCTGAGTATTTTGCAATTTCTCTCAGAGGGTCTTTGGAACTTTGTTCCTCAAAAGGTGGTGGAAACAGAGGGTGGGATTTACCACCCCCCTCTCCCCTCGGCGGTAGATGCGGCCCACCATTGGCCAGTGGCGGGATCTTCTGGTCCAACCACCGTCAACGGAGTTTCCCATTGTTCACATCTTCCACTGCTGGGGCACCCATGGCAGAGGGGTCGCTGTCGGCAGGACTGGCCGGAAAATCCCACCAGAGACTTTGAATATTTTTAAGGCAGAAGTGGATAGGTTCTTGGTAAAAATGGGGTGATAGGTTATTGATGTGAGGCAGATTTGAGATTATTATATCAGCCATCATCTTAATAAATGGTGGAGCAGGTTTGAGGGGCTGAAAGGTCTACTTCTGCTCCATGTTTATATGCAATGTGTTTGAATAAGGTAGCTTTCATTGTTTTTTTAAAAAAATATATATTTATTAAAGTTTTTTACCAACACAATTTTCCCCCCTTACAAACAATAACCACCCCCGCCCCCCCGTAACAAAATAACACGAAAACGCACTGAACAAGATATATACATGGCAAAATGGTATATTTACATAGCTTTATACACTGGCTCTCTCCCGCATGTGCCAGTTTCCCCCGCCCTTCATGTTATCTCCTGCTCATCCCTCCCCCCCAAGCAATCCCCCATTTCTCCCCCCCCCCCACACACACCCAGGTTTGCTGCTGCTGCTGACCGATCTTCCTCTAACATTCCGCGAGATAGTCTAGGAACAGTTGCCACCGCCAGTAGAACCCCTGCGCAGACCCTCTCAAGGCAAACTTATGAACCTAGCCATGTCGTTTATCCAGGCCTCCAGGCTAGGGTGCTTCGCCTCCTTCCACATTAGCAAGATCCTTCGCCAGGCTACTAGGGACGCAAAGGCCAGAATGCCGGCCTCTTTCGTCTCCTGCACTCCCGGCTCATCCACTACTCCAAATATTGCTAGCCCCCAGCTTGGCTTGACCCAGACTTTCACCACCTGAGATATTGCTCCCGCCACTCCTCTCCAGAACCCTTCCAGTGCCGGGCATGACCAAAACATATGGACATGGTTCACCGGACTCCCTGAATACCTTCCACATCTGTCCTCTACCCCAAAGAACCTACTCAACCTCACCCCCGTCAAGTGCACTCTGTGAACCACCTTAAATTGTATCAGGCTGAGCCTGGCACATGAGGAGGAGGAATTAACCCTACCCAGGGCATCAGCCCACAAACCTTCCTCGATCTCCTCCCCCAGCTCCTCCTCCCATTTACCCTTCAACTCTTCTGCTAGCGCTTCCCCCTCTTCTTTCATCTCTTGGTGTATTGCCGAAACCTTGCCCTCCCCGACCCATACACCCGAGATCACCCTGTCTTGAATTTCTTGTGCCGGGAGCAATGGGAATTCCCTGACCTGTCGCCTCACAAAAGCCCTCACCTGCATATATCTAAAGGCATTTCCCGGGGGTAACTCAAACTTCTCCTCCAGTGCCCCTAGGCTCGCAAATGTCCCGTCAATGAACAGGTCCCCCATTCTTCTAATCCCCGCCCGATGCCAGCCCTGGAACCCCCCGCCCATCTTCCCCGGGACAAACCGGTGGTTACCCCTGTTCGGGGACCACACCGAGGCACCCACTGCACCCCTGTGCCGTCTCCACTGGCCCCAGATCCTTAACGTTGCCGCCACCACCAGGCTCGTGGTATACTTTGATGGCGAGAACGGCAGCGGTGCCGTCACCAACGCCCCCAAGCTCGTTCCTTTACAGGACGCCATCTCCATCCTCTTCCATGCCGCCCCCTCTCCCTCCATAACCCACTTGTAGATCATCGCCACATTTGCTGTCCAGTAGTAGCTCCCTAGGTGTGGCAGCGCCAACCCTCCTCGGTCCCTACTGCGTTCCAGGAACCCCCTCCTTACCCTCGGGGTCTTATTCGCCCACACAAACCCCATAATACTCCTACCTACTCTCTTGAAAAAGCCCTTGGTGATCACGATGGGAAGGCACTGAAACACAAACAAAAACCTCGGAAGGACCACCATTTTGACCGACTGCACTCTACCCACCAGTGAGAGCGGTAACATGTCCCATCCTTTGAAGTCCTCCTCCATTTGGTCCATCAACCTCGTCAGATTCAGTTTATGTAGGGCCCCCCAACTCCTGGCTATCTCAATCCCCGGATACCGGAAACTCCCCACCGCCCTCCTCAGCGGTCGGTCCCTCTTTCTTGGTCCCCTGCCTGTAATACAAAAAGCTCACTCTTCCCTACATTGAGCTTATAGCCCGAGAACTCCCCAAACTCCCTCAGAGTCTGCATGACCTCCACCATCCCCTCCATTGGGTCCGCCACGTACAGCAACAGGTCATCCGCGTATAGCGACACCCGATGCTCTTCTCCCCCTCGGACCACCCCCCTCCATTTATTAGACTCCCTCAGTGATATGGCCAAGGGTTCGATCGCCAATCCAAACAACAGGGGGGACAGGGGGCACCCCTGCCTCGTTTCTTGGTGCAGCCGAAAGTACTCTGACCTCCGCCGGTTCGTCACTACACTCGCCACCGGGGTTCTGTAAAGGAGCTTAACCCAGCTGATAAACCCTCCCCCGAACCCAAACCTACGCAGCACCTCCCAGAGGTACTTTTCCGCATCCATGGCTGCCACTATCTCCGCCTCTCTCTCCTCCGATGGCATCATTATCACGTTTCAGAGCTGCCGCACATTAGTGTTTAATTGCCTTCCCTTTACGAATCACGTCTGGTCCTCATGAATCACCCCCGGGACACAGTCCTCAATCCTCGTGGCCAGCACTTTTGCCAATAACTTAGCGTCCACATTGAGGAGCGAAATCGGCCTGTACGATCCACATTGCAGTGGGTCCTTGTCTCGCTTTAGAATCAAAGAAATTGTCGCCTCCGACATTGTCGGGGGCAGGGTCCCCTCCTCTCTTGCCTCGTTAAAGGTCCTCACTAGTAGCGGGGCCAACAAGTCTACGTACTTTCTGTAGACGCCACCGGGAACCCGTCCGGCCCTGGGGCCTTCCCCGCTTGCATACTCTCCAAACCCTTGCTCAGCTCCTCCAACCCGATTGGTGCCCCCAAACCAGCCACCTCTTGCTCCTCCACCCTCGGGAACCTCAGTTGGTCTAGGAATCGTCTCATCCCCTCTTCCCCCCTGGGGGCTGGGATCTGTACAGCTCTTCATAGAAGGCCTTGAATATCTTGTTTATTTTCGTTACACTCCGAACCGTGGCTCCCCTTCCATCTTTGATTCCCCTATTTCCCTCGCTGCCGTCCTCTTACGGAGCTGGTGTGCCAGCATCCGACTAGCCTTTTCCCCGTACCCGTAGGTCGCCCCCTGCGCCTTCCTCCACTGTGCCTCTGCCTTCCCCATGATCAACAGGTCAAACTCCGTCTGGAGCCGTCGTCTTTCCCCCAGTAATCTTTCCTCCGGGGCCTCTGCGTATCTCCTGTCCACTCTCAACATCTCCCCCATTAACCTCTCCCTTTCCATGCCCTCTGTCTTCTCCCTATGAGCCCTGAGGGAGATTAGCTCTCCCCTGATCACCGCCTTCAACGCCTCCCATACCACCCCCACTCGCACCTTCCCGTTGTCATTGGCCTCCAAGTACCTTTCGATGCACCCCCTCACCTTCCCACACACCATCTCATCTGCCAGCAGTCCCACATCCAGCCGCCACAGCGGGCGTTGGTCCCTCTCCTCTCCCAGCTCCAGTTCCACCCAGTGCGGGGCATGGTCCGAAACGGCTATAGCTGAATACTCCGTCCCCTCCACCCTCGGGATGAGCGCCCTGCCCAGAACAAAGAAATCTATCCGGGAGTAGGCTTTGTGCACGTGGGAGAAGAAAGAAAATTCCCCGGCCTGCGGTCTTGCAAACCTCCATGGGTCCACTCCCCCCATCTGATCCATAAACCCCCTGAGCACCTTGGCCGCCGCCGGCCTCTTTCCCGTCCTTGATCTGGAGCAGTCCAGTGCTGGATCCAACACTGTATTGAAGTCCCCTCCCATTATCAGGCCTCCTATCTCCAGGTCCGTAATGCGTCCCAACATGCGCTTCATGAATCCAGCATCAGCCCAGTTCGGGGCGTATACATTTACCAGCACCACCTACGTCCCTTGCAACCTACCACTCACCATCACATATCTCCCTCCATTATCCACTACGATAGTCTTGGCCTCAAATGTTACATGTTTTCCCACCAAAATTGCCACCCCTCTATTTTTCGCGTCCAGTCCCGAGTGAAATACCTGTCCTACACATCCCCTTCTTAACCTGATCTCCTTTTCTGGGCCAGTCCCGTGTCCGCGTCTCCCTCGCCCTCCAGTCCCCCAGCCGGGGGACCTCCGTCCGGACCACCTCTTCTGTGTCCCATTCCCTTTCGGCCAGTGCAGCAGCAACCCTTTCCCCTTCCCCCCCTCCCCTCCCCCCCGCTAGACCCCTGTCTAGCTTTTTTGCTCCCCCCATATCACTCCCATAAGTCAGCTGACACCTGCTGACCCCGCCGTCCCTTTGACCCTCCCGTGTGGGAGTCTCCCAATCAATATACGTTCCTTCGTTCCCCTTCCCGCCTTTCTTCCCGCGCGCGGGAAAAAAAAAACCTGCGCTTTCCAAAGCCTGCCCCGCCCCCTCTGGCGCAGCTCCTGTCGCAGCCTTGTCTCTCTCCCCCAGCCCATATAACATTTCCTGCACGTGATTGACCCCCTATGTACAACAACCATCATACTTCAACCCTCAAACACCCCCCCACCCTCATAAACCCTCAGAGTCCAACTTTTCAGTTTGTATAAAGGTCCACGCCTCTTCAGGCGTTTCGAAGTAGTAGTGTTGGTCCTTGTATGTAACCCACAGTCATTCTGGCTGCAGCATTCCAAATTTCACTCCTTTCAGATGCAGCACTGCTTTGGCCCAGTTGAAACCCGCTCTCCGCTTAGCAACCTCCGTGCTCCAGTCCGGGTATATTCGGATCTCTGCATTGTCCCACTTGCTGCTCCGCTCCTTCTTGGCCCATTTCAGGACCCTCTCTCTCACCGTAAACCGGTGAAATCTCACCACCATCGCCCTTGGCGGTTCATTTGCCTTGGGCTTCCTCGCCAGCACCGGGTGCGCCCCGTCCAGCTCCAGCGGCCGCGAAGGGGCCTCCGCACCCATCATCGCCCCGATCATCGTGCCCACGTATGCCACGGCATCGGCCCCCTCCACTCCTTCTGGGAGACCCAGGATCCTCAGATTATTTCTCCTCGACCTGTTCTCCAGGTCTTCGAGTCTTCCCGCCCACTTCTTGTGTAGCGCCTCGTTCTGCTCCACTCTCACCGCCAGGCCCACGAGCTCGTCCTCATTCTCACTCACTCTTTTCTGGACCTCCTGGATCTTCACCTCGTGGGCCTTCTGGGTTATCCCTAGTCCTTCAATTACCGCCAGCATAGGCGCCAGCATCTCCTTACGCAGCTCCTCGCAGCAGCGCTTGATGAATTCCTGCATCTCCTCTTTGTCCCCGGCCGTGGCCATTTTGAAATTTTTCCCTCGCTTCTCCGGCTGCTCCAGTGCCGCTTTTTTGGCCGTTGCACTTCGGGTCCAGTCCATAAAAGTTGGTAGGGGACCTCTCTCTTCTCTTCCCCACGGGTTGTCTGTGAAAAAAATTCCGTTGGGGCTCCTCTAGCGAGCCCGAAAGTCCGTGATCACGGGAGCTGCCGAATCGTGCGGCTTAGCTCCGCATAGCCGCAACCGGAAGTGGTAGCTTTCATTGTTGATTAGCTTGCAGCATATGCAAGCTGTGAGATTGCACTGCTACAAATCTAACACTCTAAAGTGTGTGAGGGTAAGGTGAAGCTTCAAATACAGCTAATAGTCATAATTGACGTTGGTATGTGAGTGATGGTGGTGTTGCGAATGAAGAATTATGTAAGGCTAGAGGGGAAGTTGGTGCAAATTGACATTTGAAACTGCATTGACTGACCTTGCCCACTGCATGCAGGTTCTTGGGGCTACACTCTGGTGTTGATTTACAATTGTGACGTTTAAGGGGAGTCTTGACAAATATATGAATAGGATGGGAATAGCAGGATACGGGCCCCGGAAGTGTACAAAGTTTCAGGTTAGACGGGCAGCATGGTCAGCGCAGGCTCAGAGGGCCAAAAGGCCTGTTCCTGTGCTGTACCTTTCTTTGTTCTTTGTTGATTGCCATTGCAATCTGCTCCTACTGTTTTCTGGGATTGTCTGGAGAGTCCCCTGAACCTCGAGGGATAGATTTCATCTCTCTTCCTCTGCACCTACTTTGACCAAGGCTTCATACGCAGTGCTGGCAAATCCTGGAGCCCTCTCTCTGCCGTATCACTATTTAGTGTTTTTCTCGCTCACAAAACTCCTCTGCAACCAATTCCAACACCCACTCCAGACACAGTACCCCTCCCCTACATCGAAACGACAAGCTTGGTTAATCATACACCATGATCCCTGTACCCATTTTTGGGCCTTATCGAATTTTCTGACCCTAATGTTTAAAATGTTAAAAAGGTACAATACCATGTCCATATTTAGACCTAATCAAAATTCCCAGCCTATGTTTAAAATGTAAAAATATTCAACTAGATAGAGAGAAATTATTTTCTCTGGTCAGGGAATCGAGGACAAGGGAATATAATCTTAAATTACAGCCAAACTAATCTGGCTGTAATTAAGTTACAGCCAAACTACTAACCATCTACAAGTTTGCTGACGATACGACCATAGTGGGCCGGATCTCGAATAACGATGAGTCTGAATACAGGAGGGAGATAGAGAACCTAGTGGAGTGGTGTAGCGACAACAATCTCTCCCTCAATGCCAGCAAAACTAAAGAGCTGGTAATTGACTTCAGGAAGCAAAGTACTGTACACACCCCTGTCAGCATCAACGGGACCGAGGTGGAGATGGTTAGCAGTTTCAAATTCCTAGGGGTGCACATCTCCAAAATCTGTCCTGGTCCACCCACGTCGACGCTCCCACCAAGAAAGCACAACAGCGCCTATACTTCCTCAGGAAACTAAGGAAATTTGGCATGTCCACATTAACCCTTACCAACTTTTACAGATGCACCATAGAAAACATCCTATCAGGCTGCAGCACAGCCTGGTATGGCAACTGCTCGGCCCAGGACCGCAAGAAACTTCAGAGAGTCGTGAACACCGCCCAGTCCATCACACGAACCTGCCTCCCATCCATTGACTCCATCTACACCTCCCGCTGCCTGGGGAAAGCGGGCAGTATAATCAAAGATCCCTCCCACCTGGCTTACTCACTCTTCCAACTTCTTCCATCGGGCAGGAGATACAGAAGTCTGAGAACACGCACGAACAGACTCAAAAACAGCTTCTTCCCCACTGTCACCAGACTCCTAAATGACCCTCTTATGGACTGATTTCATGAACACTACACCCTGTATGCTTCATCCGATGCCAGTGCTTTTGTAGTTACATTGTATATGTTGTGTTGCCCTATTATGTATTTTCTTTTATTCCCTTTTCTTCTCATGTACTTAATGATCTGTTGAGCTGCTTGCAGAAAAATACTTTTCACTGTACCTCGGTACACGTGACAATAAACAAATCCAATCCAATCCAGGTGGGGAATTTTTCGTACACCGGATAATGGAAATCCTGAATGTTCTCCCAAAGAGGCTATGGCTCCTGTGTAAAAGGGAACTTTCGAGATGGGGCTTTAAGATTTTTGTTGGAGAAGGGTATCAAATGATATGGAGCAAGAGTTGAGGTACTGATCGGTCAAGATTTAATTAAATGGCAGAGAAAGCTTGAAGGACTGAATGGCCCACTCCTTTTCCTATGAAAAGGTTTACTCAATCTTTGGTCCACCTCAAAACAAAATCTTGTTGAAGCGAGTGTGGTATTATGAGGTTTGTCCTGTAATGTTTATGCTGATTAGGCCTGCTTTTTGTCAAGTTAACATTATCCTTCTGTTCCCTGTTAAAGCGATCCCAGCAACTGGTGTCACAGCAACATGCTAAGAATAACTTCTGGTTACTGTGTAACTCGGAGTGAGGTAATGGTATTTTAGCTATTTGAAATTAAAATGAAATGAAATGAAAATGGAAATCGCTTATTGTCACAAGTAGGCTTCAAATGAAGTCCCTAGTCTCCACATTCCGGCGCCTGTTCGGGAAGGCTGGTACGGGAATTGAACCGTGCTGCTGGCTTGCCTTGGTCTGCTTTAAAAGCCAGCTCTTAGCTCTGTGCTAAACCAGCCCCTACCAGACCCCTATTTGGGCTCTTCTTCAAGCAGCACAGTCTGTCTGCAGCATGCGGAATAAATAGATTGAATTAGCGAGGCTGGTTTTGGGAAGTGAAAACTATGTTGCCTTTGCATTAGGTAAAGTTTATTCTTGCATGATGTTTTTGTGCAGACTAGCAGCTTACCATTTGGATAGCGTTTCTAACCTCGCCTAAGATCCTGAAGTCAGAGAGGAATTCCATCAGGTAGTGATCAGGGAAGCATTTGAAGTTAATTGAGAGAGATAGCGAAGGTATGTTTAGGCAGAGAATTCCAGAGTTTATGTGGAGATTTCTTTCCTTTGAAAAAGATGCACAATCATTGGCGATGTGGGCAGGATTCTCTGCCGCCGGGATGCTCCATTTTGCCGGCAGCCCGGGGGTTTCCCGACGGCATGGGGCTGCTCCACAGTGGGAAACCCCATTGACTGGCCGGCGTAAAGGAGCATCCCGCCTGCGGGTTGAGGCAGATATGTGGTGCAGCGGGGCTACACAATTAGGTCAGTCACCACCTGAATAAAAAAAAATGCATGTTTTTGGTTTAGGATGAGAAGGGACCAAAATTCGCCTAGTTTGGTTTCTATCATTTTGATCTTTGCAACATACCATAATATTGTAGTTAAATATGATCATGGGAATCGATCTGTATTAATCTGACTGCATCGGGGGTGTGGCAAAGAAAACCAGACAGTGGTGGAAAGCTTTGAAACCATTGTTCTAAAACCACCAGTACGAGGATGCTACATAGATTGTTGCCTGACTTCTGGATCAACGACAAACAGCACCCGTCATCTATTATGCTTTCAGTTGCCTAAAGGCTTCACCGTGAGCTTTTAAGCTGTAAATTACAGCCACCTGGTCTCAATGTAGCATGCTCCCATTAAGGAGGATCTGTGTCCTGTGTGAACAAGGAGAACAATAGCATGGGTGGGATTCTCCGTTCCTGAGACTAATTGTTGATGCCAGGGAGGATTCGTGGACTTCCACGACAGCAAAACCGGCACTGAATCTGGACCGATTCAGCAACTGTGGAGGGACTAGCACCGTCGCCACGTGGAACAGATTCGATTCCAATGAGAAACAGTGCAGGATTCGCCGGGTCTGTGATTGACACGCAGGCAGCTGACATGCTGCAGCCATACGTACACATTACAATCCCCGCACACACTCTTCCCAGCCAACATAATGGCATTGGTTGCGCTGGAACGCGCCCATGGAGCTGATGGGTCGCCAGGGGCCAGAGGACACCTGGGGGGTGCCCTGGGCAGACACCTACACGACCTGTGGCCCTATGTTCACAGTGCATAGTCAGCGGCGTGCGCAGCTGCATGGCTGCCTTGCCGGCCGCGGCAATGGTGCTCCGTCTCCACCCACCTCCTAGCTAACCCCCACTACTGGCCCAGACAGAAGCCCCCCGGCCAGCAGCACAACTGTCAGCAAACTATTCCGATTTTGGACACTTTCCGTACCCCCTCTCTCTCCCTCATCAGCCACGATCCAGGTTCCACGATTTTTAAAAGCACAAGTGAACCTTGCCGCCAGGAATTTGGCCCATCGGAGGCGGAGAATCGCTGAGGCCCCGAAGAATACCGAGTCGGGCCTACTAATGATATGCAAATGGTGTTTACTGTACGTGCGTTTTGGATTGCATTGACGCCGTTGTCAAGATGACGGAGAATTGCGATTTGGTGTGAAATCGCAATTTTGGCGTTGGAAACCATTATCTGCCCAATTGCGTTCCACGATTCTGGCATCGGCTGACAGAGAATCCCGCCCCATCTCTGCAGCTGATCAAATTGAATATCATCATTGCAGCACACAGAGTCTAAACCAGAAAGTGTAAGTAATGTAAAACCGTGTATTGAAAGAAAAATAAAGAGAAAAAAGGGTGGTATTAAGATAAATAAAAGAGGCAGAAAGAAAAAGTATTTTTAATAAATTAACAACAATAATTAAAACCTGAAGGGATGAGACTCCACACTTACAAAATGAATTTTCAATTTCAGAGAGGTTGCTGGGAAATAATTGAAACTTGTCATGTCATTAAAAAATAACTTGCACTTGAAGCGCCAAATCCTACATTTTCTTGGCATGTTCATTATCCATATATCTCCTAAGTACAGCACCTTCATACCATTATATGTGTTTCGATGTTGATTTTGTAGACAAGCTGCCAGTGCTTTACAGCTTGTGGAGGAACTGGGCAGCAGCATGCTGATTTATGCTTTTGACCGAGCATGTGTGTATGCGAGATGTTGCTGTCCGATTTACTCCATTATATTGGTGAGTGTGTTAGTCAGACCCTTATTTTTACCACAAAATCTGGGCCCAGGTGTCACATATATAAAATTACTCATATTTCACATGAAATTATTCATATTTTAATATTTAATATATTAAATATTATTTAAATATTTTAATATATTAATATTAGCATATCCTACTATATTAATCTTTTTAAGAAATTGAATCAATTTACATTTTAGTTAGGAGGTTGGCTCTCTGGTCGCCAGCCATGTGTTTCTTGGTGGCACTCCGTTCGCTGGCAGCGGGATTCTCTCTTCCCGCCGCTTGTCAATGGGATTTCACATTGAAGCCACTCCGCGCTGCCGAGAAACCTGCGGGTGGGGACGCGCTGCCAGCAAGAAAAGAAAATCCCCATGGCCAGAGAATTCTAGCGAGGACAATTGATATGAACATATAAATTTGGAGCAGGGGTCGGTCAGTTGGCCCCTCGAGCCTGTTCTGCCATTTGATGAGATCATGGTCGATCTATTGTGGCCTCTAATTTCCTGTCTACCACCTATACCCTTGACTCACTTGTCAGTCAAGAATCTAGCTAACTCATGTTCAATGTCCCTCTCTCCACTGCTCTCTCTGGAAGAGAGTTCCAAAGACTAATGATCCTTTGAGGGAAAATACATTTCCTCAACTCCATCTTAAATGATGTGGAGATGCCGGCGTTGGACTGGGATGAGCACAGTAAGAAGTCTTACAACACCATAGAAAGCATCCTATCAGGCTGCATCACAGCCTGGTATGGCAACTGCTCGGCCCAAGATCGCAAGAAACTTCAGAGAGTCGTGAACACCTCCCAGTCCATCACACGAACCTGCCTCCCATCCATTGACTCCATCTACACCTCCCGCTGCCTGGGGAAAGCGGGCAGTATAATCAAAGATCTCTCCCACCCGGCTTACTCACTCTTCCAACTTCTTCCATCGGGCAGGAGATACAGAAGTCTGAGAACACGCACGAACAGACTCAAAAACAGCTTCTTCCCCACTGTCTCCTAATGACTCCTAAATGACCCTCTTATGGACTGATTTCATTAACACTACACCCTGTATGCTTCATCCGATGCCAGTGCTTATGTAGTTACATTGTATATGTTGTGTTGCCGTATTATGTATTTTCTTTTATTCCCTTTTCTTCTCATGTACTTAATGATCTGTTGAGCTGCTCGCAGAAAAATACTTTTCACTGTACCTCGGTACACGTGACAATCAACAATTCCAATCCAATCCAATCCAACCAGGTTAAAGTCCAACAGGTTTGTTTTGATATCACTAACTTTTGAAGCGCTGCTCCTTCCTCAGGTGAATGAAGAGGTATGCTCCAGAAACATATATATAGACAAATTCAGAGATGCCAGACAATGCTTGGAATGCGAGCATTAGCAGGTGATTAAATCTTTACAGATCCAGAGATGGGGTAACCCCAGGTTAAAGAGGTGTGAATTGTGTCAAGCCAGGACAGTTGGTAGGATTTCCCAGGCCAGATAGTGGGGGATGAATGTAATGCGACATGAATCCCAGGTCCCGGTTGAGGCCGCACTCGTGTGCGGAATTTGGCTATAAGCTTCTGCTCGGCGTGCTCGGCGATTCTGCGTTGTCGCGCGTCCTGAAGGCCGCCTTGGAGAACGCTTACCAGGAGATCAGAGACTGAATGCCCTTGACTGCTGAAGTGTTCCCCGACTGGAAGGGAACATTCCTGCCTGGTGATTGTCGCGCGATGTCCTTTCATGTCAGGAATGTTCCCTTCCAGTCGGGGAATACCTCTGAAGCACCTTGAAATGCTTTATTGTTGCAAATGGTGTGACAATAAAGCAAGCTTTTGTTGGTGCTTCCCTACTTGTGATTTACTGTACTTTGCGTGCTGTTTTCTTTGAATTTATTCTTATGAATAATGAGGGGAAGCATTGCGTTCACAGTAAAAGTTCAATCTTAACTTGTGAACTAGAAAAAGGGGCTTTCCCTCCTCTCTTGAAAAGTAGTGGGTTGGATGAGTAGTACATTTGACTGAGTGACACAGTGTGCCTGGGTAATGACAGATACTGCACACTGTTCCAACCATGATTCCTTTTCCCCTTCTGACCTCCCCCTCCCCCGTCGTCTACTGACACCCCCCCCCCCCCCCAAACCATTCAATTGAGTGATTATATGACCTTTCCCCTGGGACCTTGTGACACCTGCCCTCTCACCCAAAATCAGGCTGTCAATTTGTTTAGTTCACAGACTGGAGTCTGCAGTGGATTAATTAGTTAAATCAGGCCCTGTGCTTAAGATCGGAAGGCCACCAGATCCCAAGCCTTGTCTGTGCCTTCTCACCCCATAATATTGAACCACATAACAGCGGTTGCATCTGCTGTTAGGCTGGATATAAAAATTCCCATTTCACTATATGAAGAAGAGCTAATGAGCCGATTCTCCTAAAAAATGACTAAGTGCTATTTCGGGCGGGAAAACCCCTGCCAGCTATGCTGGCACAGTTCCCATTGCAATCCACCCACATTTAAGTCATTTTTTAGAGCATCGGGAGATTCCCACTGAATTCTCCCACACATCAGGCGCAATCTACCTGAATGACAACAGAGTTCACGTAGCGCGCAATATTATCCGAGTGTTTCCTGGTGCCCGAAACGTCAAATAACCCCCCGCCATCTAAAGCCCATCCGGGTAGATCGGGGGCCTCAGCAGGGAACTCCCCGATGAGGTCGCACTTACACTCGTTTTCTGCACTAAGGAGCTCTGCTTGCTGGAACTCCTCGGTGCAGTGAGAGGATGGGGGTGCCGATATCTCCAGCCCCCAATGTGACCGCCAACCCCCCCCGCCCCCATCCTCCCCAAGCCCCAACTCCCTCCGCAAGCCCCACGTCACAATAAGAAGGTCCCCCGGCCTTCACACCACACCCTGGCCCATCACCGCCGCGTAAATATTACCAGCCTGGCACCCTGGCAGTGCCCCTGCCAGCTGGCAGTGCCACCTGGGCACCTTGGCAGTGCCAGGCCTTTGTCCAGGTGGCACTGCCAGTGTGCCAGGCTGGCAGTGCTAGGGAAGCCAGGAGTCACCAGCAGTGCCAGGGTGCCACCGTGCCCAGAGGGCATGAGGATCTACAATCCCCATGGAGACCCCCACGAGTCTCGGAAGCTGGAGACTCTGGCCTCGAACAGGTTGAGCATGTTTAAATAAGTTTGAAGACACATTTAATATTCTCATCTGGTTCACACTCAGCGAGGGTGTGAACCTGCAAGCGTTGGGTGATGAGGGCCAGGAGCATTACGCTGTGTTTGGCGGCCGGCACAAACCTCATTTAGGGACTCTTGCGTAATTCTCTGGGAATAGCCAGACCCTACGGGTGGGTGGGGAGGGTAAACCTTGGCCCAATATTTATCCCTTAAGTGGGTGAGGAGGTACTGGAGGTTTTAGGTTTAAAAGTGGACAAATCCCCAGGCCCGGATGTGTTGTATCCCAGGCTGCTGTGGAAGGCAAGGGAGGAAATTACAAAGGTTCAGACCCAAATTTTTTATTATATCTGGCCACAGTGGAGGTACTGGGGGACAGCTAAGTGGTTCAACTTTTCAAGAACGATGGCAGAGATAAACCAGGGAATTGCAGATCAGTGAGTCTCTCATCAGTGGTAGGGAAACTACTGAAGAAAATTCTGCAGGACAGAATCAGTCTCCACTTGGAGAGGCAAGCTTTGATTCGGGACAGTCAGCATGGATTTCACCGGCTGGTTGACAATGAAGAAGAAGGTCTTGGGTTACAGGAAGATATAGACGGATTGGTCAGATGGGCAGATCAGTGGCAGATGGAATTTAACCCTGAAAAGTATGAGATGATGCACTTTGGAAGGAGTACTCAATGAATGGCGGGACACCTAGGAAGCTCAGAGGGAACTTGGTGTGCTTGTCCACAGATCCTTGAAGGGAGCAGAACAGGTGAATAAGGTCATGAAGAAGGCATAAGGGGCACTTGCCATTATCAGTCATGGCATAGATTAAAGGACACAGGAGGTTATGTTGGAGCTGTACAGGACTTTGGTTAGGCCACAGCTGGAGTACTGTGTTTAGTTCTGGTCACCACAGTATAGGAAGAATGTGATCGCACTAGAGGGGATGCAAAGGAGATTCGCCAGGATGTTCCCAGGGAACATTTTAGCTATAAAGAGAGGCTGGATAAGCTTGGGTTGTTTTCTTTTGAGCAGAGAAGGCTGAGCGGGGATCTGATTGAGGTGTATCAGATTATGATGAGCATGGACAAGGTGGATAGAAAGCAGCTGTTCCCCTTAGTTGAAGGGTCAATAACAAGGGACCATAATTTTAAGGTGAATGGCAGGAGGTTTAGAGGGAATGTGAGGGAAAAAACGGCTGGAATTCTCTGGTCATTGCGATTCTTTCTTCCAGCCGTCAGCGCACACCCACCCACGGGTTTCCTGGCGATGTGGGATGGTTACAATGGGAAATCCCATTGACGAGCAGCGGTAAGATAGAATCTCGCCGCCAGTGAATGGCGCGTGGCTGGGGGACTGGAGAATCCCATCCAATGTTTTGCCCAGAGGGTGGTGGGAATCTGGAATGCATTCCCTGGGAGGGTGGTTGAGGCAGCAAACCTAGTAATCTTTAAAAAGTACTTGGATGAGCACTTGAAATGTCATAACATTCAAGACTATGGACCATGTGCTGGGAAGTGGGGTTAGTGTAGATTTAGTGTAGTTTTGGCGGTGCAGATTTGATGGGCCATAGAGCCTCTTCTGTATTGTATGATTCTATGACTCTATGAACAACATTAAAACAGACTATCTAGTAATTTATCTCATTGCTGTTTGTGGGATATTGCTATTCATAAACTGACTGCTGTGCTTCCCTACATTAGAATAATGTAAATATAATCATTAAAAAATAAAGCATTTATTTGTCTGTAAAATGCTTTGGGGGCATTGTGAGATCATGAAAGTTGATAATAAATACAAGGGGCTGGATTCTCCGCCGGCGGGAACATCCGCTTTGCCAGCAGCACACTCATGCCTGCTTTTCCAATGGCGTGGGGATGCCCACAATGGGAAATCCTATTGACCAGCTGCCGGGACGGAGTGTCCCGCTGCCGGCGGGGGGCGGGGGTGGGGGGGGGGGGGGGGGGGGGGTGGGGGCGGAATGCACCACAAAATGGGTTCGGTGGGATGGAGAATCTCGCCCAAGTTCTTTATTTATTGTGAACTTTTAAGAAACTTGGAAAAGCAACTCGAATGGTGTTACTAATTGGTGGTTACTTGACACCAATTAGCTTTCTGGCAGAGACTACTATGGTGCCAAGCTTTTTATTCTTAGTGCAAACAAAAAATCTTGGATGTTGAACAGACTGGTTTTAAAAAGGGTTGCTTCATTTAACTGTGAACAAAAATGTCTCCGTAATTTTCATGTTAACTTCTTTTTTTTTCTTGGTTTAATTTTGTTTCCCAGATGAACAGGAAGCCCTGAATTCGATTATGAAAGATTTGGCTGCATTGGGCAAGTGCAGAAAGTTGATAAATTATGACATCAGCAGAAACAATCAGGTAAGATTCATGTGAAAGATCAGGACAACTTTAGTTTAAGTCTGCAAACTCAGTCAGTATTGTCAGCGGGCTAATTCAGTGAACTAACGCTATTATGCTTTTGAACAAAGCAATTGGTTTTGATAGGTAATACCCTTAGCGCACCACTCAAATAGTCCCCAAGGCCAGTGATAGACAACTTTAATCGCGGCCTTTTTACATTGCAGCCAATTCTGAATGAAAAAGTCAATGTGTCACTGTTATGGTCGAGGCGTTTTCAGAACTCCAAAATGTATCATGGAGTTCAACCAACCTCTCCCTTTAATGGATTTGTTGCTTTTCCAAGCACACGGCTTTTTCCCTAGGTGTGGGATTACAATTATGGATACGTTGGTTTTTAAACACCAACACTGTTTATTCCATAAACTCAACTTAACATCTTAAATAAACATTGGATCGCTTAACACCCCTTACTTCAAAGATAACTCAGTAAATATTGTAACAGTAAATAACTCCTTAAAATTTTCCTTCAAACTTCCAAGAGACTAAACACCTTTAAACAGTATCACATCAGGTTAAAGGATATATATATTTTCTGTAGAATGGCAGAGATATATTAGCTTGGGTGACATCAGCTCCAGCACATTGCTTTCTTCATGCAGTTCTCTGGAAACCCACAGACACACCCACACTGCTTTCTAAAACCTGGCTTTCTCCCTTCTAAGCAGATCACAGCAAACCAGAACTTCTCAAGCTGCTGTTTCAAACTGGCTTTCTACTTTTAAACTGCTCTCAGCAAAACCAGCCAGGCACTTTTTAAACTAACTTCAAAACAAAACTGCAAAACAAAACTGCAAAATGGCTGACCTGAGCTGAGCTCCACCCACTCTCTGACATCACTGTTTTCTTAAAGGTACATTGCTTACACATCCATTTCTTAAAGGCACTCTCGCATGACAGTCACAAATGACATCAGGCGGAATTCCCTGCTCCCCGCCGCTACGACCGGGAATTCCAATCAGATGGATAATCCCGCGTTGTCACAAAAAGTGGATTGGCGTCGGGCGGCAGACCTGGCTCCAGTATCTGGCCCCACCCCTCTGGCCATAGTGGGCTTCCCGGCCCACGTCGGCGGGAACATGCAAATGGCTTATATGCATTTATTTGAGTGTGATTAATGGGCTGGTAACCTGAATCCACCCCCAACCCCCCCCGCCAACTCCTAAATTATGCTTCACCCCCTCTCAGCCAGGAGTCACACGCACATGATTTGGTTCAAGTGTTTACAAATGGGGCCATGGTCTTTGAGGGGAGCAAGAAGGTCAGAACCTATTTCATTGTCTTCAGGCTTGCCGCGTGTGTATGCCTGGAGCTCTGGGACTAGTGGGGACCAACAAGGGTGTGGACTCTGGATGTCCTCCTCGGGATCGGGGTGCCGTGGCTGAACCTTCCATTGGTGCTGTAAAAGACTAGCAACTCACCCCTTAGGTGTTACTTACAGGCTCCTGACAGTTTAAAATGCTGACTGCTGCCAGCATCCTTGAAATGATCTAAGATTTCCTGATCATGTTGATAACCATCTACCCTGCCCATCTGGAAACCCTCGTGTATAAGCGGTCCAATAAAGGGGATGGACGTGGCCATGCTCAATCGCTGAACGACCAGGACTCCTCATTGCACTCCTTAGATGCACAGCTCCACAGCAGAGCAAGCAGGGGATTAACAAAGCTAACTCCACACAAAGGACACAAGCACCGGTATCTGCTGTAATTCTCCCCCCTCTCAGAGTAACAGCCTCACTAGTGAGGCTATTAGCTAACTTACTCCCATGGATCAAGCGATTTCTCCACACCCTGCAGGTCATTGGTGTCACACCCGCGCCTCATTGGTATCACACGGTATGAGTGTATGGATCCCGGACCCACCCGGGAAACCTGAACATCTCCCTGTCACGACCTCTGTGTTAAACCAAGGCTCCACATAAAACTGCAACCAATCTCCCAGCAAAGGCACATCAGCCCTCAGTGACCCCCATCTGTAGGAAGTGCCCGCACACCAGTCTCTTCGCACAAAGCCGCTTTCCTGCACAGCACGAACGTCTCCACCGCATAACCAGCTGCCACCGTTCGGGCAGGAAGACACAATGCTGACTCAGTGAGGACACTCACAGGAGATCCCACTGGGGGTAACCAGGACAGGGGCCACAGAGTCCATCACAAACACTTGTTGTGGTAGCCATCCATATCCCATTTGGCAGGGGCACGTGGTGAGGATAGAGGATCAAGGGCTGTGAGAAAGTCACTGATGAGGACAAGGCTGCAGTGTCAACTGCATGATGTAGAAATCAGGGAAGGGGGTGACTGGGTACTGGGTGGGAGGGAATGGTGAGGGTAGCTGAGTAGTCAAAGTCATGATGACCATGCAATTTGGGGGGTTTGGATGGTCAAGGGAAGCATCATCTTGCTGACATTCTGGGTCAAAATCCTGGAACTCCCTCCCTAATGGGTATGTCCTTCCGGGAGAGAGGGAGGTTTCCTGTGCGCATTGGGGGCATCCCACAAGTTGTTACTCCCCCTCCTCTCCCTTTGTACCTCTCCACCTGGCCATCAACCCGCAATTCCCCTCACCCCAATTTCCTTTCCTATGATGCCCAAACCCTACCCACCTTAAAAACCTTGGACTTACCTCACTCCAGTCGCCATCGCTCTTCATTGTGGAGATTCCTACAATGCCAGCAGCACTTAATACTGAGCTCTGCTGCTGCAGGGACGTCTGGAGTTGCCAGCCAATCAGATTGGCCAGCAGCCATGAGGGTGGGACTTCCACTGAGAGGTGGAAGTTCTCCTCCAACCTCATTAAAACCTCCTTGAACGCATTATGGCTGTGGGTCATGTGACATTATTGGAAATGTACAGATGACAAAGGGTTCATGTAATGTCGTAGTTAACCACTAGATGGAGCTAGATACAGAACTATATAAAGCAGTGACTTACAGATCTCTGGGAGAGAGCTGTAGAGGAGAACAAGAATGAGCAGTGATATAGAGTGCAGTACAGTATTAGATAGAGTGTGAGACTAGTGTAGTTGAGTGTAGATTATAGATTAGATTATTGTTTACTTAAGGAGTAAGTGTTCGACCTTAATTTAAGTAGTGTAAATAAATGTTAGCTTTATTTATGAACTTAGCTTGTGTGATCTTTGTGAACACTACAACATTCATCCTGAGAACAGGAATCACAAAGAACACCACAGGTGGCTTTGTTTAAAGTCATTTAGTTTATATAATCATAGAAAGTTTATGGCACAGAAACAGTCCACTTGGCCCATTTTGTCTGCGCTGGCCAAGAACTGAGCCAGTAGTCGCATCCTACTTTCCAGCACTCGGCCTGTAGCCCTGCAGGCGACAGCGTTTAAGATTGAGCACGCACCAACGTTTCTTCTGGGAGAGGCAACACACACAAACACACACTGCTAAACTCAACCCAAAATTTATCAACTGGGTCGTTAGCACTAGTTGAAGTGACGCGGCATAATTAATTCACACCTCTGCCATGACAGGCAGAGAGAAAGTGACACTGGGGTATGTTTAGTGCTGCTGTATTTCTTATGGGTGCAGCACCAGGAACAGTGTGCGTTTATTCCTGATTGTTTTGGAGCACTGTCAAGAATGCTGTAATCGTTCTGACTATCTGCAGCGATGGAATCTTGTAGTCTGTGAATTCTCTGCAACTCGATTTGCTCATATTGACGATCACAGTTTACATCCCATTCCAGCACGTTTGAGTTTCTCAGTTGCATTTTCAGCTTCTCTTTATTTTGAGGTTAAAAGGCCTCCTTCCTTTCCCATTGTTTCTCACTTGTCATTATTTTGTTATATACATCAAAGCATTCCTTAGTTATCTGTTTCAGTTAACTCTGGCTGGTTTCTCAACGAGGGTGTGTTCCAGTTCGGAATATCACTTAGTGTTTGCTGTTATTCTGAATGACTAGCAAGGCCCTTCCCTAGCTCCAGGAATAGATTTATTTGGAAAAATAGTTTACTTTTTCACAATATATTTCATGTACAGTTTAGAGCACATACGTATATCAGTCTTGACATCACAGACTCCTCCGTTTGATTGGCAGACCTTCTCATCTGCCTTAACTTTCTCCCCTGCTTTCATATCCTCCTCCGCAATGCCCCACTCCAACCATCGACCCATTCCCACCTTGGCACATTAGATTTGGGTAGGATTAAAATTTTCCGCTCATGTTCTTTCCTGCACCCAGTAAACAGCAAACCCGTGCTCTGGCTCTTGTGCATTTGTGCATCAATCGTGCATTTGTACGTTTTGACAATTCTGTAAGTTTCTCATCCTCACGAACCTCTCACTCCCTTTTTAAAATTAGCTATGTAATAGAATCCCTACAGTGTGGAAAGAGACCATTGGGCCCATCAAGTCTGCACCAACCCTCCAAAAGAACACTCTTCCTAGGTCCACTCCCCCGTCCTGTAACTTAACCTGCACATCCCTGGACACTAAGGGGCAATTTGGCGTGACAAATCCACCTAACCTGCATATCTTTGTACTGTGGGAGGAAACCAGAGCACCTGGAGGAAACCCATGCACGCACGGGGAGAACGTACAAACTCCACACAGATAGGCCCCCAAGGCTAGAATCAAACAAGAGTCCCTGGCGCTGTGAGGCAGCAGTGCTAACCACTGCTTATCCATTGATCCAGCTACGCCACATTTATAGGGCGTTCTAGTAAAACCCATTATTTGATTTCTAACTTGTACTGGGTTTACACTGTCACTTGGAACCGTATGACCTTTGGTTATGTCCATGTGATTTGTTGCTGAAAACACCATGGTCTTATCACTGGGAATTTTCCCAGAAAATTCTAGAGTGAAAGAAATTCTCCTGATTTCCTTTCTAGGTTTTCTTGCAATGATTTTGAATCCTTTACCTTTTATTATAGAACCTCTTGCAAGAGGAAACAATTTTTCTTGTTTCAAGCTATCAGACCTTCACAGATAGAATTTTACATTCTGCTGCGAGCAAACCTGGTGGCAGGGGAGGCTTGTAAAACTCCTCGGCCTTCACTGGCTCTTACCAACCTGATCACTCTGGAATTCTTTGGTAAGGTGCGAGGGACCTAGGCCAATCCACTCACATTTGCCCCAATTGAGGCCCTTATACAGGCAATAAATGACCCTGTGAGGGCTGTTCCTGCCCAGCCTCAATTTTCAGGCAGGCGGGAGAGGTTCAGCAGCTGGAGGAAGCCCGATAAGTGAACTTGATTAGGCCTTGGCTAATGCGGTGTGGGGGAAGCGAAGGTGGCAGGCGGAAAACTTTTCATCAATGGTCTCCTTGCAATGGGGAGGTGGTGGTGCAGTGATATTTTCACCGGACTAGTAAACCAGAAACCTAGGGTAATGCTCTTGCACCCGGGTACGAATCCCGCCACTGCAGATTTGCATTCAATAAAAATCCGGAATTAAAAGTCTAATGATCACCATGAAACCATTGTCAATTGTCGTAAAAATCCATCTGCTTCACTAATGGCCTTTAGGGAAGGAAATCTGGTCTGGCCTACATATGACTCCAGACCCACAGCAATGTGGTTGACTCTTAAATGCCCTGTGAAGGGCAATTAGGGAAGGGCAATAAATGCTGGCACAGCCAGCGATGCCCACGGCCCACAAATGAAGAAAAAATACAACATTGGGGGCTGGCACCCCCACAATTTCTGCCCTCCTGACAATGCTAACCTGAGCCTGGGGTGTGCCATGGAACTCCCTGGTCATTACCCCCCCCCCCCCCCCCCCCCTCCTCCACCCCCCCCTCCACCCAGGAGCTATAATTACCTTTGCGTCCCAGAGGGATCTCCTTGACTGCCTTGCACCTGGCTAAACCTGTGGAAAACCTCACTAATGTGATATCACGGCAGCGAGGTGTGATTATTTAGTGAGGGGAATGAGTTGTGGTGGGGGGAGTTAATTACATATAAATTAATTCCAATTTATTGAAATGAGGTTCATGCCCTTTGTTTCCCGATTCTTGTGCAATTTTCTGTCCATGCCACAATGATCCCGCGGTCGGAGAATGCGGGCTCAAGACAGAGACTCTGGACATCAGCAGGATTTCCCCTCCTCCGCCCCCGTGTGTTTTCCAGTGGCGGATGTGGCTTGCCGGTTTCTATAGTGTTTTGTTTGGGACACTCATCCCACCTCCAAGACACTTGCTACAGGGGGTCACCTTGCAGGACCGGAAGATCCTGCTGGTGGGAAGGGTCAGATAATCCTGCCTTTGGGCTGGAATTATCCGTTCTGGAGCCTAAGTGCTCCTGCCAGTGGCAAAGAAGGTACAAGTCTCACTCCTTAACCATGTAAATAAAAACATGGTTGAGAGCTCACTCCTGGTATCTGGCCGCTATTTTGAGCAGGCGGCCTGATCTTGAGGTTTGAGGACCCCCACACAACATATATCCTAATCCACCCCCAACCACCTCCACTGAAAGGAGGGGCATCCTCCCCCCGCAACACAAATCCTGCCTCCTGCTGACAAGGAGGGGCATCCTCCCCCCACAACACAAATCCTGCCTCCTGCTGACAAGGAGGGGCATCCTCTCCCCACAACACAAATCCTACCCCCCCCCCCCCCCCCCCCGACAAGGAGGGGCATCCTCCCTCCCCACACCACGGGAATAAAGGGTTACACACCCAACCCCCCTCCCCACAGCACCCATACATAAGGGTGACCCACCATTCCCTTCATTGATCCCCCAGCCCCCATCAGACAGACCCCAATCAGACACCCCTGCCTGAATGCTGAAGAGCAGTCCAGGCAGTAGACTGAAAAATCACAGCGGAAACACTTTCCCTTTCGCAACATATGCTGCCTGAGACAAAAGTCTTTAAAGCAGCAGCTGTTATAAGTGTCAGAGGCTTCCGCTGATAGCCCAGAACATTTCAAAGGACTTCAATACCTTTCACAACATTTGAAATGCAAAACCTCCATTCAATTTCACAGAGAAATACATTTCACTAGCCTCTAATTGACAGTTTTATTGATCCAGACACATGCGCTTGGTGGATTATTTATTTATCTTTCTCTTCATGCTTGATGCATCTCAGTTATTCTACTTTGATGCTAACCACAATGTTTATAAACGCATTTGTTATGATTGACAGCTCCTTGCCACATCAAAAGCATCTAAGTGTTTTCTGCTGTGAGAAAAGAGGAAGTGATGCATTTTAGCTCCTTTTGATGTGGCGATGAGCTGTCAATCATAGCAAGAGTGATAATAAACATTGTGGGAAGCATTAAATTGAGATGTATTCAAGTGTGAAGGGAAAGTTAATAAACAATTCATGGAGAGAATGGTCCCTTCGGAATTCTGAAAGTTGAGGGGAGGGAAAGATACATTTTGTGTTGACATCATGTGGGACGTGGTGGAAATGGTGGGGAATCATACATTGAATGTGGACGTTGATGGGGTGGAAGGTGAGGACAAGGGAAACCTTGTGTGACAGAAGGGGAGAAGGGGTGAGAGTAGAAATGTAGAGATTGGACACCGTCCAGGGACCTGTCAACAATGGTCGTTGGGGGATTCCTCAGTTGAGGATAAAGGAAGACGTATCAGAAGCACTTGTATAGGGCCTAACCAAAGTTTTGTACAAATCCAACATAACTTCTTATAATCTATGTCACTTCTGATAAAGGCAAGTGTTCCCACCTGACCATCCCATCTATATCTTTCTGCAGCCTAAGATCTTCTTCCTCATTATTAACCACCCTGTCAATGTTTGTGTCATCCGCAACCGTACTTATCATCTACATTGTCTATTGATGGCATGCACGGTTGCACAGTGGTTAACACTATTGCCTCACAGGGACATGGATTTAATTCCAACCTTGGGTGACTGTCGATGTGGAGTTTGTATATTGTTCCCGTCTCCATGTGGGTTTCCCCCAGGTGCTCCCATATCATCCCAATGTCCACAAATGCGTAGCCAAGGCTGATTGGCCATGCTAAATTGCCCCATGATGCCCAAAGATATGTAGGTTACGTTACGGGTTTGCCGGGATGGAGCGGGGGTTGGGCCTAGCTCGAGTACACTTTCGGAAGGTTGGTGCAGACTCAATGGGCCAAATGGCCTCCTGTGCATTTTGGGTTCTATGATCACGAACAATAAGGGACCCAGCACTATTCCCTGTGGAATGCCACTGGACACTGGCCTCCAGTCACACAAACAGCCTTCTATTACCACCCTCTGTCTCCTATATGGTAGCACAGTGGCTAGCACTGTTGCGTCACTGTGCCAGGGTCCCAGGTTGGATTCCTGGCTTGGGTCTCTGTCTGTGCGGAGTCTGCACATTCTCCCTGTGTCTGCATGAGTTTCCTCCCACATGTCCCGAAAGACGTGCTGCTTGGTAATTTGGACATTCTGAATTCTCCCTCTGTGTACCCGAACAGGCGCCGGAATGTGGCGACTAGGGGCTTTTCACAGTAACTTCATTGCAATGTTAATGTAAGCCTACTTGTGACAATAAAGATTATTAAAATTATAAAAATTATTATTAAGTCAGTTTTTGATCCAACTTGCCACGTTTCCTTGGATCCCATGTACTTTTACCTTTATCAGGCTCCCGCGTGGGACCTTGTCAAAGGCTTTGCTGAAATCCATATAAATTACATCAACTGCACTATCGTCACCTACACACCCGATCACTCCTCGAAAAATTCAGTCAAATTTGTTAGGCATGACCTCCCTCTGACAAAGCCATGTTGACTATCTCTGATCACTCTTTGGCTCTTCAAATGGAGATTAATTTTCTCCCTGTCACTGATGTGTGACTCACTGTAATTGCTTAACTTATCTCTTCCACCCTTCTTGAAAGGTGAAGCCACATTAGCTGTCCTCCAGTCCTCTGGCACCTCCCGTATGGGGCTGGTTTAGCACAGGGCTAAAAGAGCTGGCTTTTAAAGCAGACCAAGGCAGGCCAGCAGCACAGTTCAATTCCCGTACCAGCCTCCCCGAACAGGCGTCGGAATGTGGCGACGAGGGGCTTTTCACAGTAACTTCATTTGAAGCCTACTTGTGACAGTAAGCGATTTTCATTTCATTTCATTATGGCCAGAGAGGAATTAAAAATTTGGGTCAGAGCCCCAGTAATTCCTCCCTTGCCTCCCACAGTAGCCTGGGATACAACTCATCCAGACCTGATTGTCCACTTTTATGCCTTCCAAAGTCTCCAGTACCTCCTCACTCCCTATGTCAAACTGTTCAAGAACTCACAGTCCCTCTCTCTGAATCCTGTACCCACATCCTTCTTCTCCTGACTGAAGACAGATGTGAAGTACTCGATTAACTCCTTACAAATGTCCTCCGGCTCCACGCACAAATTGGCCCCATGGTCCTTAATGGGCCCTACCCGTTCCCTGGTTAGCCTCTTCCCTTTAATACCTTGGGGTTGTTCCCAGTCTTACCCATCAGTGCATTTTCATGCTTCCTCTTTGCTCTCCTAATTGCTTTCTTAAGTTCCCCCTTGCACTTTCTATACTCCATTAAAGCCTCTGCTGATTAGTTCCTTTTGCACCTACTAAAGTCTTTCTTTTCGTTCTTTCTTATCCAATTCCAAGGTGAAAGCTGGAAATGGCACTGATGCAATCATCAGTGTCCTGGAAAAAGAGGCGATGGAGGTGACCCAAGTAGGTTAGGAAGAAGAAAATGTCCATATTTCACAAAAAGGGGAAGCATAGCTAGAACCTATATGGATTCCCGGAGCAACATCTTTTATTTGGAGGAAGAAAGTGGGGTCAAAGGAAGAGTTGTCAGCTGTGAGAACAAGTTCAGCCACGTGGAGGCGGTTGTTGGCACATGAGAACTGGTTGGGCCTCTGTTCCACAAAGAAGGACCTATTTCTCTCCGAATGGCTATCCCAGTCCCTGTCTCCACCCATCTGCTGCTGGAGCCCTAATCTATTCTTTGTTATCTCCAGATCCAACTGTCGTTACTTTTGAGAACTTTGCTAGTTATTGTTGTTAATTTGACCCAGCAGGGCTGACTCCTGGTGCACTTGCAGCCTTGATGAAACCATCTAAATTATTTTTTCTACTGTTTTGTTTCTGATAATCATTTCTCTGTTTTCGTAGAATGAGGTGAGGATCAAGTTTGAGCATGAAGGAGAAAAAAGGCAAGTTATATTTTAGCTTTTTTCCCTTTTGTTTCATTTATAACATGATTTTGACCAGATCTGTGTTTGCACGGATTTATTGGTTTTGGCTTTTTAAATAGAAATTTATGGAAGTAAGTCTGTTAGTAAAATTAAGGAAAGAATCAATTTTAGAAGAGTGTTTCCTTTAATGCCAATGTATGACACTGCCTGGGGGTGTGTGGTACTGGCTATTGCAAGATTACTGATCACTGAAGTACTGCAAGAACCGGGGGCGAAATTCTCCCCAAACGGAGCGATGTCCGCCGACTGGCGCCCAGAACGGCGCCAATCAGACGGGCATCGCGCCGCCCCAAAGGTGCGGAATGCTCCGCATCTTTGGGGGCTGAGCCCCAACATTGAGGGGCTAGGCCGGCGCCGGAGGAATTTCCGCCCCGCCAGCTGGCGGAAACGGCCTTTGTTGCCCCGCCAGCTGGCGCGGAAATGACATCTCTGGGCGGCGCGGGAGCGTCAGCGGCCGCTGACAGTTTCCCGCGCATGCGCAGTGGGGAGAGTCTCTTCCGCCTCCGCCATGGTGGAGACCGTTGCGGAGGCAGAAGGGAAAGAGTGCCCCCACGGCACAGGCCCGCCCGCGGATCGGTGGGCCCCGATCGCGGGCCAGGCCACCGTGGGGGCACCACCCGGGGTCAGATCACCCCGCGCCCCCCCCCAGGACCCCGGAGCCCGCCCACGCCGCCTTGTCCCGCCGGTAAATAGGTACTTTAATTTACGCCGGCGGGACAGGCAATTTATCGGCAGGACTTCGGCCCATTCGGGCCGGAGAATCGAGCGGGGGGGCCCGCCAACCGGCGCGGCCCGATTCCCGCCCCCGCCGAATATCCGGTACCGGAAACTTCGGCAACCGGCGGGGGCGGGATTCACGGCGGCCAACGGCCATTCTCTGACCCCCCAGCGTGACAAAAACCTGACGCCCCAGGTTTGAGTTGGTTGGTCTCAACTGGAATAGCATTAATGTAAATTAAGTCGCCATAGTCCCAGGTGACGATAGGCTGCTTTTCCCTTTGAAGGGGAGAGATGACTGATGTTGATTTAACCTTAGGATCACCACACATCAGGCGAGGGGCAAGGTTAAGAGAGACTTCAGGAATAACATCAGTAGTTATGGGAATTGAGCTTGTGCTGTTGGCCTCGCTCTGCATCACAAACTGAGCTAAACTGATTAGGAGAGCTATAGTTCAACTCAGTGCCCCAGTGCCAGGCCAGGGAGTTGAGGGTGTTGGGGAGGGTGGTAGAGGCGGTGGAAGGGAATATATCTAGTTTTACCAAACTTATCACCAAATGCAGCTCCATGCTGGAAAGAATGCAATGGAGTGGATATTAATGAGGATCCCCTTAGATTTTCCAGTAATTTGCACACATGATTAATCTATCATTAAGCTCTCTCTGTGGAATGCATACAGACTGGTGAGAATTATCAGAATTCAGAAATGTGGAAATTCTATCCTCAAAAACAAGGTCTTCACAAATATCTGCAAACATTGCTGTATTGGTTTACATTAGAAAGAATGACCACTTGTACATGAGCTAGAGGGTGGTTATAGTTTGAGATATCAGCAGGCTAAGAGAAGGAGAATATTGAGAGACCTTTAAGCAATCTTAGATTTCCAAAGCTACTGTGAAGCTCTTGTTTCTTATTGAGGTATTAAGAGGGAATTGTAAATATTTATGTAATCCAAGGACTTTTCTTTTTGAAGGATCATGCAGTTTCCTAGACCAGTAAAGTTGAAAGACATGCTACAAAAGGTCAATGATGCCTTTGGACAGCAAATGGAACTACACTTTATTAATAATGAGGTACATTTTTCAGCTCGATTTGTTAGCTATTAGCTTTTTGCACAATATGTGCAGTGTATGTGTAGTCACTATGCAACCGTTCCACTGGAACGTCAGGAACGTCCAAACCAATATTAACAACAACCAGTTTGTAAATATTTACTTCATTCCCTGGCTCCTGTAGCCATGGCTTCCTGACTGGTTGGGAGACCCAATCTTGTCTTTCCCTTGTTGCTATGAGGTTTCCCTGTATGTCACCGGAATGGAAGGAAAAAGAAAAATGTGGCAGAGGTAACAAAGAGAAAGAAAACACAAAATGAGGGTGAGAGAATCGTGAACATTGGAGACATGCAAGTGAAGGACAGAATGAAACACAAGTGGAGGAGGAAGGCTAGAAGCACAGGCAGGGAAGGCCCCTTGATCTCCTTCAGTGCTGTATTATTCCATGACTTTATGATTCCATGAGTGAAGGATGAGATATATTTGTCTTCCAGACTTGTCAGAATTATAGGATTGTGAAAGGCTGAGCTTCTTGATGGATCCAGTGTTGAAAGTGTTTGAGAACTAATGATTAGATAATGTTGAAATTAACGATTGATGTGAGTGGACATTTGTGTTCCCATTATCAATTTGTGCTAATGTGCATATTGAGAATTATCAGAGGTGAAAATGAAGGGGTCATTTATTTTTCAAAAGGGTGGGGTTTGCAAGTATAGTCATGGGCGGTATTCAGGATGGTAAGTGAAGAAGTAGGCTTGAAATGAAATGAAAACTGAAATGAAAATCGTTTATTGTCACAAGTAGGCTTCAAATGAAGTTACTGTGAAAAGCGCCTAGTCGCCACATTCCGGTGCCTGTTCAGGGAGGCTGGTACGGGAATTGAACCATGCTGCTGGCCTGCCTTGGTCTGCTTTAAAAGCCAGCTCTTTAGCTCTGTGCTAAACCAGCTTTCAACAGCTTTTGAACGTGGACTGCGCTTTAACATGATAGAGGAGCTCAAATAGGAAATTGTAGTATGCAATAGCTGTGATTTGGATAGAAAACCAAAAAAGAAGCAGGCTAAGTGACTGGATGATACAAATTGGAAGGTGCACGGAGGATGTGAGGTAGGATTGATAAGAAAGGTCTTAAATGATTTTGTGAAATAAAAATCATATTTAATTAATTTATTGGAGTTCTTTGAGGAAGTAACAAGCAACATGGATAAAGGGGAATCTGTGGATACTGTACCTGGATTTCCAGAAGGTATTTAACAAGGTATCACATTAAAGGTTACTATGCAAAAATAAGAGCTCATGTTGTATGGGGTAACATATTAGCATGGATAGAGGATTGGTTAGCTCGCAGGAAGCAGAGAGCAGGGATGGATGGGTCTTTTTTCAAGTTGGCAAGATGTGATGAGTGGAGTAACACCGGGATCATTGCTGGGGCCTCCGCTATTTACAATTTATATCAATGATTTCATAAAATCATAGAATTTACAGTGCAGAAGGAGACCATTCAGCCCATCGAGTCTGCACCAGCCGTTGGAAAGAGCATCCTACTTAAGCCCACACCTCCACCCTATCCCCGTAACCCAGTAACCCCACCTAAACTTTTTGGCACTAAGGGGCAATTTAGCATGGCCAATCCACCTAACCTGCACATCTTTGGACTGTGGTTGGAAACCGGAGCACCCGGAGGAAACCCATGCAGACACGGGGAGAAAGTGCAAACAGTCACCCTGTGCCTCCCCAGATTTTGATGAAGGAACCGAATATATGGTTGCTAAATTTCCTAATGATGCAAAGAGGTAGGAAAGTACGTTGTGAAGTAGACATAAGGAGCCTGTAAAGACACACAGTTAGGTTTAGTGAGGTGGGTAAAGATTTGGCAGATGGAGTATCATGTGGGAAAATGTGGAGTTGTCCATTTTGGCCGAAAAAATAGAAAAACAGCACATTATTTAAATGGTGAGAGATTGTAGAACTCTGATGCACAGGCAGATCTGGGAGTCCTAGTACATGAATCAGTAAAGGTTAGGATGCAGGTACAGCAAGTGATTAGGAAGGAAGAAATGGAACATTGTGATTTGTTGCAGGGGGAATGGGATGTTTTGCAACATTTGTAAAGGGCATTGGCGAGACCACATCTCAAGTACTGTGCAGATTTTTGACCTTATTTATATTTATATGAATACATTAGAAGCAGTTCAGAGAAGATTCACTTGATTGATAGCTGGGATAGGGGTTTATCTTATGAGGAAAGGTTGGACAGACTGGGTCTGTAATTATTGGAGTTGAGGAGATTGGGAGATGATCTTATTGATATAAGGGCCTGAGAGTAGTTGACAGGATGGATGCTGAAAGGATGTTTCCCCTTATGGGAGATACGAGAACTAATAAAATAGTTTTAAATAGTCTCCCATTTAAGATGGAGATGAGATGAAATTCTTTCTCTCAGAGGGTCATGAGAACTCTCTTCTCCAAGAGTAACAGAGACAGGATCAATGGACAGAGGTAGATAGATTCTTGAATAACAAGGGAGTCAAAGGTTATCAGGGGTAAGTGAAAATGTGGAGTTGAGGCCACAATCAGATCAGCCATGATCTTATTGAATGGTGGAGCAGAGTCAAGGGGCTGAATGGCCTGCTCCAAATACACATGTTCATACAAAAATGAGGAATTTGAAATCAGTGCATTGGGGACAGAGTGGGTGGTGATAAGTGAATGGGACTGTGCACACAAATAGAATCCAGGTAGTAAAACTCATGTTGAATTCAGGATTGTTTAAAGTGAAACTCAGTGGGGACAGTGCTGGGAAAGTCAAACCTGGATAATTTCTAGTTATGCACTGATCTCCACAATCTCTGAACTTTGTGTGCGTGTTCATGAATTATCATACAGCTAAACACTCCACTACGATGTCAGAACGAATTGGACAAAGCAGTTCAGCACTTGGACATCAATTCTAGTTTGAAAAGCCTGAGGATTTTGGTTATGCCTCGAAAGCACAGCCATGTGAGTTACCCTGAATAGTAAATGTTTGTACCTGTATTTTTCTTGAACTTTGACAGATAAAACCTAACACGCTCCATGTGGATAAAGCAGGAGGAAATGGAAGTATTGTATTATTGTAAAAAGTGAAAGATGGGTTTGAATTAACATGGAACTTTGGTCATTTTTGATCTCATCATTCCACAATACCGGTGCTACCACAACAACCTTACTATCTTTCCATTACAATCCTACTAACTTGCTGTTACATTCCCCAGCTACTTATATAAGCCCTATGTTGTGACCACTGGAGTCATGTTAGAACACAAGAAATAAGAGCTGGAGTAGACTGTATGGCTCATTGAACCTGCTGCACTATTCCATAGGATCATGGCTGATATTGGGCTTTAATTTTCCCACCCACTCCCTGTATCCCTTAATTCCCTGGGACACCAAAGATCTAACTATCCCAACCTTTAATGTATTCAATGTGGAATATCCACTACCCTCTGGGGTAGCAAATTCCAAAGATTCACAACCTTTGAATGAATTAATTTTTCCTCATCTTAATCTGAAATGATCAGCCCCTAATCCTGAGACTGTGCTGTCTTGCTATAGATTCCCTGACTAGCGGAAACAATCTCTCAGCATCCACCCTATCAAACCCCTTCAGAACGTTGCAGGTTTCAATGAGATCGCCTATCATTCCAGCGAATTTAAGTCCAGTTCATTTAGTTTCTCATCATAGGACAACCACCTCATCCCAGGAACCGTTTTAGTGAGGCTTCGCTGTACCACTTCCAATGCAAGTATATCGGGGGCGATTCTCCAATATTGAGGTCAAGTGTGAACGCCGTCGTGTTTCACGACGGTGCGAACAGGGCCCGGACACGACTTATTCTGGCCCCCACAGGGGGCCAGCACGGTGCTGGAGCGGTTCACGCCGCTCCAGCATCCTTAAGCGGAGCAAAATGGGCACCGCGCCAACCCGCGCATGCGCAGTTGGGGCAGCCCAATCTTGCGCATGCGCAGTTGGGCCGCGCCATCCTGCGCATGCGTGGGGAACACGCCGGCCCCTCACCAACATAGAGCCGGTGTTCTGGGGCCGCGCGCGGAAGGACGTATGCCCGTGGGGGGAGAGGCCCGCCGATCGGTGGGCCCCGATCGCAGGCCAGACCCCATCGGTGGCCACCCCAGTGAAGGAGCCCCCCCTCCCCCCCACAGGCCGCCCCCCCAGCGTTCCCGCAGAGTTCCCGCCGGCAGCGACCAGGGTGGACGGCGCAGGTGGGAACCTGTTATGTCGTAGCGGCCGCTCGGCCCATCCGGGCCAGAGAATCGCCGCTCGCTGGTTCTCCGAGTGGCCCGGTGTGAATCGCGCGCCGCTGATTTCGGGGGGGGGGGTGGGAGAATCGCGTGCGGGGTAGGGGCGGCGTGGTGCCATTCGCGCAGCGCCCCGGCGATTCTCCCACCCGGCGTGGGGGGGGGGGGGAGAATAGCCCCCATCTTTTCTTAAATCTGGAGACCAAAACTGCACACAGTATTCGAGATGCGCTCTTACCAACAACCTGTACAATTGTAGAAGGCTTCTTTATTCCTGGACTCTAACCTCCTTGCAGTAAAGGCCAACATGTCATTGTCTTTCCTAACTGCTTGTAGCACCTTCATGCTAACTGGTACAAGCACACCAAAGTCTCTTTGAACATCAACACTTACAAATTTCACACCTTCTAAAAATATATTCTGCTTTTATATTCTTATGAGCAAAATGAATAACTTCTTAATTCCCTACATTCTTCTCCATCTGCCATCTTGTTGCCTATTCATAGAGGCTTTGCATCATCTATGTGTCCTCTCCACAGCTTATCTTCCCACCTAGCTTAGCATCATCAGCAAACTTGGATACATTACTTTTTGTCTCTTCATCAAAATCATTAATATAGATTGTAAATTGCTGAGGCTCCAGCACTGATCCTTGTAGCACTACACTTTTCACTGCCTGCTAACTTGAAAACCCCCCACTTATGCCGACTCTCTGCTTTCTGTCTATTAAGCAATCCTCTGCATATGCTAAAATATTACCCCAAATCCATGGGCCTTTATCTTGCCTGTTAACATTTTGTGTGGCACCTTATTGAATGTCCTATGGAAATGGCGATATACTACATCTACAGGTTCCCCTTTATCTACCCTACTAGTTGCATCCTCAAACTCTAAAATTAATCATACAGGATTTCCATTCAGTAAAACTATTTTGACTTATTTGAAACAAACTGGCCGGGATTCTCTGAGCCTTAGCGCCGAAATCGCGCTCGGCGTGAGGGCGGAGTATGGGGCGTCAGACCCGCGATCGGGTCTGGCGCCGGGACACGAGCCTCCGGAGAATCGGCGGCAGTTGCGCGTGCGCGGACGACGCAGTGCCGGTCGGGGGCCGTTGAAAGTGGCCCCCGCGGTGATTCTCTGCGGTCAACTGGCCGAGTTCCCGCCGGCATGGTTCACGTATGGTTCCACCCGACGGGAGCTCGGCGATGCGGCTGCGGTGGCCGTCCTGGTGGGGGGCGGGGAGGATCAGTCTCTGCGGTGGGCTTTCACGGCGGCCAGGCCCGCGATCGGGCGCCACCGATCGGCGGGCGCTTGCGATCTCGGGAGGCCTACCTTCTTCCGCACAGGCTCCTGCGTGGGTCCGCCATATCGTGTGGGACAGGTGCGGAAACGGCCGCCGCGCGCATACGTGGACTCGCGGCCGGAAGTGCAGGGCTACCTTTCGGCAGCTGGAGCTGCGTGAAGCACTCCGGCGCCGTGCTGGCCCCCTGTGGGCCACGTAATCGCTGGGCCAAGAGGCCCGTTGACACCGGCGTAAAACACTCCGGTGTTTATGCCGGCGTCAAAGCCGCCCTTTTGAAGAATCCCGGCCACTATGCTTTCTTAAATAAATGGCGGGCCGGCTCAAAGGGCTGAATGACCTCCTCCTGCTTCTATTTTCTAAGTATGTTTCTATGCCCAACTCAACTAGCACCCTACATTAATGTTGTTTTATTCAATCTACTGATGATGATCCAACTCTCTTACACTGTTAAGTTCAGTAACCACTATTAACCGGAACTCTGTTAATAATTCTACAGTGTGTTAATAACTCTACAGTAATTATACAGAATCTGTTCAGTATTAGGTTCAGTCAGTGTCCTGTGTTATTGACTGGAGCTGACTTGATAATACAGTTGTCACGTACAGCCAGAATTACTGATTTCCCTCAGTCAGCACCCAGTAACTGATGTATTCCTCTTGTTAATCACACTGTCAGGCACAGTATTACCTCCCAGTTATTGTTGCTGATTGTACTTTTCCTGTTGTTAATCCAGCTCCCTCACAGTCAGATTTAGTAATTTCATTCTGTTGCCACTTGTCATACAATAAGCAACAATGTTTTAAACAAATGTTCAAAACCAACACTGATGAAAAAAAATTGGAACTCCAGTGTCCAAGTGACTTGTTTTGTAAACAAGTTAGTGAAATTGAACGGTGCTACAAACCCTGTGCCTTCGAGCGCAAAGACAATTGTGTGTAGCTCGTGAAACGTACAAACATGGAATTATGTAACCGCAATGTACAACAGCATCAGTTCTACACACTTCAGTGACAAGTGGGAACAAAAATCCCAGAATAGACAGACTCAGCATCTGCAAGATAAGAATGCACCCAAAATTTAACCTAACTTTGTCTCTCAGATGCTGAGGCTTGCTCATCATTTTTTGTCTACTATGGCTTTCAGAACTGGCACTTTGTTTTTCGTGTATCAATTCTTTTGCCTGAACAATTTATTATTTATTTTATGTCAATGCGATTCTGACAGGTAAACTATAAAACCACAGAGAAGCTGCCTGAAATTAGAATGTCGAAATCTATGGGAGACTTGTTGGGCTCGTCGTTTAAGGGGAACGAGCGGCATCGGAAACTGTCAACAGGTGAGACTGTTGTTACGACACTGTTTTACATAGTACCCTGCACAATTCTAATATTGTTAGGTTGCCATGTGGCCCTCTGGGAATATCGAATGAATAGCTGAACTGTACTGAATGGAATAAGTCTAGTTCCAAGAATGCTCTAGGAATTGCAGCCAGAGCGAGTGTGGGAGATACAATGGGCTGAATTCTACGTGCCCACTGCAGGCTTGTTTCCTGAGGGGGAATGGTGGGCACAAAAAATAGGGTGGGCACCCTTCCCACCACCTGAGTGCCCACCCTGGATCTCATTCCCCATATCCAGGTAATACATTTGGCAAGGGCAGCAGGAAAGGAGCAGGAAGCCCGATTTTTAACTTCAATTAGTTAAAGGGCCGGAAGGAAGATGGGGGGAGGGGGTTGCTGATCTGGAGCTGCCGTTTGCCAAGTGTGCGGTGGCCCCCTTTAGTCTGAACCCCCACTCAATTCTTACTTCCACATTCTCTTATGGAGCTGACAGCTCCCGAGGGTGGCACCTCCAACCCATTGAGGGGTGGAGGTGCCAGTCAGCTCTGGTTAATGAGCCCCTCAGCACTTTATTGTTGCGATGCTGCTCGGCGTGGAGTCAGTTGGGTTGACGCTGATGTGGCTTCTGTGGGAATGTGCTGTTCCCCCTCTGCCTCCCCTCTCCCCCGTATTATTCAGCCCAACACATCTGAGTACCCTTGGGTTAGGGGCAAAATCAAGTGGAATTCTGTACTCATGAACAGGATTGTCATAGAAGTGTTTACAATGCAGAAGAAGGCCACTCAGCCTATCGAGTCTGCACCGGCCCTTGGAAAGGGCACCCTATGCAAGCCCACACATCCACCCTATCCCAATAACCCCATCCAACCTTTATTGACACTCAGGGTAGTTTAGCAAGGCCAATCCACCTAACCACAGGGATTGTGATGAACTTTGATTGCTCTCCTGCCCCAAGAATAATGGCCACATACAGGAAAGTGATCACTCTCCATGAAACCTTAATCCAGCAAGGAATTAATATTTTCAAGGGCTTGGGCTGCACTGCCCTCCCTTTGTCCCGTTTATCCCTTAAACTCGAGTCAATCTACTCCTGGGCCTATTTGTAAAACCAATCTGAAACCACTGGTATAAATGAGTAATCGTCTTTGGATGAAGGTGTTATATAGATGCAAGTTATTGTTTTGTAGGGAAGTATAATGATTTCTCAGTCATGGATATTCCTCTCTTTCCTAACCACAGTTACATGTCAGCTTGGCAGGGGGAAGCATGAGGGGCCATTGGGGCTGGGGTGTGGAGCATACCTTGGATTGGGTAGAATGAGGAAGACCTCTGATGTGCCATGAACTACGATCCTTTCAAAAGCTGGCCAGAATCACAGAAATTTGCAGAGGACTAGGACATGCCCATCTCTGCAGTGGTGAGGTTGGGAATGGTATTAAACAAGATTTTAGAGATGTATGTAACAAGGGAATATCGGTGATCATGGGTGATTTTAATCTTCACATAGATTGGGCAAATCAAATTAACCATAATGCCGTAGAGGAGGAATTCCTGGAGTGCATATGGGATGGTTTTCTTGGCCAATATGTGGAGGAACCAACTAGAGAGCAGGCCATCTTAGACTGGGTACTGTGTAATGAGAAGGCAGTCAATGCCAATCTGGCTGTACGAGACCCCGTGGGGGTAAGCGATCATAACATGATAGAATTTTTTATCAAGATGGAGAGTGAAGTAGTTGATTCAGAGACTAGGGTGCTGAATCGTAATAAAGGGAACAATGAAGGTATGAGGCATGAGTTGGCCTAGATAGACCGGGGAGAGTTACTTAAAGGGAAGACAGTTGATAAACAATGGCAAACATTCAAGGAACACATGGGGAAACTACAGCAACTGTTCATTCCTGTCTGGCACAAAGGCAAAGGGGGTTAGAGGGCCAATCCATGGCTTACAAAGGAAATTAGAAATAGTATTCGATACAAGGGAGAAGCACACAGATTGGCCAAGAAAAATAATAGGTCTGAGGATTGGGAGCAGTTTAGAATTCAGCAAAGAAGGACGAAGGGATTGATTAAGAAGGGGAAAGTACAGTATGAAAGGAAGCTTGCAGAGAACATAAAGACTGACACTAAGAGTTTCTATAAATGTGTGAAGAGAAAGAGATTGGTAAAGAGAAATGGAGGCCCCCTACTACCAGACAGAAATGGGAATGCATAAAAAGGGACAAAGAAATGGCTGAGCAATTTAATACATACTTTGGTTCTGTCTTCACAAAAGAGGACCCAAATCAGATACCAGAAATGTTGGAGAATGAAAGTTTTAGTGAGAGGGAATAACTGAGGGAGATCGACATGAGTAGAGAAATGGTGCTGGGAAAATTGATGGGATTGAAGGCGGATAAATCCCTAGGGCCTGAGAATCTGCATCCCAGAGTGCGTAAGGAGGTGGCTCTGGAAATAGTGGATGCATTGGTCTTCATCTTCTGGGATTCTATAGACTGCTGGTTTAGCACAGTGGGCTAAACAGCTGGCTTGTAATGCATAACAAGGCAGAAGTGTGGGGTTCAATTCCCGTACCGGCCTCCCCGAACAGGCGCTGGAATGTGGTGAATAGGGGTTTTTCACAGTAACTTCATTGAAGCCTACTTGTGAAATAAGTGATTATTATTATCTGTAGCTGTCCCTGCAGATTAGAGGGTTGCTCACGTCACTCCGATATTCAAAAAGGGAGGTAGAGAGAAAGCAGGGAATTATAGACCAGTAAGCCTAGCATCGGTAGTGGGGAAAATGCTTGAATCCATTATCAAGGACTTTATAGCGGAACATTTAGAAAACAGTGGCAGGTTCAGTCAGAGTCAGCATGGATTTATGAAGGGAAAATCATGCTTGACAAATCTGTTGCAATTCTTTGAAGATGTAACCAGTACAGTTGACAAGGGGGAGCCAGTTGATGTGGTATATTTGGACTTTCAGAAGGTGTTTGACAAAGTCCTGTTTAAGAGATTATTGTGCAAATTTAAAGCGCATGGGATTGGGGGAAATGTATTGAGGTGGATAGAAAACTGGTTGGCAGAGAGGAAACAAAGAGTAGGGATTAATAGGTCCGTTTCAAATTGGCAGGCAGTAACTAGTGGGGTATCACAGGGATCGGTGCTGGGACCCCAGCTATTCACAATATGCATTAATGCTTTGGATGAGGGAACAAAATGTAACATCTCAAAGTTTGCAGATGATACCAAGTTAGGTGGGAGGGTGAATTGTGACGAGGGTGCAGGGATCCTACAGCATGTTCTGGACAAGTTGGGCGAGTGGGAAAATCAATGGCAGATGCAGTATTATTTGGATAAGTGTGAGGTTATTCACTTTGGAAGCAAAAACAGGAAGGCAGATTACTACCTGAATGGTTGTAAATTGGGAGAGGGGAATGTGCAGCGGGACCTGGGTGTCCCTTGTGCACCATTCGCTGAAGGTAAGCATGCAAATGCAGCAGGCGGTAAAGAAGGCTAATGGTATGTTGGCCTTCATTGCGAGAGGTTTCGAGATTTGAAGCAGGGATGTGTTGCTTCAATTGTACAGGGCCTTGGTGAGGCCACACCTGGAGTATTGTGCAGTTTTGGTCTCCTTCTCTGAGGAAGGATGTTGTTGCTCTCGAGGGAGAGCAGCGAAGGTTTACCAGACTAATTCCAGAGATGGCGGGACGGTCATATGAGGAGAGATTGACTAGGTTGGGATTGTTCTCGCTGGAGTTCAGAAGAATGACGGGGGATCTCATAGAGACTTAGAAAATTTTAACAGGACTAGACAGGGTAGATGCAGGGAAGATGTTACCAATCATGGGTGTGTCCAGAACCAGGGGTCATAGTCTGAGGATTCAGGGTAAACCATTTCGGACAGAGACAAGGAGACATTTCTTCACACGTGGTCAGCATGTGGAATTCATTACCACAGGAAGTAGTTGATACTAAAACGTTGAATATATTCAACAATCGGCTGGACATAGCACTTGGGGAGAATGGGATCAAAGGCTATGGGGAGAAAGCAGGATTAGGCTATTGAGGTGGATGATCAGCCATGATCGTGATGAATGGCGGAGCAGGCTCGAAGGGCCAAAAGGCCTCCTCCTGCTCCTATCTTCTATGCATCTATGTATCCCAACAATTATTAAAAGACCACTCATCTATCTCTGGGGGCACAGATCTGTTCCTGGCCTGACCCTCCACTGTTCTCATCCGCTGGCACCCACTAGCACCTTTCTGGTATACTTCATCTCCAAATGTAATGCTGAAACTCAGTAAAGCTGAGGAGGCAGAAACTCCCAGTGTGACAAGTCTTCAGCCTTGGACCCAATCTTTTTACAACAGTGGTCTTGTGTGAGAGGGGCTCCGAAGCATTATACAAGACTACTACAAACTTTGTTCAAGATTGCACCCCATTTATTTGGGTACAGGCAAGGTTTCAAGTGGTTCTTCTGGCATAGGATTACCAACTGTGATCAATGTATTCCTCAAGATTTCATCACATGCCTCGCCCCAATCAGCCAGCCAACAAATCAATCCTTGTGATGCGCTGCCTTCCTACACGAATTGGAAAGCTAAAACATTACCCAATTGGATGATGTTACCAGCCTCCCCGAACAGGCGCCGGAATGTGGTGACTAGGGGCTTTTCACAGTAACTTCATTTGAAGCCTACTTGTGACAATAAGCGATTTTCATTTCATTTTCATTTCATTATGTTTGTCAGCCAGACAGCCTCTCCAACCAACCACGCCCCCTTCAATATTTTGATATCCAGTAAAGAGAAATGATGGAAGAAAATTACAAAAATCAATCTTTTTCAATACCCTGATGATTTTTCTTCAGAGCTGCACACAGTAGTGTCCTGTAGATTGAACTTTAATCCCTGGGGACTCCAGGCCAACCTTGGAGAGTTGGCAACCCCCCCCACCTCTGGAATCTTCCAGTATGAGTAAATTTGGAGCCAGTCTATATACCGAGGAAGCCGTTGGTGGAGCTGTGAAATAAATATTATTTTGTTTGGAGCTTATCGTGTGCTCGGAGTTGATTTTAAATTTACAGATTTAGCCTCAAAGGTTGATATTGGAGTCAAAGACTCATTTGTGTTATCAGAAGACTGACTCCAGTTCGCTTTTGTTAATCATGTGCTTCCTGCAACATTGGCAGCTTGGTCTGACTTCCTCTCCTGGTTCCCACAAAGAATTGTGGACATCAATCGGTCTGATAGCAGTCTTGACATTGAAATGCCACTGAGTGCACAGTTTAACTCTTAACAAAACATCACTTTACTAATTGTATTTTTTGGGCAGGAAAATTATTCACTTAAAATGAACCTTTCTGAATATTATCTGCTGCTGTATTTCAGCAGTAGAATGGCCTGCTTTCTTTTTGAACAAGAAGCAAAAAAGACTTGCACAACCTCAGGATATTTCAAAATGCTATGAAGTGTAATCGTTGTTATAGTACAGGGAATGTTGTGGCCAATTTTCACACAGCAAGGTTCGAAAAACAGCAACGGAATACATGCCCAGATATTCTGTTTTCAAGGTGCTTGTTGAGTGATAAATATTAGCCAAGAGACCAGGGAAATCTCCCCTGCTCTTCTTCGAAATCATGGGACCTTTCACTTGCACCTGAGAGGGCAAATGTCACTTCGTTTAACATCTCCTCAGAAGGACGGAGCCTTGGATAGTGCAGTCCCACCTCCCTGGATTTCCTAGTAGCATGGGTGGGGAGGACTGGAAGTAAGTGATATGCTCCTTGATTTCTCCTAGTGTTTCAACAATTAGGCTAGAGTCTACCAGGAAAGCTTGTAAGTGATAAGCTAACATTGATTCTTCTGACTCCCACTTGCAAAAGCTTTTTCATATCAACACTTCATAAATGGTACACCTACTCACAGGAAGAGAATACATGTTTTCTATCCGGGGATTATTTTCTTTAAAAGTTCTATTAAAAATAAAAGTCCATTTAGGGGATTTTGGCAGGGGTTTGCGGACGTTATGTCCAGAGTATTGAAAACAAAGGTGGCAATGAGTCCAGAGGTGGCGATTTTTTGGGTGTCGGAAGACCCGGGAATCCAGGAGGAGAAAGGGGCAGATGTTCTGGCCTTTGCTTCCCTGGTAGCCTGGAGACGGATACTGCTAGCTTGGAGGGACTCAAAGCCCCCGAATTCGGAGACCTGGCTGACTGACATGGCAAGCTTTCTCGGCCTAGAGAAGATTAAGTTCGCCTTGAGAGGGTCACTGTTAGGGTTCTTTGGCGGGTTGGGAGTCAGTGATTGCATTATTTTTCTTGTTCTGTGTGCACTGTTTTTGTTTTGTTCTATACTGTTGTTTGTAATGCAAAAAATACCTCATTAAAATTGTTTATTAAAAAAAAAGTCCATTAAAATTACTGATTCATTCTGGGTTTTGTAGTACATAGGAAAGTACTGCACATTTACTGCACATGCTCAGCAAAAAGTTGAAAAGACCGGGAGGGTGGGTATATGACAGGTTTTTTGGAAAGGTATTGAAGGAGGAGAGCAAACACAGCTAGAGATGGGCAATAAATACCAGCACTGCCAGCAATGTTCTCACCCTGAAGTAATTGAATGAATAAATTGAGAGTTGGAAAATATGAATATCAATCCTACCATTGCCTATTGCAGCTTGGTGGTTTTTAAAATAATTCTCGTGTCAATATATCTTCCTGCCAACCTGAAGCAGCAGCTCAACCTCCTCTGTATAAAGAAATACACATAGCAAACATCAAGCTGACCAAAAGCCATTTGGTCGTATGTTATCCTCACATAGACTCATGCTGGCCATCTTTCCGGTTCTCAACAATATTGGCTCCAGGTCCCCAATGCCTTAAATTGTAAAAAAAAAAGTGTTTTTATCTTTAAATTCCTCTCTGCCCTTACTCCTTCTCCCCATTCACCTCTTTGAACTCTTAGATATCATTCCTTCATTTTACCGAACACTAGCTCAGACGTACCCTCAGCTAGTTCGGTCCCATTCTCAGTTCCCTCACAAACTCCATTAACTGCTTCATCTCCATCTCCTCCGTTACGACCCACATTAAAACCCACATCTTTGACCATCTTGTTGGTCACCCTATTAACCTTTCCTCCTAATTTTCTCCTCCTTGTTAGTGGTCTACTTTCCTTCCAACTAAGTGCCTTGGAATGTTTTTTCTATATTGAGATTTACATATAAATGGAATTTATTTTTATAATAATAATCTTTATTATTGTCACAAGTAGGCTTACATTAACACTGTAATGAATTTACTGTGAGAATTCCCATAGTCGCCACAATCCGGTTTCGGGTACACTGAGGGAGAATTCAGAATGTTCAATTCACCTAACAGCATGTCTTTCAGGACTTGTGGGACGAAACCAGAGCATCCGGAGGAAACACACGCAGACACGGGGAGAATGTACAGACTCCGTACAGACAGTGACCCAAGCCGGGAATCGAACCTGGGGCCGAGGCATTGTGAAGCAACAGTGTTAACCACTGTGCTATCGTGCCACCCCGTTCAGACCATTGTCTGTCTTAAACTTACCCGTTATAATTCAAACCTGTTTTATGTCACACTGCCTGATTGTATAGCACCAGAACGTGATGGATGAGCAAGCACATCCACACAATAACTAGTTACATGTTTTGTCAGGGCAACCAATGCAACTTTACTATTAGCTTCCACAAGGTTCGTTGCTCACCTGTGAATAGAAAGATCGGCTGTCCATGGTCCTGATTGTAGTTCAGCAAAACATTTGGCGAAAGTTCTCTCCAAGTGTTTCTTGTTTGTTCTGGTGCACACTACATGCACTGTTGTAGATAGCATAGGCGGCATCAATGAGCTTAACTTCAGCCTGAGCCCTTCACACAGAGAAGACAAGTACACGTTAGTGTAGAAGAACAAGAATAGGCCATTCTGGCCCCCTAACCATTCTTAGCTTGTTCTTCCATTTATTTAGATCAAGGGTCATCTGTACATCAACACCGTTCACCCAATTGTGTTCCAATCCCTTTATAACCTTACCAAACAAAAATCTATTAATCTTAGCTTTAATTGCCCCAGTATCTAGTCAAAGCAGGCTGCTTGATTGGCACCCCATTCACAAACATTCACTCCCTCCACCACCAATGTACAGTGACAGCAGAATGTACCATCTACAAGATGCACTGTAGGAATTCACCAAGGATCCTTAGACAGCACCTTCCAAACCCACAAACGCTACCATCTAGAAGGACAAGGCCAGCAGACACATGGGAACACTAGCACCTGGAAGCTCCCCTCCAAGCCACTCACCATCCTGACTTGGAAATGTATTCCTTCATTGTCGCTGAGTCAAAATCCTGCAACTCGTTCCCTTTTTTTAAATTCAGAGTACCCAATTATTTTGTTCCAATTAAGGGGCAATTTAGCGTGGCCAATCCACCTACCCTGCACATCTTAGGTTGTGGGGGTGAAACCCACGCAAACATGGGCGAATGTGCAAACTCCACACGGACAGTGACCCAGAGCCGGGATCGAACCTGGGACCTCGATGCCGTGAGGCATCAGGGCTAACCCACTGCGCCACCGTGCTGCCCCTGCAACTCCTTAATACTGTGGGTGTACTTACACCACACAGACTGCAGCAATTCAAGGAGGCAGCTCACCACTGTCACCTTCTCAAGGGCAACTTTCGATGTGCAATAAATGCTGACCTAGTTATCAAACACCAAATCCGACAAAATACCTTTTATTATTTCATTTGGGGAAGGTGTGTCAACTTTCTGGTACCCTTTGAGGAAGTGCCTCCTGATGTAACTCTTGAATAAACTGCCCGATTTAAGTTTATGCAAACTTGTTCTGGTTGCTCATACTAGAAAAAAGAGATCAACCCTATTGAATCCTTTTATCAATTTAAACACCTCAATAGCTCACCCCTAAATCTTCTATACTTTTATGGACTATAAGCCAAATTTATGAAGTCTGTGTTCATAATTTAGTCCTTTAAACCCCATTATCATTCTTTTGTATTTCCGCTGCACAGCAAACTAGATTAAGGCCTGAAATGTAAGCCGGGTAAGGAACATGCGTATCACTTATTATTTTTTTGTTTATTGTGGAAGTTTATCACCAAAACAAGTAAGTTCCTTTACGTTTTAATTTGTTCTATCTTCCACAGGTTCCTTGCATACTGGTCGTAGCTCGCCTCCACCGGGGAGTGTTCCTGATGGGCAGCAGCAGTTTGCGCGTCAAGGATCTTACGCCAGCATCCACAGTGAGGGAGAGTTCATCCCAGAGACTTTGGAGCAAAATGTAAGGGTCATTCTCCCTCCCAAATCACTGCACTACATGCAGATACTGGAGATACATGTTTATATCTGGTGAAAGTAAATTTCTCGATGCAGTAGAAGATCTGCACTCCGTACATATCCTTGACTTAAAGTAGTAAATGCTGGAAGTACACAGTTGATCAGCCAGCGATTAATGTTTTGGGCGAGATTCTGAGGAAGGGATTTTGAAGAAAACCCCATTGAGACTTTCGACTTTGGGTGATGGTGCAAAACGGGCAATAGCAGAATGGCTATCAAATTATAAATGATCTATGATTTTAATGCATGTCTCCAGGTATTAATTTCCGTTGGCCTCAGTCAGAAGAAATGTATAGTCATGTTCTGATTCCATATCATCTGTTTTAAATATTCGCTAAAAGAAAAATTACCGCCGCTTTGTGGAGATGAAATGTCATGGTGCAAGCTACATTGGAATTCTGATGTGGTGCTCAATGTTATTTCCAGCAGACATTTTCCTTGGAAGGGTTTGCACGTAATGTTAATATGCAACCTTTACAATGTATGCTAATGTGCTTTCAGTACATCACTGTTTTAAAAACATTCGCTTTGATGAAAAACCAATGATTGGAATTTCTTCAATTCAACCCTTATGAAAACAAACTGCCGGGTCGGAGTATCCCCGGAGGGTGGCGCGAATCCCGCCCCGCCGACCCGACGGCGGGTGCCGTATTCTCCAACGCCGTTTTTCGGTTAGGGGTGGGATTCCCGACACGCCGGTCGGGGGCCGTTGGCAGCGACCCCCCCCGGCAATTCTCCAGGCCATGATGGGCTGAGCGGCTGTCCGCTTTGGCAAGTCCTGCCGGCGTGGGTTACGCATGGCCCCACACGGCAGGACCTGGCAGGTAAGTCAGCGGGGGCAGTCCTCAGGGAGGCCATGGTGGCCTGGCCCGCGATCGGGGCCCACTGATCTGCCGGCAGGCCTGTTCTGTGGGGGCACTCCTTTCTTCCGCACGGTCCCTGTAGGGCTCTGCCATGGCTGGCGTGAGGAAGAGAAGCTCCCGCGCATGCGCCAATATACGCAGGCCGGTCTGCGCATGCGTGGAACCACGCTGGCGGTTCCGCGCATGCGCGAGATCACGCCGGCCCTTCGGCGCATGCGCAAACGCGCACTTCGGGGGCTGTTGATGCCGGGGTTGTTGTTGCCGGTTCTCCTGCCGGCGTGGGGACTTAGTCCCCCAGAAAGGAGAACCCTGCTGATAATCTCTCATGAAAACAAACATTTCTATTCTAAAATCATTTGGAACGATCAATCAAGCAGCTCATTTAATAGACACCATAAGACAGGAGCAGAATTAGGCCACTCGGCCCATCGCGCCTGCTCTGCCATTCAATCATGGCTGATATTTTTCTCATCTCCATTCTCCTGCCTTCTCCCCATAACCCCCGATCCCCTTATTAATCAAGAACCTGTCTATCTCTGTCTCAAAGACACTCGGTGATTTGGCCTCCACAGCCTTCTGCGGCAAAGAATTTCACAGATTCACCACCCTCTGGCTGAAGAAATTCCTCCTCATCTCTGTTTTAAAGAACTGTCCCTTTAGTCTGAGGTTGTGCCCTCTGGTTCTAGTTTTTCCTATAAGAGGAAACATTTTATCCACGTCCAATCGATCCAGGCCTTGCAGTATCCTGTAAGTTTCAATAACATAGAACAGTACACCACTGAACAGGCCCTTCGGCCCTCGATGTTGTGCCGAGCTTTGTCCGAAACCAAGATCAAGCTATCCCACGCCCTGTCATTCTGGTGTGCTCCATGTGCCTATCCAATAACCGCTTGAAAGTTCCTAAAGTGTCCAACTCCACTATCACAACAGGCAGTCCATTCCACACCCTTACCATTCTCTGAGTAAAGAACCTACCTCGTACATCCCTCCTATATCTCCCACCCCGAACCTTATAGTTATGCCCCCTTGTAACAGCTACATCCACCCGCGGAAATAGTCTCTGAACGTCCACTCTATCTATCCCCCTCATCATCTTATAAACCTCTATTAAGTCACCTCTCATCCTCCTTCGCTCCAATGAGAAAAGCCCTAGCTCCCTCAACCTTTCCTCATAAGACCTATCCTCCAATCCAGGCAGCATCCTGGTAAATCTCCTTTGCACCTTTTCCAATGCTTCCACATCCTTCCTATAGTAAGGTGACCAGAACTGCACACAATACTCCAATGTGGTCTCACCAGTTGCAGCATAACCCCGCGGCTCTTAAACTCAAGCCCCCTGTTAATAAACGCTAACACACATAGGCCTTCTTCACGGCTCTATCCACTTGAGTGGCAACCTTCAGAGATCTGTGGACATGAACCCCAAGTTCTCGCTGTTCCTCTACATTCCTCAGAACCCTGCCGTTGACGCTGTAATCGGCATTCAAATTTGTCCTACCAAAATGAATCACCTCGCACTTATCAGGGTTAAACACCATCTGCCATTTTTCGGCCCAGCTCTGCATCCTATCAATGTCTCTTTGCAGCCTACAACAGCCCTCCACCTCATCCACTACTCCACCAATCTTGGTGTCCTCCCCCTTCATCTTTCTAAACTCCCAATGAGTACTGACCGAACGAGTACAAACCCAGAATCCTCAACTACTCCTCATATGACAAGCTCTTCATTCTTGTGAACCTCCTCGGGACCCTTTCCAAGGCCAGCACATCCTTCCTTAGATACTGGGCTCAAGACTGCTCACAATACTCCAAATGGGGTCTGACCCGAGCCTTATACAGCTTCAGAAGTACACCCCTGGTCTTGTATTCTAGCCCTCTCGACATGAATGCTAACATTGCATTAGCCTTCCTTTTTTTTTAATACTCTTTTTATTGGCTTTTCTCATATTTATAAGTTACTGTGTATATACATTACATTTTTCTTGCCCGTGCTAATTTACTTTATTTTACAGAGGTTTGTTTTGTCCTTCATTTAACTAACTCTATGTACATTTTGCTGCCCTCTGTATCGGTCTATGATTCCACCCCCCCGCCCCCCCCCCCCCCCCCCAACCCCAAATTGGCTTCAGCACCCTTCCTCTTCTCATGTGGTTTCCCCATCTTCCTTCCTCCCCCCAGCCCTCGGGTTGCACAGTCCTTTGGTTCCCCATCTATCTTTTTTTTCCCCCTTAGCTTACTTTACGCTGCTGGCCTCGAACAGGTTTTGGAACAGGCCGACGAACTGTCCCCAAGTATCCAGGAAGCATTCCTCTGATCCTCGGATGGCGTACTTAATCTTCTCCAGGTGGAGAAATTCCGAGAGGTCAGCGAGCCAGTCTGCAGCTGTGGGTGTTGCTGCCAATCGGCAGCCGAGCAGGATTCTCCGGCGTGCGATTAGGGAAGCGAAAGCAAGGGCATTGGCCCCCTTCCCCATGTGTAGCTCTGGCTGCTCCGATACCCCGAAGATTGCCACTATTGGGCATGGCTTCACCCTCAGCCCCACAGCCTTGGACATTGCCTCGGAGAAGGCTGTCCAGCAAGCTTGGGGCAAGTCCAAAACATGTGGGTGTGGTTGGCCGGGCCTCTCTGGCACCATTCACAATTGTCCTCCACCTCCGGGAAGAACCTGCTCATTCGGGTTCTGGTCAGGTGTGCTCTGAGCACCACTTTGAGCTGCATTAGGCTTAGCCTTGCGCAGGAGGAGGTGGAGTTCACCCTGCTCAGTGCTTCACTCCAGAACCCCATCCCACCTCTGTCCCCAGTTCGTCCTCCCATTTTGTCTGGTCTCGTCCAGTGTGTTCGAGCTCTGTCCAGTAGCTATCTGTATATTTTCCCACATAGCTCCCCCTTCTCGCTGCTTGTGCCTATCAGGTCCTCTAGTAGCGTGTTTTTATGGGCCCCCGGGGTACCCTACTGTCTCTTTGCGGAGGAAGTGTTTTATTTGGAGGTGTCTCAATTCCTGTCCTTTTGCTAGTTTCCACTTCCTTGTCAGTTCGTCCAGTGTCGCCAGTCTACACCCTACGTAGAAGTTCCCCGACCGTCAATGTGCCCCTGTCCCACCTCCACCGTTTGAAGGTGGTATCTAGTATATCTGGGAGGAATCTGTGATTGCTGCAGATGGGGGCCATGGGTGACATTTTGGTTATCCTGAAGTGCTGTCTCAACCGGGTCCACGTTTTCAGCGTGGCCGCTACCACTGGGCTTGTTGTGTATCTTGTTGAGGAGGACGGGAGTGCTGCTGTAGCCAGGGTCCGGAGGGTCGTTCCTTTACAGGATGCCTCCTCCATTTGTACCCAATCTGTGTCGGATTCTTGTACCCAACCCCTCGCATTTGCCTTCCTAACTGCCGACTGAACCTGCACATTAACTTGAAGAGAACGTTGAACACCCCATTATGCTAATGTTAGCTTGTAAAATCAACAATGCAGCACAAATCCCAAAATGATAACCCTCAGGCTTATGCCAACAGTTAATTGAAATGGCCAGCATTGATTAAAATAAAAATTCAAATCCCAGGAAAGACAGTTTTGACAGCTCTATGTCAGTTTTGACAGTTCTTGACAGCTTTGACAGTTCCCATGAGTTTATGCAATCTTCCACACTCTCACATTTACTTTTAACAATCCTAAAGTATACACGACCTCTCCCAAAGGGCATCTTGCCTCTCTCAAAGACCACCTGACCCCTCTCAAATAATACCTTACCTCTGCCAAAGGACACCTGACTTCATTGAAACCATATCCAAATGGGTGCCTTACATCTCCAAAAGTGTATGCTGGCTATCCAAATCCATCCACAAGGTTCAGACCTGCTCCTACTCGGTCTAATCTGCACACTTCAGGTTTTAGACATTGACCGTATCAAAATTACAAGCATATCATAATCTTTATTATAGAAGCAGCTGCTTATTTAGATGGACAACTGGCTCTGTGAATCCGTCCCCATTTCCCTCCCCCCACCCCATCCGAAAATGGCAGTAGCTGGGTTTGGGGGTGGGAATTCTGGATTTGGTATTCTGCCAGCCTTTGTGTGCAGATAGCCTCTCGATCTGTGCTAAAATCCAGTTCTATCTCTTACTGCCATTTCCATGGCTGTAGCCTCATTGCAGGTCTCCGTCCAGGGCAGCTTATTGCCTTTGCTGAAAACCTTGACCTGTATTTTGTTGTTCTTTAAGCCTCCTACGAAAACCTCTCTCAAGTCAATTTCTAAGTCCGCACAATGCCCAGCTATGATATAGGTAAAGAGGTCCACTGATGCAGATCACACTTTCCAGGTATGAGTAATGGGATAAAGTTTGCCCTGTGCAACTGACAGAATGAGAGGCTAATAAAAATCCTTAAAGAAGTAAATCCAGAAGTGGACCATCTGAAGGGAAGGGAGCAGTGGGAGAGGGCTGCCCTCTAAGCTTTCCTAGAGGTACAGTCTCAGACTTAGCAAAATTTATTCTATAAGCTGAGAAGGAGCGAAACCAATCAATAATGTCGATAATAGCAGGAACAGAAATTTCAGGCTCACACAAATATAGTAAAACATCATCAGTGTACAACATAATCTTATGCTGCTTCCCACCAATAGCTAAACCAAGCACCAAAGGGTTCTGTCTAATCGCCTCAGCTAAGGGCTCGATAGCAATTGCAAATAACAAAGGTGATAGAGGGCCTGGTCCCCTGTGGAAGACTAAAATGATTAGATCTCTAACTGCAAGTAGGATTTTATAAAGTGCCTTTGTCCATTCAATAAAATCTCTCCCCGAATCCCCTCCCAGTCCAACTGTATCTGACGTATGAAATAAATAGTCCTACTCCAATTAGTGCATCTTCAGGTGATCTGTTTTAGATAAACGGCTATAAAAACATTTAAATGACCGACTAATATCCTCAGTGTTAAACATCCTATTGCCCTTTGAATCCAGTACAGAAAAAAATAATCCAAGAGTGTACTTCTTTGTAAGGAAAGGTAAGTGTCCAAATTCATATAGTTTCCATTTTGCAAATTTCATTCTCCTTTCAGCATGCTGAGTCAACAAGGGGTTCGAAGCTGTTTGGACTGCATTAATTTATTTCAACACGAAATGACTAGGATTTCTAACAAACTCTCCTTCTGCTTCAGCCATGATTGAATGGCGGAACAGACTCGATGGGCCAAGTGGCCTGATTCTACTCCTATGTCTTATGGTCTTATATCTCGAACAGTTTTATTTCTAGCTGACGTTGACGCACCATGGGCGCGATTCTCTGAAATGGAGACAGAGTGTTCGCGCCGTCGTGAACCTCGACGGCGCGAAACAACCCCTGTCCCGACCGATTCAGGGCCCGAAAATGGGCTAGGAGCGGCGCCGCGTCATTTACGCGCGGCAGGCCTTGGCGCCGCGTAAAGGCGGCGCCGCATACATGACGCGGCCAGCGCTGCATAACCGGCGTCACCCGTGCATGCGTGGTTGCTGTCCTCCCCGAGTCTGCCCCGCAAGAAGATGTCCGACGGATCTTGCGGGGCTGCGGAAAAAAGGAGGTCCTCCTTCAGAGTGGCCGGCCTGACAATCGGTGGGCACCGATCGCAGGCCAGACCCCATTTGAGGCCCCCCCTGGTGCAGGATCCCCCCCCCCCCCCCCCCCCCCACCTGCAGGCCGCCCCCCCCAGCATTCCCGCGCTGTTCCCGCCAGCAGTGACCAGGTGTGGACGGCGCCGGGGGGAACCCGGTTTTGGGCAGGCCGCTCGGCCCATCCGGCACTGAGAATCGCGGGGTACCGGTGAATCGCCATTTTGGCTGTCTCGGGCAATTCACTGGACCGCGCCGCGCAAAACGCAATTGTGCCGATTTGGCCGCTTCCGTGAATCGCGGGAGGGCATTGGACCGGTATCGCGGGAAAATCTCGCGACCCAGGCGATTCGCTGAAACGGCGCGGGAGCAGAGAATTGCGCCCCATATGTTCCGCTTTCTGTTGGATATAGGAGAAGTTACCAACCCTTGTGCAAAAGCCTTACAAGTCTCCCACAGGATTAAGGGCTTAACTTCAGAAAGAGGATTTATTGAATAGAAAGTCAAATTCAGATTTAAAACAAGAAATGAAATTGTGATCTTTCAGCAGAGAAGCATTAAATTTCCATAATCTAGATTGTAAATCTATCCCCTTGGGTGAAAATTCCAGGAAGACAGGAGCATGATCAGAGATCACAATACCACCTACGGAGCAGGAAACTACTGATTGTTTTTGGGATGAAGAAGTAATCAATCTTGGTATTACATTGGTGGGAGCAGAGAAGAATCATAGATCATAGAATTTACAGTGCAGAAGGAGGCCATTCGGCCCATCGAGTCTGCACCGGCGCTTGGAAAGAGCACCCTACCCAAGGTCAACACCTTGGTGACTTCCAGCATGTTTAACCCGCGGTGATGTGCCAGTTACATGCAGCAACAAAACCCCATTGACCAGCTGGTGAGATGGAGAATTCCGCCATTGGCGGGGCACACCGCACCGAATGGAGAATCCTGCCCCAAGCTTCTGTTATGGGCCAGGGTTTAGAGAACCCCAAAGTGTATCATGGAGTTCATCTGACCCACAACTTTTAATAGATTGTGGTATGGGGAGCACACGGCCCACTCTACAGGTATGGTACAGCAGAAATCGAAAAGTATTTTTAAAAACAAAACCCTGTTTATTCTATGAACTCAAGTTAACCTTTTTAAAACATACAGTGAACATCTTAGCAACCATTAATTCAAATACAACCCCCAAAGAATACAACACTAAGTAATCCTTTAAGCTTTCCTTTTAACATCCATAAGACTTAAAACACCTTTTACCAGAAGCACATCAGGTTAAAGTCACTACTGTTATTAGTTTTAAATTACCAGGATCGATTTACAGTCTTTAGATTACAGAGAGAGATTCATACACCTGGCTGTGACTGCAGCTATCCAGCTCTGAAAACGAAACTAAAACACACCCTGCAGCAAACAGCCTAAAACAAAAGTAAAAAGCTGACAGCTCCACCCACTCTCTGACATCACTGCAGTAGTAAACACCCATTTCTTAAAGGTACTCTCACTACAGATATTTACATACACACCCATTTACAAACACCCATTTCTTAAAGGTACCCTCACATGGTACTTCTCACCAATTACTTTGATAATATCAGTAGTCATCAGTTGTAAAACCTTTGAAAGTGCTGACTCATTCTCCAAGTCGCCATGTTAAAGAACCAATTCAAAGAACAACAAAGAACAAAGAAATGTACAGCACAGGAACAGGCCCTTCGGCCCTCCAAGCCCGTGCCGACCATACTGCCCGACTAAACTACAATCTTCTACACTTCCTGGGTCCGTATCCTTCTATTCCCATCCTATTCATATATTTGTCAAGATGCCCCTTAAATGTCCCTATCGTCCCTGCCTCCACTACCTCCTCCGGTAGTGAGTTCCAGGCACCCACTACCCTCTGCGTAAAAAACTTGCCTCGTACATCTACTCTAAACTTTGCCCCTCTCACCTTAAACCTATGCCCCCTAGTAATTGACCCCTCTACCCTGGGGAAAAGCCTCTGACTATCCACTCTGTCTATGCCCCTCATAATTTTGTATACCTCTATCAGGTCGCCCCTCAACCTCCTTCGTTCCAGTGAGAACAAACCGAGTTTATTCAATCGCTCCTCATAGCTTATGCCCTCCATACCAGGCAACATTCTGGTAAATCTCTTCTGCACCCTCTCTAAAGCCTCCACATCCTTCTGGTAGTGTGGCGACCAGAATTGAACACTATACTCCAAGTGTGGCCTAACTAAGGTTCTATACAGCTGCAACATGACTTGCCAATTCTTATACTCAATGCCCCGGCCAATGAAGGCAAGCATGCCGTATGCCTTCTTGACTACCTTCTCCACCTGTGTAGCCCCTTTCAGTGATCTGTGGACCTGTACTCCTAGATCTCTTTGACTTTCAATACTCTTGAGGGTTCTACCATTCACTGTATATTCCCTACCTGCATTAGCCCTTCCAAAATGCATTACCTCACATTTGTCCAGGTTAAACTCCATCTGCCATCTCTCCGCCCAAGTCTCCAGACAATCTAAATCCTGCTGTATCCTCAGACAGTCCTCATCGCTATCCGCAATTCCACCAACCTTTGTGTCGTCTGCAAACTTACTAATCAGACCAGTTACATTTTCCTCCAAATCATTTATATATACTACAAAGAGCAAAGGTCCCAGCACTGATCCCTGTGGAACACCACTGGTCACAGCCCTCCAATTAGAAAAGCATCCCTCCATTGCTACCCTCTGCCTTCTATGGCCTAGCCAGTTCTGTATCCACCTTGCCAGTTCACCCCTGATCCCGTGTGACTTCACCTTTTGTACTAGTCTACCATGAGGGACCTTGTCAAAGGCCTTACTGAAGTCCATATAGACAACATCTACTGCCCTACCTGCATCAATCATCTTAGTGACCTCCTCGAAAAACTCTATCAAGTTAGTGAGACACGACCTCCCCTTCACAAAACCGTGCTGCCTCTCACTAATACGTCCATTTGCTTCCAAATGGGAGTAGATCCTGTCTCGAAGAATTCTCTCCAGTAATTTCCCTACCACTGAAGTAAGGCTCACCGGCCTGTAGTTCCCGGGATTATCCCTGCCACCCTTCTTAAACAGAGGAACAACATTGGCTATTCTCCAGTCCTCCGGGACATCCCCTGAAGACAGCGAGGATCCAAAGATTTCTGTCAAGGCCTCAGCAATTTCCTCTCCAGCCTCCTTCAGTATTCTGGGGTAGATCCCATCCGGCCCTGGGGACTTATCTACCTTAATATTTTTTAAGACACCCAACACCTCGTCTTTTTGGATCACAATGTGACCCAGGCTATCTACACCCCCTTCTCCAGACTCAACATCTACCAATTCCTTCTCTTTGGTGAATACTGATGCAAAGTATTCATTTAGTACCTCGCCCATTTCCTCTGGCTCCACACATAGATTCCCTTGCCTATCCTTCAGTGGGCCAACCCTTTCCCTGGCTACCCTCTTACTTTTTATGTAAGTGTAAAAAGCCTTGGGATTTTCCTTAACCCTATTTGCCAATGCCTTTTCATGACCCCTTCTAGCCCTCCTGACTCCTTGCTTAAGTTCCTTCCTACTTTCCTTATATGCCACACAGGCTTTGTCTGTTCCCAGCCTTTTAGCCCTGACAAATGCCTCCTTTTTCTTTTTGACGAGGCCTACAATATCACTCGTCATCCAAGGTTCCCGAAAATTGCCGTATTTATCTTTCTTCCTCACAGGAACATGCCTGTCCTGTATTCCTTTCAACTGACACTTGAAAGCCTCCCACATGTCAGATGTTGATTTGCCCTCAAACATCCGCCCCCAATCTATGTTCTTCAGTTCCCGCCTAATATTGTTATAATTAGCCTTCCCCCAATTTAGCACATTCATCCTCGGACCACTCTTATCCTTGTCCACCAGTACTTTAAAACTTACTGAATTGTGGTCACTGTTACCGAAATGCTCCCCTACTGAAACATCTACCACCTGGCCGGGCTCATTCCCCAATACCAGGTCCAGTACCGCCCCTTCCCTAGTTGGACTGTTTACATATTGTTTTAAGAAGCCCTCCTGGATGCTCCTTACAAACTCTGCCCCGTCTAAGCCCCTGGCACTAAGTGAGTCCCAGTCAATATTGGGGAAGTTGAAGTCTCCCATCACCACAACCCTGTTGTTTTTACTCTTTTCCAAAATCTGTCTACCTATCTGCTCCTCTATCTCCCGCTGGCTGTTGGGAGGCCTGTAGTATACCCCCAACATTGTGACTGCACCCTTCTTATTCCTGATCTCTACCCATATAGCCTCACTGCCCTCTGAGGTGTCCTCTCGCTGTATAGCTGTGATACTCTCCTGAACAAGTAGCGCAACTCCGCCTCCCCTTTTACATCCCCCTCTATCCCGCCTGAAACATCTAAATCCTGGAACGTTTAGCTGCCAATCCTGCCCTTCCCTCAACCAGGTCTCTGTAATGGCAACAACATCATAGTTCCAAGTAGTAATCCAAGCTCTAAGTTCATCTGCCTTACCCGTAATGCTCCTTGCATTAAAACATATGCACTTCAGGCCACCAGACCCGCTGTGTTCAGCAACTTCTCCCCGTCTGCGCTGCCTCAGAGCCACACTGTCCCTATTCCCTAGTTCTCCCTCAATGCTCTCACCTTCTGACCTATAGCTCCCGTGCCCACCCCCCTGCCATACTAGTTTAAACCCTCCCGTGTGACACTAGCAAACCTCGCGGCCAGGATATTTATGCCTCTCCGGTTTAGATGCAACCCGTCCATCTTATACAGGTCACACCTGCCCCGGAAGAGCTCCCAGTGGTCCAGATAACAGAAACCCTCCCTCCTACACCAGCTGTTTAGCCACGTGTTTGTCTGCTCTATCTTCCTATTTCTAGCCTCACTGGCACGTGGCACAGGGAGTAATCCCGAGATTACAACCCTCGAGGTCCTGTCTTTTAACTTTCTGCCTAGCTCCCTGAACTCCTGCTGCAGGACCTCATGCCCCTTCCTGCCTATGTCGTTAGTACCAATATGTACAACGACCTCTGCCTGTTTGCCCTCCCCCTTCAGGATTCCCTCTACCCGTTCGGAGACATCCTGGACCCTGGCACCAGGGAGGCAACATACCATCCTGGAGTCTCTTTCACGTCCACAGAAGCGCCTATCTGTGCCCCTGACTATAGAGTCCCCTATAACTATTACTCTTCTGCGCTTTGACCCTCCCTTCTGAACATCAGAGCCAGCCGTGGTGCCACTGCTCTGGCTGCTGCTGTTTTCCCCTGATAGGCTATCCCCCCCGACAGTATCCAAAGGGGTATATCTGTTCGAGAGGGGGACAACCACAGGGGATTCCTGCACTGACTGCCTGCCCTTTCTGGTGGTCACCCATTTCTCTGCCTGCACCTTGGGTGTGACCACACTTACATAACTGCGATCTATGACGCTTTCCGCCACCTGCATGCTCCTAAGTGCATCCAATTGCTGCTCCAACCGAACCATGCGGTCTGTGAGGAGCTGCAGTTGGGTGCACTTTCTGCAGATGAAGCCATCCGGGACACTGGAAGCCTCCCGGACCTGCCACATCTCACAGTCAGAGCACAGCACCCCTCTAACTGACATTGCGTCAATTAATTAAAATTAAAATTTGTCTTTTTTTTTTTAATACTTTTTTTAAATTTCAAAGTTACTGTCAACTATCTGTTTCCTAGCACTAGATTTCTAATAGAAATGCGATAGCTAACTATAATATTCTCCGATCTCTGGCTTAGATATCCTCTAAATTATAATTAAGTTATTATGTTTAATTAGATCCCAAATACTCAAAAAAATTTAGGTTAGAATCCCAACCAGCCACTCAGGTCACAGCTTTTCTGTGATGTCACTTCAGTTTCCCCCCGACACACACAATTTGAAAAACAGGTATAAAAGTAAAAATCACTTGCTTACCTTCTGAGATGTTCTCAGGTTCCCTCGCTGACAGAGACTGCTCCTCCACCTCCAATCCTTGACCTGCACAATGCTAATAATATAATAATATAATATGGCACTTACCTTACACCAATGGGTCTTATTATTAGGTTAGAGGAGGAGGGCGGGTGGGAGACACTACACGTGTCCAAAGGGCTGCTCCTGCAAAGGTAAGTGCTTTTAAATTCACTACTCACCTCCAAGAAGGCCCCTGCGCACCGCTGCCGCCGAAATCCAAAGGGCTGCTCCTGTAAAGGTAAGTGGTTTTAAACTAACTACTCACCTCCCAGAAGGCCCCTGCGCACCGCTGCCGCCGAAATCCAAAGGGCTGCTCCTGTAAAGGTAAGAGCTTTTAAACTAACTACTCACCTCCCAGAAGGCCCCTGCGCACCGCTGCCGCCGAAATCCAAAGGGCTGCTCCTGTAAAGGTAAGAGCTTTTAAACTCACTACTCACCTCCCAGAAGGCCCCTGCGCACCGCTGCCGCCGAAATCCAAAGGGCTGCTCCTGTAAAGGTAAGTGCTTTTAAACTAACTACTCACCTCCCAGAAGGCCCCTGCGCACCGCTGCCGCCGAAATCCAAAGGGCTGCTCCTGTAAAGGTAAGTGCTTTTAAATTCACTACTCACCTCCAAGAAAGCCCCTGCGCACCGCTGCCGCCGAAATCCAAAGGGCTGCTCCTGTAAAGGTAAGTGCTTTTAAATTCACTACTCACCTCCAAGAAGGCCCCTGCGCACCGCTGCCGCCGAAATCCAAAGGGCTGCTCCTGTAAAGGTAAGAGCTTTTAAACTAACTACTCACCTCCCAGAAGGCCCCTGCGCACCGCTGCCGCCGAAATCCAAAGGGCTGCTCCTGTAAAGGTAAGTGCTTTTAAATTCACTACTCACCTCCAAGAAGGCCCCTGCGCACCGCTGCCGCCGAAATCCAAAGGGCTGCTCCTGCAAAGGTAAGTGCTTTTAAATTCACTACTCACCTCCAAGAAGGCCCCTGCGCACCGCTGCCGCCGAAATCCTCTCAGCTTGTCCGGTTGATCTTTCTTGTCATTGATTTTCTTTGCATTTCTTGGCATTCTGACCAAAAATCCTCCCAGGAAATAATATGAAGTTTTCACACCTAATTTATCTGAGTCTGAGCACAATAAATGAAAGGATTTCTAGCAGAGTAACGGCAGAGCCCACAGGAAACGCAGCTATTACCGCGCCTACAGGACATGACCTCCTGAATGGATTTTTACAACAGTCAACGATAACTACCATGGTCACCATTACTGAGACTGGTTTTCCATTCCAGATTTTATTGACTGCAAATTCCCCCAGCTGCCGTGCTGGGATAGGAACCTGTGCCCCCGGAGAATTATCTTGGGTCTCCGGATTTCTAGTCCAGTGACATTACCACCTTCTACCCAGGTGCTGTAGCAATATGCATTCAGTATGCACATTGCAGTTTGGAGCTATGGATAGCGATGGTAGAGGCTCCAACTTTCTTTCCATCACATGTCTGACCAGGAATCTCTCCCACTCTCACCGACAGCCATTGGCTTGTGTTGGAGGGATTTGCAGGTTCATGGTCAACCTGTTTGTATGCGGTACAATTGGACCTTCCCTGGCCATCAACTCCTGGAGTGAAACTTAAACCCAGATCTTCTGACTCAGGCAAGAATACCCTGCACCATAAGTCCTCTGTAGCTTGTGTGCACATGTATCCAAAGAGCACTACAAGAGAGGTAGTTTCTTGCACACAAGTGAAGACCTTTATGTTAGCTGGGTTATGTTGTTATAGATCTACTGTTTACAGAAACACATTGGGGAAAATACAACTCAAGCAAGGTATAAGTGTAACTATTGCATTAAAGCTAGTGTTCATATTGAAAAGGAATTTATAGATTTGTACAGCTGCACCTTTTTATTTAACTAGATTTGTGCCAAGGTTGAAAAGTACACACATTTTCAGTTGAATTTTTTTTTTTACAACATTTATTCCCACCTGTAGTTATAGTTGCGAAAGCAGATATTTTTTAAATCTGTAGTTTTCCTGAGTGCAACTTCATAAAGTTGGCTTTTATTTTCAAATGTCACTGTTCTTCTGACCACAGGTGTTGGACCCGTTCAGCAGTGCTGAAGCATCGCTGTCTGGAAGTTGTCAGTCACTGGACAGATCAATAGACAGGTAGATACTTGCTCAAATTGGATGGCACTATTATTTGTATTGTTATGTTTAGTCTTTTGTTAAAAGAAAAAACGGATGGGATTTTCCTGTCTTTCCTGCGGTGTGACCGGCTCACCCCATGGCGGGGTGGGTGACACACACAAAATGACATAGACTTTGGCGGGACTGGAAGATCCCGCTGGGGTCCAATGGCGAGCCATCTTCACCACCGAAAAACATGCCACAGGAGTCCAGATAATCCCAGCCATGATGTTTCCTATTCTCTTGAGCAGCTTGATTTATTTGGCAACATTGGGCTGAATTATCCGCTGCATCGGGAACTCCGCTACTGGTGGCATAGAATCCAGCATAGGGCAGGAAACGTGATCGGCGCCTGCCGTCCCGATGCTCTGGTACCACGCTGGTGTCGGGATTTATGTTTGCGTACCGCACAAGCAGGAGGAGGCAAATGGGTCAGTAAGACTTGCATCTTACTAAAGGGCCATGCACCATTCTCCAGTCCCTCGTGATTCTCCGGTCCTCTGGGTTGGAAATCAGGTGGGCGAGAATTGGTGCAGGTCTTGACGAGCGTGTACCTGACGCAGAGGACTTCACGGTGGGCCATGAGGGTAACTCTAAAGGAATTGCCCCCAAAGTCCATCGGAGGGCCATCCTCTCTCTCCCCCTCCCACACACACACAATGCAAGACCCGCCCACCCCACCACCCCCGCCTAATTAACGAGACCCCTCAGAAACCCCCCAATTAAAGAGACCCTGCAAAGGATCCAATAATTAAAAAGACCCCTAATTAAAGTGACCCCTGCTAGAGACTCCTAATTAAAGAGATCACCTAGAGACCCCCTAATTAAAGTCATCCCCACCAGAGATCCCCGAGAAGAGAGACTCCTGTCTGGAAGCCCCCGGAAGAAAGACCCTTGTCTGGAAGCTCCCCAGAAGAGAGACCCCTATCTAGAAACTAGAGAGCAGTCCAGCCAAGCAGTGAACAAAATCAATGCTTTAAAATTCACCTGTGCAATATACCTGCTGCCTCCGACAAGGGAAGCAGCACCTGGCAATTCCTGGAAACAGAAAACCAGTCAGCTGGGTTTAAACGCCCTCAGAACTTTGATCTGCAAGCGATTCATTAATTTCTCTGTGAAATTGATTTTCCTAGGCTGTGATTGGCAGCTTCCACACACACCCAACTATCTGCATTATTTCATTCATCTCCCCATTACAGGGGTAGATGGGGGGGTTCTCCCTATTACAGGGGTACCAGTGGGGGATCTCCCTATTACTGTGGGGTGCCGTGGTGGGAGGTCTGGTAGGGGAGGCATTGGCAAGCAGTGCATTGTTGGGTGTGGTTCTCAGATGGGCTTGGATAGTCTCTACCAGCATGACCCTGGCTTGGTGGACCTCGCGGTGGGCCAAGGGGGAAACCGTTGCCCCCTTGGCCCACCCCGAGGTCCTCCAGGTCAGTGCCTTGCAGGTAGGGACGACAGGTGATCCGTGCCCACTTAATTCCCAGCCGCGGGGACCGGAGAATCATGGAGGGCTGGAGCATAGTGTGCCGGGCCCGCTACATAGATACATGCTGCTGCTGGAGTGTGGCTTGGACCTCGTTCCCGCAACCAGTGGGGGGTTGGAGCATCGCGATCGGGTCGGCCCCGGCGTTGATCTCAATTTTCCCCCAACGTTTGATTCTGCGTCTCATCGGGGAACACGGGGCTGGATTCTCCGATTTTGAGGCTATGTCCGGAGGAAGTGTCTAGGCCCCAGTACCGAATGCGTAAAATGTATTTCCCTCCTGATATAAACACATGGAGAAATGCCAGGTTCATGGTCGCGCCGTACAACATGGCGCCGGCTGCGTGGGAACCCGACCTGCCAGATAGTGCCCCCTGTATCCCTCCGGGCCAACCCCCACCAGTCCCCCCAGTCCTCGCCGAAGCCCCCCCCGGCTGGCAGTATGGCTCCTCCCCGACTGTTGCGGTCCTGGACATGCGAGGTTCACGAACACTGAGAGCACACGTGTCCCGCGCCGCCGGGAACTCAGCCCATCGGGGCGGTGCATCGGGGGAGGGCCTTCAAGAAACGTCCTGAGGACGTCCCAATGGCATGCACGTACTCGTCGATGAAACCGTTTTGGACAGAGTGAAGCATACGAAAACAGCCCCCCCCCCCGATTTGGTCGTAAACGGGGATTCTCCGCCCGATCGCCGTTTGCGATATCAGCGTCGCGCAACGGAGAAGCCCGCCCATGATCCGGGCTGGAGAATCCCGCCCATTGATTCATAACACACTACAATTCCATAGGCAGGAACTTTCTGGCCGTGCATGCCGGTGCGATCTTCCCGTCTCACCAATGGTGCACCCTGCCGTGGGTTTCCCGGAAGTGAGGGGTGCGTTCAGCGGAAAATCCAATTGACAACAGCGGGACCAGAAAATCCTAAACTGGCCAATGGCAGATGACCTCCTGCCACCGTGAAAGATATGGCTAGTTGCACGGTAAATCCCACTCATAGATACTGACAGCCATGAAGGAGCCAAAGCAATGAGTATTGATTGGGTGTGTGTGTGCACGGTGGAATCTCAGCTGAGTCCAAATTTATCCCCACATGACTTTCTAATAGGAATCACTAGATGGGAATAAACAGCCTGAAGCCTAGATGAGATTTTTCTCTTTCTCACTCTCATTCTCTTTAAATTTTTAATGTTGTCTCCCTCCCTGTTTCCTGTGCTGCACGAGTCCGAAATAATAAATAAGCAGGTAAATATCTGGTTGCTGTGCATAGTGTAAATGTAGTAAATGTATTTTTGACCAAATCATAGAGTAGAATCATAGAATCCCTACAGTACAAAAGGAGGCCATTTGGCCCATCGAGTCTGCACCAACCCTCTGAAAGAGCAGCCTACCTAGGCCCAATCCCCTACCCTAGCTCCGTAACCCCACCTAAGTACAATTTAGCATAGTCAATCCACTTATCCTGCACATCTCTGGACTTGTGGGAGGAAACCAGAGAACCTGGAGGAAACCCACACAGATACTGGGAGAAACTGCAAGTGCAAACTCCACACAGGCAGTTGCCCGAGGTCGGATTCGAACCTGGATCCTGGGTGTTATGAGGCAGCAGTGCTAGCTACTGTGCCGCCCAAATCCTTTGCAGTACATTTCACATTCAATTGTAAATCGACTTTTGATGTCACTACATACAGACGAATGATTACTAAGAAATAAAAAACATTCCATTCCATTTTTAAAAATCAATTTGATATGTCACCTTCTGATTTCTAAATAATTTGACGTCTTTCCATGTTTTATTTTCAAAATTCATAGCCCATCTTTCACCCAGCCTGGACTTGCGAAGAGTTATCCTGATGATTGCTTCAATTTTAAAGGTAAGAATTACATGTAGAACACCTGCCAATTCTGTGCATTTCTAAAAACCAAGATGCATGTTGGAGCATAGGTAATTAATACTTATCTTAAGGAAGGGTAGGGATAGAGAGATCTCTGGAGTATTTCAAGAGGCGATTGGGTGCTATGCTGGTGGGAAGGTAGGTTTGTGTGGATGGTTAAATCAGATTTACTGAAGGACATTCATCATTCAAATGGGACAGTTTAAATGAAGACAATGAAGAGAAGATGGTGGAGGTAGAGCATAATTCACTTCCACAGAGGTAATTATGGTGGCCCTTTTGGCTTCACGGTGAGACTATTATGATTAGCAGCATCCTGAAAAATTATGATTTTGGTCTCAACTAGCTCATGACAAGAGGAAGAATGGAGGTTTTGGCACTGGATAATCAATCTGAATGGAAGACTATTAGCAGGCTTTTTTATTGTAATTCATTAATTGGCTGTGCGTATTTGGGGTCTACGCTCACATTTATTGCCTGTCTCTAATTGCCTTCAAGAATGTGGTGATGGGCTACCTTCTTGAAAAGGTACAGTTCTCGGAAATGCATCACCTCACACTTTTCAGGGTTAAATTCCAGTTGTCACTCTTCTGCCCATCTGACCAGCCTGCCTATATCGCTCTGTAATCGAAGGTTTTCTTCCTCTCTATTTACCACACCACCAATTTTTGTGTCACCTGCGAACTTAATGATCATACCACCCACTTTCTCACCTTGATCATTAATGTACACTACAAACAGCAAATGACCCAACGCCAATCCCTGCAGTACACCGCTGGTTCTTAAACGGCTGCCTGTTTAGCAATAACTTGTTTTTGGGAGACTGTTTCTGCAGCTGGTTGTGATTGTGATGGTGGCTGCTAGTATCTCTTTCTCCAGTTATTGTGGTACGGATGCCCCTCCCTATCAACTGGGTGGGGGTAACAGAATTAGCGTTGTGGGGGGAGGGGAGGGGGAGCTGCTGCCATACCTCAGGATTGGGCCGTTCACACAAAATGGTGGCCCGATACTGGGAATCCGGCGAGCTCACAATCATACATGTATTCTCATGCTTAAGGAGAGAGACTCACACTTGGGTCCCACTCTCAGCACCAGCGGAGACCAGTTCGGATTCTCCGCTGACGGGAGCACTTAGTCTCCAGAATGGAGAATCCAAGTCCATTTCCAACAAATTTGATTGGATTTTTAGAGGAGGTTTTGAGGTGTGTAGCTGAGCGCAGTGCAGTTGATGTAGTCTACATGGATTTCAATAAGGCTTTAGACAAGGTCCCGCATGGGAGACTAATCAAGGAGGTAAGAGCCCATGGGATCCAGGGCAAATTTGTAAATTAGATCCAAAATTGGCTTAGTGGCAGGAGGCAGAGCGTGTTGGTCAAAGGTTAGTTTCTGTGTCTGGAAACCTGTGTCCAGTGGTGTACGGCAAGGATCGGTGCTGTTTGTAATGTAAATTAATGATCGCGACATGAATGTGGATGGTTTAATCAATAAGTTCGCAGAGAATTGGTGGTGTGGTGAATAGTGAGGAGGAAAGCCCGAGATTAGAGAATGATATAGACGGGCTGGTCAGATGGGCAGAAGAGTGATAAATGGGATTTAACCCTGCAAAGTGTGAGGTGATGCATTTTGGGAGGGTTAACAAGGCAAGGGAATACACAATGAAAGGTGTACAGAGGACCAGTGAGACCTTGGGGTGCATGTCCAAAAATCCCTGAAGGCAGCAGGACACGTAGTTACGGTGCTTAAGAAGGCATATGGGATCATTGCCTTTGTTAGCTGAGGCATAGAATACAAGTGCATGGAGGTTATGATGGAGCTGTATAAAACACTCGTTAGGTCACAGCTGGAGTACTGTGTGCAGCTCTGGTCGCCACACTATAGGAAGGATGTGATTGAACAAGAAACGGTCCAGAGGAGATTCATCAGGATGTTTCCTGGGCTGGAGCATTTCAGCTATGAACAGAGGCTGTTTAGGTTGGGATTGTTCCCGACAGAGCAGAGAAGGCTGAGGGGGGGCCTACAAAATTACGAGAGATATAGGGGTAGGGTAGATAGGAAAAAATGTTTCCCCTCAGTAGAGGGGTCAGTAACCTGGGGGCATAGATTTAAGGTAATGTGCTGGAGATTTAGAGGGAATTTTAGGAAAAGCTTTTTCACCCAAAGGATTGTGCAAATCTGTAACTCACTGCCTGAAAGGGTGGTAGAGGTGGGAACTCTTACAATATTTAAGAAGTATTTAGATGATCACTTGAAACGCCATAGCATACAAGGCTATGGACAAGTGCTTGAACATGGGGTTAGAATAAATAGGTGCTTGATGGCCAGCACAGACATGATGGGCCGAAGGGTCTCTTTCTGTGCTGTAAATCCGATGACAATCTGACTAGTGCAAGTGCTCAATTATACCTGGCCTGACAAAATTGGAATTACCACTTACAATTCACTCACGTACTCAAAATGGAAAATATCTCAAGACTCTAAGCAGCTGGCAACATAACCTGAGCAGGAGTAGAATGAAGTATGACTTTTTGCACGTTCATTGCTGCCCAGATTTTTTCCCCCGGGTCATTAACCTTGAATTGGAAAAGGAAACTAGTCATTTCTGTCCCTTTCCATTACATCATCCAGTTTGCGTGAAACTTGTACCAACAGAAGTACATGGCGTTAAATTTGATTTTAACCCGGCATAGATTATTTTATAAGTATTGTAAATGGAAAGTAATGAGAGACACTGAAGAGTTTACCCGCACCCTCTTGATGTTGTTGTCCTGAAGCACCTGACAATAGTGCATTCCAATGCAGTGAGGCTTGGCCACTTACAGACCAGCTGCTCCGTTTGAAATCAAACAGGCCAGGCATCTAGTAAATCTTAATGTTGATTCCAAATTCCACTGATGTGAACAGATGCATTTTACCCTTTATGTACACAGACCAGGTGTTCTTTTCTGTCCTCAATTCATTTCATAAGGTTATCCTAGCAATCTACATTTTAGTAATGAACTTGCAATCTCCCAGTTAACAAGTATGCCTGAAAGGCTTCGATGCCAGAACTAAATTATTTGTAAACTTGCCGCTTACTTCATGCTGTGTCGCTTTATTGGGTATTGTTGGGATGATATTTTCAAGGACCATTATGTTACCCAAATGCCCCCTGTAGATGCGTGATCTATCTGTTGCATGAACTGCATTGTATTCCTGTATCAGTACCCCAAGGTTTCCAAGAACATATCCTCAATATAGGTTCAGGCAGTTTTTCTTGGCTTCATGTACTTTGTGTTACACGGGATCTGAGTTTATTCTACTGGATAGGATGGTCCCAGAGTGGATCCTAGGCTCAAAAGACCGTGGGCACGATTCTCCGGCATTGTTTCATTCTCGCTCGAGCAAAACGAGGCCAGTGAATAGCAGGAGAGACCGAAAACGAGAACCGGGCGGCAGGATCCAAACCGTTTGCGATGCAACCTACCCGTTCCCGTAGGCGAAATCGGTATCCCGCTGTAGCTGGGGGAATCCAATTATCACCACAAGCCCTATTTCCATACAATTAACAGGAGCAACCCCACATCCAACAGTCTCCCATGATTCAGCGGCCTCCTCAGCAAGTGGACTCTGGCTTCCGAAAGTGTATTTCCCAAACTTCACTCTCGATAAACACGGTTGCGATTCTCCAGAATCGCAACCTAGTGCTCCTGTCAGCAGGAAAACTAGAGTGATTCCAACTGGTACCGAGAGCGACCCCAACGTGCCATGCTATTTTTTTTAGCTGAATTGGTATTTCCCTGCCGTGGCACACTGGGGTCTGCATTGCAACTGAGGGGCACGATCCTAATCTCTCTGACAGGTCCCGCACTTCTGGGATTGGAGCGCAATTTCTAAGGGGCACTCCAATCTGAAACGTTGCTGCAGCCACCCCCCCATCACTCCACCCTGCTCACCAGATCACTGGGCACACCCCCCCACCCTAATCTCTGGAAAGGGCCCTCCTTCAGTCCCCCTCATTCAGCTCCCCCTCATTCCCCACCTCACCTCCCCACTTTTTCCCAGTTTAAAGGCCTGTGAGATGTAGGTGAAAGTAATCCCTTGAAAGTAGTGGAAATCTTTGAAGTGGTTTTCACATAGTCAATTTCATTGCCATTTAAAGTATGGAAGTCAGTGTTCATGCCTAGAAGGCTGGAAGCTTTGAAACACTTTGTTTACATTCAATTTAATATCCATTGCCTGCTAAAAACTTTCTGATTGACAGGTCGAGGCAGTTTCGAGGCGGAGAATCAGAGTGTTTATTTTATGCAGGGGTCCATTAACTCAGGGTAGCAGGCTTTTTTCTAACTGCAGTCCTTTTCATCTGCCTTTTTGTTCTCAAGTGCTTCCTTGGAAGTGCAGCTGTGGGGGCAGCTCCAATTTAGCACAATGGGAAACGCACACCTGCCATTAGCATGCCTACGGTGGAACACCAAATACTTGGATAATTTATTGAGAGGGATACACTGGAACTTTTTGGTTTTAAGGTTTTTCAAGGATTTACTAAAAAAAAACTGCTTGTTCTCCCTTCTCAAAAGGCTTGCATTTTCTTTTGATTTTTCACAATGTTATAACCTACCTGCTTACCATTGGCTGGGGACTAATGACAATCCCACAATCCTGTGGGAGTATGAGCTTCCCCAATGAGGGGGGTGCAGAGAAATCATGAGCAGACTCCTTGTATAAATAAAGCTGGCCAGTTTGGAACCAGCAGGAAGGAATGAGCAGCAAGCGAAGTTGCTGCTGCTGTTGTATATATATGTTATTGTAAATAAATGTTATTTCTTTGTATCCTTAAAACTCGTGCTGGATTCTTCGTGGCCCTCACAAAACTGGTGACGAGGGTTAAAGTGAATAGCTGTCTACACTGCTGAAGCCACCTCCCTGGATTTTTGTTGGATACAGGTTGGAAGTTGTTTTCTATTGCACCATGCCTCTGTACGGACGTTTGGATGTTTTTGATGCTGCGCTGGAAAGCTGGAACCAGTATGCACAGCGGATGCGTTACTATTTCCGGGCAAACAATATCACCGAAAATGAGCGCCAGGTGGTTGTATTGCTCACCGCCTGCGGCCTGCATACGTTTGGGGTGATTAGGAGCCTTACGTACCCAGCTGCGCAGGACACCAAAACGTTTGATGAACTTGTGAATTTAGTGGGGCAACATTTTAACCCAACCCCGTCCACGATAGTCCAACGTTACCGGTTTAATACCGCTGAGAGGACCCCAGGAGAATCTCTTGCCGACTTTCTATCCAGGCTACGCAGGATTGCGGAGTACTGTGACTATGGTGAGACCTTGTCAGAAATGTTACGCAACCGTTTAGTTTGCGGTATTAACAATGCGGCCACCCAGAGAAAGTTGTTAGCTGAGCCAACATTGAATTTTCAACCGGCCATTCAAATAGTATTGTCCCGAGAGAGTGCAGAACGAGGACTGCAAGAGCTACAGGGAATGGAGGTGCATGCCTTGGGGCACAACCCCTTCCATCCGAAAACATACCCCCGCACTCCTGCGGTACCTTGGGCGAGGCGACGTCCGGATCGACGCCAGTGGCCGTCAGACATTCCTCCACGAAGGGAGCCTTTTCCAGAACCAATGGATGAGGAGCCATGTCCGTGTCAGACTTGTAGGCGCCGACCCCGTCGCGGACGCCCGTCCTGGGGACACCAAAGGCGCCGTCGTTCCGACCGAAACGGGGACCAGCCCAGGGCCGTACCTTCCATGTGGATGAACCTGCGGCGACTAATCCTGAGGACGTGGAGACGGAGGACGACAGCCTGCAGCTGCATTGTGTGGCAGCTCCCCGTGTGGCCCCCATTAAGGTGACACTACGGGTCAATGGTCACCCGCTTGAGATGGAGTTGGACACTGGCGCAGCGGTCTCCGTGATTGTCCAGAGGGCATTCGACCGCATCAAGCAGGGTATACAGACCCTTACATTAACCGACTCACAGGCCAGGTTGGCCACCTACACGGGGGAACCACTGGACATTGCAGGGACTGCGATGACCCTTGTTGTTTATGGATGCCAGGAGGGGCGTTTTCCACTTATTGTGGTGCGCAGCCATGGGCCCAGCCTGTTGGGTCGGGACTGGTTGCGCCATTTGCGGTTGCAGTGGCAGCACATCCTCCAAACAGTTTCTGGAGGGTTGACTGAGGTGCTAGGACGATACCCAGATGTATTCCAGCCCGGTTTGGGGAAAATAAAAGGGGCCGTAGCCCATATCCAAGTCGAACCAGGAGCCACGCCGCGCTATTTCCGGGTCCGCCCGGTGCCTTACGCCTTGCTTGAGAAGGTAGAAGGGGAGCTCACTCGTTTGGAGACTTTGGGTATTATCAGGCCCGTCCGTTTCGCTGACTGGGCAGCACCAATTGTACCTGTAATGAAGCCAGATGCCACAGTTCGCTTGTGCGGCGACTATAAACTTACAGTGAATACGGCTTCCCGACTCGACTGATATCCAATGAGTCGCATAGAGGATCTCTACGCGAAGCTTGCAGGCGGACTCTCGTTCACAAAATTAGATATGAGTCACGCCTACCTACAGTTGGAGCTGGACCCTGCCTCCCGACCATATGTAACGATTAATATACACCGTGGCCTGTTTGAATATACACTTTTGCCCTTTGGAGTATCCTCTGCCTGCACTATTTTTCAACGCATTATGGAGGGCATTTTGAGAGGTTTTCCGTGTGTCGCTGTCTACTTAGATGACGTTTTGATCACAGGGACGGCGGAGCAGGAACATTTGGAAAATCTGGAGGCTGTCCTTAGACACTTTTCGGAGGCTGGAGTCCGTTTACGTCGCACAAAGTGCGTCTTTTTTTTGAGGCGAAGAAAGTAGTCTACCTGGGTTATCGGGTGGACCGCGAAGATTTGCATCCCGTCGCAGAGAAGGTGCGCGCGATTCAACAGGCCCCCGCCCTGACTGACACTTCACATCTTCGTTCTTTTCTCGGCCTCGTAAACTATTATGGGAAGTTCCTCCCCAATCTGGCAACTACGCTGGCCCCGTTGCACCTTCTGCTAAATAAAAATCACACCTTGGTTTGGGCTCAGCTGCAAGAAACCGCTTTCCAGCGGGTTAAACAACAATTGTCGTCTGGGTTACTAACCCACTATGATCCTGGAAAGTCTTTGCTCGTCACATGTGATGCATCCCCGTATGGTATTGGGGCCGTCCTGTCCCACAAAATGGAGAACGGGGCCGAGCGGCCAATAGCTTTCGCCTTCCGCACATTGACTGCAGCGGCGAAAAGTACGCGCAGATCGAGAAGGAGGGCCTGGCAGTGGTCTTTGCGGTGAAACAATTCTACCAGTACGTGTATGGCCGCCACTTCACTATCGTGACTGATCATAAGACTCTGCTGGGACTTTTCAGATAGGATAAGCCAATACCGCCCATTGCTTCCGCACGGATCCAGCGCTGGGCTTTGTTGCTCGCTGCCTACAAGTATTCTTGGAGCACAAACCAGGAACGCAGATAGCAAATGCCGACGCACTGAGCCGATTGCCTTTATCGGTCGGCCCCATGTCGACCCCCACGACCGGTGAGGTGGTTGCAACCCTAAATTTTATGGACACCTTGCCTGTCACGGCATCACAGATCCGTGAGTGGACCCAGATGGGAGCCAGTCCTGTCAAAGGTTCGGCACATAGTCCTGTATGGTGGGCAGCATAGACAGCTCCCAGGCGAGTTGCGGGCATTTTCCTCCAAGCTGTCAGAATTCAGCGTGGAAGACGGCATCCTCTTGTGGGGGGGACGCGTGTGATTGTCCCGGAAAAAGGCCAGGAGCTGATACTAACAGACTTGCACAATGGGCATCCAGGTGTGACCAAAATGGAAATTTTGGCCTGGAGTTATGTCTGGTGGCCAGGCCTCGAACACAGACATTGAGAAGGTGGCCCAAAACTGCTCCATTTGCCAGGAGCATCAGAAGCTTCTGCCGGCCGCGCCCCTACATCACTGGGAATGGCCAGGGTGGCCTTGGGCGCGCTTGCATGCGGATTTCGCCGGCCCTTTTCAAGGATCCATCTTCCTTTTATTAATCGACGCCCAGTCTAAATGGCTAGAGGTGCATAAGATGCTAGGCACAACGTCCTGCGCAACAATTGAGACGATGCGTTTGTCTTTTAGTACGCATGGCCTCCCCGAGGTGCTGGTCACGGATAACGGCACTCCATTCACAAGTGAGGAGTTTGCGAGGTTCATGAAGATGAACGGCATACGCCATATCCGCACTGCCCCTTACCACCCGGCTTCAAATGTGTTGGCGGAGCGCGCAGTGCAGACGTTCAAACGAGGCCTAAAGAAGCAGTCTTCCGGGTCAATGGACACGAGACTGGCTCGCTTTTTGTTTTCATATAGGACCACCCCCCATGCGGTGACTGGGGTAGCTCCCGCAGAACTCCTAATGGGCCGGAGACTTCGCACCTGCCTTAGCATGGTTTTCCCGGACATTGGCGCAAAAGTACGCCGCACACAAGAACGGCAGGGACAGGGTTTTTCTCGGCATCGGCCGATTCAGCAGTTTGCACCCGGTGACCCAGTGTTTGTTCGGAATTTTGCTAGTGGTGCCCAGTGGGTCCCTGGCGTAATCTTTCGCCAAACGGGCCCTATATCTTACCAGCCGCAAGCCCAGGGTCGTCTCCAGCGCAAACATGTGGACCACGTTCGGTCCAGAAGACTATCCCTTCCAGAGATTCCCTGCCCCCGGAGCTCATTTCTACAGCCACAGAGACCAGAGACAATGGAAAGTAGTCCTCACAATCTTCCTCTGGTGCCTCACTCAAAGCCTGCGCAGGTTGTTACAGAACCGCGTGGAGATAGAGACGCCGAGATGATGGAGGCAGCAGACTCTGACTCCGAGATGGAGACACAGGACGCATCAGAGGGGGAATCCTCAGGCCCACGGGCCATGGATGTACAACCGTTACGCCGTTCATCACGGAAGCGCCGGTCTCCGTCTCGTTACACGGCGCCCGATCCAGCGCCTCGTGCAAATGGTGTCCGGCCTGCGGCAAAACGAGTCCAACGCCCTCCTTCGCCAGGGTCTTTAGTGGATTCCTTGGACTTTGGGGGGGAGGGATGTTGTAACCTGCCTGCTTACCATTGGCTGAGGACTAATGACAATCCCACAATCCTGTGGGAGTATGAACTTCCCCAATGAGGGGGGTAGACTCCCTGTATAAATAAAGCTGGCCAGTTTGGAACCAGCAGGAAGGAGTGAGCAGCAAGCGAAGTTGCTGCTGCTGTTATGTATATATATGTTATTGTAAATAAATGTTATTTCTTTGTATCCTTAAAACTCGTGCTGGATTCTTCGTGGCCCTCACAAAACACACCCTTTTGCTGTTCCGTTGTCATATGATTAAAAGTCTGGTTTTCCCATTTACATTCCCTGGATTTTAATTGCAATACCTGCTGCTGACTTGCCAGGAGTCTCTTGCTGACCCGCATTTCAATTGTTAAGGATTTTAAAAAATAATATCTTTCATGCACCATACAGCTTTTGACTAAGAATGAATACCAGTGTCAGAGACACAAATCTTTAATTGATTAAACTCGATTTTTCTACTGACCACTCTAGTTTCCTTTATTCCAGTTTTAGGAAGATCCAAAGTGAACTCAATAGAAAATAACAGAGAAATCTTTTTCAGAAATAAAAGCTGCAACCTTGGGGAATGATCGGTTAAATCCAAAGAGGAATCCAATAAAAATAAGGCATTGCTGCTTTACGTACAGGAGTTGCACACATGATGGGGCTGGGAAAATCTACTGATAGTCCTGGATCCTCGAGGGATGTAAGAGCATTTCCCATATTCAGCTTTCTTGGCTCTGATGTAACACAGGCCCAACGATTTGTAAATGGAAATGTAAGAAGTGCATGCGAAAGACACCCTGCTGATAAGATTACAGCATTGAGCTAAATTTACAGAGCCTTGCATTCCTAAACACCCACATGTAACCAAGGGACTCAAAATATCGAGCAAATAAGCAAAAGGTCTTTTATTTCACTGCTTTCCCCCTTGTACATCCCCATTTTTAAGCCATCTATGATTAATATCAATCAGAGCAAACCAGTTTATGGTAACTAAGTATATCCAATTCTATCGCAAATAATTTAAAGAATTTTAACGATTTTGTGGGCATTAAATTCCACTCATTCTACGAAATCTGTAATCAGGGGATTTAGTCTTAATGTAAAGGGAATCAACTCAAATGTTACCTGAATGTGCCTGGAATATGCAGCACAGAAACAGCCCTTTCAGCACAACCAGTCCGTGTTAATGCTTTAAGCTCCAATTGAGCCTCCGTCCATCTTTCCCGATGGGCCGAATGGCCTCCTTCTGCACTGTAAATTCTATGATAATCTATGATTTCCTTACCCCTCATTTATTTATTTAACCCTGGGAAAAAAAAAGAGGAAAAACTGTTTAAATCAGAGTCAGAGTTTGGGAGCTCCAATTCCTCGCGGACCTTGGGAATCTGCACATGCCCTGGCTGGAACTGGCCTCATATGTGCAGGAGTTAAGGAAAAGAAAGAGAACAAGAAATGTGAAACAGCATGAAACTGCAGGTCAAGTGATCTCCAGAGGCGTGCCATTCGAGAGGAGGTGTCCTAGGGAGCACAACATGGGGGAGGGAGACGGGGAGAATGTCCCAAACAAAGAAAAATATCCCAAACCAGGGGATGCAACAGAAACAAGTCCAGAAGAAGGTCTAAATTAAGTAAGGAGATCAGAAATAGATCCTGTTTAAACAAAGTTGAGAGAATGGAGCATACTTGAAACAAAGTGGGATTGAGAGAAGCCCAGAAGATTCGAGGAGGCAGCCGATGATTGATGACTCCTTACTGCGGGACTTTGGGACAGTTGTCTACTTGAAACCCTGGAGGTGAATTCTGGTTGAAACTGCCTGAGTGGGAACGGTGTTTAAAGAGGATTCTAAGGAAAGTTCTTCAAACGCGGAGGAAGGAAATCCACATGAGAACGACAGAAGGTTTGTTTTCTGGCCTTTCCTGCCAGCGGGATATTGCGGTCTCACCCCACCAAAGATGACCCCCCCCCCCATGGCGGGTCCCTTGGCTGCGGTACGGGTGAGCCACACAAAGCAACGTAGACAGCCATTGGAGTGGAAGATGGGGTGGAAGGTCCTGCAGCGGCTAATGCCACGCCACCTCCGCTGCTGGAATAGCTGCGGGGGACTGGAAAATCCTGCCCAGAGTTTCAGTGAGACCAGTAAACTCACAGTATGACACCCAGATGAGCATCTGAATTGTCAAGAAATCCATGGAATCTGGTTTGGTGGCACCTGTCATTTACTTTGGGGTTTGTATATCTGACCACAGTTCGCCAATTGGTTCACATGAACCACTACTGACCTTGAATATTAAATTAGAAGACATATATGGTAAATTGCTTTAGCTTTCTGAATATGTTTGTAAATATATAGCTGGGGTGAAGGAAAAGTAAATATTCAAATAATTTTCTTGTGTTTGGTATGCAATCTTCCCACCCTTTTGTATCTGGCGTAACATAGTTTATTTTTCTTGTTTAATAAATGTTTTATTCTTTGGCTAAGTTCACCAGCAGACTCATTGATTTTGTTCAATGATTTATCTCCACAGTTTCTAAGTTAGGATCTATCAAGCCAGGTCTCACTCTGGGATCTGACTTGCCCAGTGCTAATATCAGCTGGGATTGCAACACTCCCCTTAAAATAATCTATCCTGTTCATCCAAAGCATTCCTTGTGGTTGTGAGCAATGCTACCTTTGATGTATGACTACTGGAAGGAGCAAATAGATTGTAAACAAACTATGTTTCCTTTAAAATCAACCAATCTTAAAAGGACTATACAATGCAACAAGCAGACTGCACCCAGCAAAGAGAAATTTGAGAGTAGATTCATTGTGGGTTCAACATTTTTACCAAGCTCTGGATAAAGAAACATCTTCTGAATTTCTTCCTTGATTTCATGGTGAATATTTTATATTGATCGTTACTGCTTTGCCTCTTGCTGAAAATGAAAACATGAAAATGAAAAGCTCTCTCTCTCTCTCTCTCTCTCTCCCCCCCCCCCCTCTCTCTTTCTCCCTCTCTCTCTCTCTATATATATATATATTTTTTTTTATATACTCTTCAAAATCCTCTCAGAATTTTAAAGATCTAAAATAGGTCTTAAAATAATTCCCAGCAAATTCATCTTTTCCTGATGGGTATACCTTCACATTTCTGGTATTAACCTTGTAAAACCTTTTTCACTGCCTCCATATCTGCTTTATAAAACTGGTCACCACAATTGTACACAGTACTCCCAAGTGTGGTCTAACCATGGTTCAATACAAGATTTGCATAACTTCTCTACTTTGCAATCCTATCCCTTTAGAAATAAATCCAAATGCATAGTTTACTTTTTCTGGCCTTATTAAAGCATTTCTGGGCAACACGGTGGCGCAGTGGTTAGCATTGCTGCCTCATGGCGCCGAGGTCCCAGGTTCGATCCCGGCTCTGCGTCACTGTCCTCACTGTCCATGTGGAGTTTGCACATTCTCCCCGTGTTTGCGTGGGTTTCACCCCCACAACCCATGTGCAGGGTAGGTGGATTGGCCTCGCTAAATTGCCCCTTAATTGGAAAAAATGAATTGGGTACTCTAAATTTTTTTAAATTAAAGCATTTCTACATTTTGGAATTTGTGTATTTGTACTCAGATATATTTGCTAGCCTTTCTCCATTTGGATTATTATTTTTCTTTGCAAATTGTAATATCTCATGCTTATGTGTTGAAACTAATTTGCTAATTATATATTCATTCTTCACATTTAAATATGTAATTGTCTTCTCTTTGCAATCCTCCACTTTATTGACTCCCTCCAAATTTGGTGACTTTCCCAAATTTAAAATTAGTATTTTAAATTCCAAGGTCTAAATTATGAATATAAATTATGAACAAGTGTGGTCCTTGCACTGATCCTTGTGGGGCTCCACTTTCTACCACTCTAAATAGCTACCCTTAACCCTTTCTGTTTTCAAAAGCGAATTGCTGCGGATGCTGGAAATCCGAAATAAAAAATGCAGATCAATCAGAACCTTTAAAAAAAAAAAATTGTCTTTCAGCCGGCTACCCGTTGATTTGCTACCTTCCCCCTTAATCTGCATGCCCTGATCTTATTCATTAATTAATAATGTGGCATTATCAAAGTACTTTTAAAAATCGGTGGCGCAGCGCCAGGAACCCGTGTTCAATTCAGGCCTCGGGTGACTGTGTGGAGTCTGCACGTTCTCCCCGTGTCTGCGTGGGTTTCCTCCGGGTGCTCTGGTTTCCTCCCACAGTCCAAAGTTGTGCAGGTTAGGTGGATCGGCCATGCTAAATTAGTGTCCAGAAGGTTAGATTGGGTTATTGGGATCCGGGATAGGATGGCCGAAGGCCTAGATAGGGTGCTCTTTCAGAGGGTCAATTCAGACTTGATGGGCCAAATGGCCTCGTTCTGCACTGTAGGGACTCTAAATATGCAGTCGATCTGTGATGCACAATCAATTACTCGTGAGACAAGGAGAGTCATACTAATCGGCTTTAATCAGCTAGAACTGTACCCAGCAGCTTCGATACAGAAAGTGAAGGCTGCTGGGACGGCATTGGTTCTTATACCCCGCCTCTCAGGGTGGAGCTATGTGCGTTAGCCAATGGTAGACTCCTAGGTCTAGCCAATGGGCATCCACCTCTCAGGTACTGCAATACCTGGTATTACCACATTCACCCCCTGTTAAAAAAAAAAAGGACCCAGCGGGGTGATGGCTAGTGTTATTGTCGCCTTTTGCATGGTAGGACCAGGTATTGCAGGTACCGTGTTGTCGAGGGTAACAGAGAAAGTTTTTATTGTTTTATGGTGCAGCAATCAGACGATCGGGTGGCCTGGTCGTCCTTCTAGAGCGTCTGGGCTTCGGCGATGATCCTGGTGGGGGCCCCGGCGGTTGTGGCTCCGGGAACGTGGTGTCTTCCTCCCTGCCAGCTTTGTCAAAAGTGGGCAGGGGCGCCTGTAGGGGGCGTCGGTGCCTGTTCGGCGCTGAGTAGGGGCGGCGGCAGTACTGACCCTCCGGTCAGGTGCTGCGGTGGGGGTGGGGGCAATGGTGCGGGTGCACGTGGGGCTCCGGCGGGCGCCAGGTCCCGAAGGGAGACCGTGTCTTGGCGGCCGTCGGGGAACGCTACGTAGGCGTACTGGGGGTTGGCATGCAGCAGGTGGACCCTTTCGACCAACAGGTCCGACTTGTGCGCCCTCGCATGTTTCCGCATCAGGACGGGTCCGGGTGTCGCTAGCCAGGTTGGGAGCGAGGTCCCGGAGGAGGACTTCCAGGGGAAAACAAGGAGACGTTCGTGAGGTGTTTGGTTTGTGGTAGTACAGAGCAGCGACCGAATGGAGTGAAGGGCCACTGGGAGGACTTCTTGCCAGCGGGAGACTGGGAGATTCCTGGACCGAAGGGCCAGCAGGACGGTCTTCCAGACCGTTCCGTTCTCCCTCTCTACCTGCCCGTTTCCCCGGGGGTTGTAACTGGTCGTCCTGCTGGAGGCGATGCCTTTGCTGAGCAGGAATTGACGCAGTTCTTCACTCATAAAGGAGGACCCCCTATCACTATGTATGTAGGCGGGGAAACCAAACAGTGTAAAAATACTCTGGAGGGCCTTGATGACGGTGGTCGTGGTCATGTCCGGGCAGGGGATGGCGAATGGGAACCGGGAGTATTCGTCAATCACGTTCAGGAAATATGTGTTGCGGTTGGTGGAGGGGAGGGGGCCCTTGAAATCCATGCTGAGGCGTTCAAAGGGATGGGAAGCCTTTATCAGATGCGCTCTCTCTGGCCGGTAGAAGTGCGGTTTGCACTCCGCGCAGATACGGCAGTCCCTGGTGACTGTCCTGAATCTCCTCGATGGAGTAGGGCAGGTTGCGGGTCTTAACGAAATGGAAGAAACGAGTGACCCCCGGGTGGCAGAGGTCCTCGTGGAGGGCACGGAGGCGATCCACTTGCGCGGTGGCGCAAGTGGCGCGGGACAGGGCATCAGGAGGCTCGTTCAGCTTCCCGTGACGGTACAAGATCTCGTAATTGTAGGTGGAGAGTTCTATCCTCCACCGCAAGATCTTGTCGTTCTTAATCTTGCCACGCTGTGCATTATCGAACATGAAGGCCACCGACCGTTGGTCCGTGAGGAGAGTGAATCTCCTGCCGGCCAGGTAATGCCTCCAGTGTCGCACAGCTTCTACTATGGCCTGGGCCTCCTTTTCGACCGAGGAGTAGCGAATTTCGGAAGCATGGAGAGTGCGGGAGAAGAAAGCCACGGGCCTGCCCGCTTGGTTGAGGGTGGCCGCCAGAGCTACGTCGGACGCGTCGCTCTCAACCTGGAAGGGGAGGGACTCGTCGATGGCGCGCATCGTGGCTTTTGCGATGTCCCCTTTGATGCGGCAGAAGACCTGGCGGGCCTCCGTCGACAGGGGGAAGGTTGTGGACTGGATCAGGGGTCGAGCCTTGTCTGCGTAATTAGGGACCCATTGTGCATAATAGCTAAAGAAGCCGAGGCAGCGCTTTAGGGCCTTGGGGCAGTGAGGGAGGGGGAACTCCATGCATTCAGGTTCGGGGCCTATGACTCCATTTTGCACTACGTAGCCTAGGATGGCTAGACAGTCGGTGCTAAACACGCATTTCTCCTTAATGTAGGTCAGATTAAGGAGGTTCGCGGTCTGGAGAAATATTCGGAGGTTGGTGTCGTGGTCCTGCTGGTCATGGCTGCAGATGGTGATGTTATCAAGATACGGGAACGTTGCGCGTAAGCCGTACCGGTCAACCATTCGGTCCATCTCACGCTGGAAGACCGAGACCCCGTTCGTGACACCGAAGCGAACCCTTAAAAAGTGATAGAGCCGCCCATCTGCTTCGAAGGCAGCGTACTGGCGGTCCCCATGACGGAGGGGCAGCTGGTGGTAGGCAGACTTGAGATCCACCGCGGAGAAGACCTTGTATTGCGCAATCCTCTTTACCAGGTCGGCTATACGGGGGAGAGGGTACGCGTCCAGCTGCATAAACCGGTTAATGGTCTGGCTATAATCGATGACCATCCTATGTTTCTCCCCGGTCTTTACCACCACTACTTGAGCCCTCCAGGGGCTGTTGCTTGCTTCGATGACCCCTTCCTTCAGCAGTCTTTGGACCTCGGACCTGATGAAGGTCCGGTCCTGGGCACTGCACCGTCTGCTCCTGGTGGCGACGGGTTTGCAATCCGGGGTGAGGTTCGCAAACAGGGGCAGCATGGTCGGCGCAGGCTTGGAGGGCCGAAGGGCCTGTTCCTGTGCTGTACTTTTCTTTGTACTTTGGGAAGGCGGGTCGACCTTAAGGGTCGCGAGGCCGCATACAGTAAGGGCGGGTATAGGGCCGCCAAATTTAAAGGTCAGGCTTTGTAGGTGGCACTGGAAATCCAGCCCAAGAAGGGTGGCTGCGCAGAGGTGCGGCAGAACGTACAGGCGGAAATTGCGGAATTCCCTGCCTTGGACAGTGAGGTTCGCTAGGCAGAACCCCTTTATCTCCAATGGGTGTGACCCTGAGGCCAGGGAGATCTGTTGGTTTACGGGATGGGTGACAAGGGAACAGCGCCTTACCGTGTCGGGGTGGACGAAGCTTTCCGTGCTCGCGGAGTCGATCAGGCACAACGTCATGTGGCCGTTGATGGCGATCGTTGTGGTGGCTTTTGCTAGCGTCCGGGGCCGACTCTGGTCCAGGGTCACGGAGGCCAGCTGCAGCAAGGGGAAGGTCTGGTCAGACAGCGTGGAGTCAGCAGTGCTGGGGGCCTGAGTCCGGTCCCGGGTAACGGAGGCCAGCTGTAGCAAGGAGGAGTTCTGGTCAGGCAGTGTGGAGTTGGCGGTGCTGGGGGCTTGAGGCCGGTTCAGGGTAACGGAGGCCAGCTGCAGCAAGGGCGAGTTCTGGTCAGGCAGCATGGAGTCGGCAGTGCTGGGGGCTTGAGGCCCCATCCAAGATGGCGTCAGCCACGGGTCGCACATGGAGTCCGGGTATACAGAAGATGGCGTCGGCGAGGGACAAAATGGCGGCGCCCATCCACCCAGCGTGGTGGCCGGGGGGCAAAATGGCCACGCCCGTGGGTCGCACGTTGCCTGGGGGAGGAGGGCGGCGGTGGGCCTTGGACGGCCGGGACCTGGAACAAAGGCTGCTGATAGTCGCTGGCGACCGCTGCCACGGCGCGGGCCTGGCAGACCGCGACATAGTGGCCTTTTTTGCCGCACCCTTTGCAGGTGACGGTGCGGGACGGGCAGTACTGCGGGATGGCCACAGAAGAAGCAGCGTTGGCCGGTGGTGAAAACGGGCCGTCTAGCGGCGCAGGCCTGCGGGGTTAGCGGGAAAGTCTGGGGGGCTGCTGCGACGGGGTGCCACGCAGCCCAGGGGGGTGCCATGCGCCCGGGAGAAAAAGCCAGTGCGTTTTTGTACGCAACGTCCATAGACCCTGCCAGGGCCCGTGCCTCAGTGGGGCCCAGCGTGTCCATTTCAAGGAGCTTTCTGCGGATGTCGGGGGAAGACATACCTTCCATGAAAGTGTCCCGAATTAAAAGCTCCGTGTGCTCATTCCCCGTGCCTGGTGGGCAGCCGCAGTTCCGGCCCAGCACTAGTAGAGCTGGATAGAAGTCCTCCAGTGTTTCTTCAGGGCTCTGCCTTCTAGTTGCCAACAGGGAACGGGCGTAGACATGGTTCAGAGGACGGATGTAATGTCCTTCTAGCAGCTCGATAGCTGCAGCATAACTCTCCGCCTCCTCGATCAGAGGGTAGATTGCAGGGCTGACTCGGGAGCGTAGAAGGTGCATCTTCTGCCTTTCCGTGGCGGTGTCGGTGGCTGTGTCGATGAAGCTCTTAAAACACGCCAGCCAGTGCTTAAAAATATCAGCGGAGATGTCTGCGTGGGGACTGAGCTGAAGGCACTCCGGCTTGATGCGGAGGTCCATCCTTTCAGAAGTAATAGCTGATTAAATTGATGCACAATCAATTACTCGTGAGACAAGGAGAGTCATACTAATCGGCTTTAATCAGCTAGAACTGTACCCAGCTGCTTCGATACAGAAAGTGAAGGCTGCTGGGACGGCATTGGTTCTTATACCCCGCCTCTCAGGGCGGAGCTATGTGCGTTAGCCAATGGTAGACTCCTAGGTCTAGCCAATGGGCATCCACCTCTCAGGTACTGCAATACCTGGTATTACCACAATCTGCTCATGCACAAATTGACAGGATTAATTTGAATAATTTGTTCATTAAAAATCTTTAGATCAAGATATTGCTTGACCAGGAGGCAAGGTAGATCAGTGAACATGAGTGATCGGTAGATAGGACTTGGAGCTAGTTAGGACCCGGGCAACAGAGTTTTGGTTGACCACAAGTTTATGGAAGATAGAATGTGGGAGACCAGCAGAAATGTATTAGAATTGGCAAGTCTATGCATAATGAGGGTATGAATGAGGGTTTCAGCAGCAGCTGAGCTGACACATGTGAAGTTTGACAACCTTACCCAGGTGGAAATAGATGGTCTTATTGTTGATGTGATTATGAAGTCAGGAGCTCAACTCAGGACAATAGCAACAGTGAAGGAGCGAATGAGAGTGGTGTGACAAGGTAGAGCTAAGTGTTGTCAGTGTACGTGTGAAAATGAATTCTGTGATATCACATGCTGTTGTTGATGGGCAGCATATAACAGAGAAATAGGAGGGGATCAAGGATAACAAGTTTTTTCCACATGGTAGCTTGATTCCCAGATAGAATTCAAAAGATTAGAGTTATAGAGATCGACGCACCGAAAAAGCCCTTTGGCCCACCATATCTGCTCCGGTCAAAAACAACAAATCCATTTTCCAGTGCTTAGTCCGTTTGTATGCCTTGGTATCGCAAGTGCACATCTAAATACTTCTTCAATGTTATGAGGGTCTCTGCCTCCACCACGCTTTCAGGCAGTGAGTTCCAGATTCCCACCACCTCTAGGTAAAAATATTTTTCCTCACATCCCCTCTAAACCACCTGTCCCTTACCTTAAATCTGTGACCCCAGGTCATTTATTCCTCCACCAATGGGAAAAATGTCTTCCTGTCTATCTATGCCCCTCATAATAATAATAATCTTTATTGTCAGAAGTAGGCTTACATTAACACTGCAATGAAGTTACTGTGAAAAGCCCCTAGTCGCCACAGTCCGGCGCCTTTTCGGATACACTGAGGGAGAATTCAGAATGTCCAAATTACCTAACAGCACGTTTTTCGAGACTTGGAGGAAACCGGAGCACTCAGAGTAAACCCATGTAGACACGGGGAGAATGTGCAGACTCTGCACAGACAGTGACCCAAGCTGGGAATTGAACCTGGAACCCTGGAGCTGTGAAGCAACTGTGCCACCGTGCTGCCCACTCATAATTTTATACATCTCAATCATGGCCCCCCTCAGTTTCCTCTGTTCCAAGGAAGACAAGCATAGTCTATCCAATCTCCTTCATAACCAAAGCACCCTAGGCCAGGCTCTCCAGCCCAGGCAATGTGCTGGTAAATCTTCTCTGCACCCTTTCCAGTGCTATCACATCCCTCCTATAATGTGGATTCCAAAACTGCACATAACATTCTGTTGACTTTCCAAAAATAACAGGCACGGCGGCAGGAAGAAAAACCATTGTATTCTCTGGCTCCGATTAGATAGATAAAAACGGAACCAAGTGGGCAGTCTAACCCAAATGGATGACCATGGAGCGATCGAGGCGGAGGATGGTGCAGCTAACCATGTCAATGGCTGTAGTGGGTCGAGAAAGCCAACGAGGGAAAGTTTACTTTCGGAACAGTCTTTATGATTTAGGTAATGGTTGTTCAGGTACTGTGGCAATGGCAGAAACCTGACTGGAAGTATTCCAACATGGAGTTCCAGAAAAGATGGGAATGGATTTGGGATGTGACGACATGTTCAAGGACTTTGGAGAGGGAAAAGACGTTGGAGATGGGAAGGCAGTTTGCAAGGATGTGGGGTGGTGGGCATTGAGTGTTGTTTTCTTTTGAGGAGCGTGGTAATGATGGTAGATTTAAAAGAAAGAGGATCAACAGCTGAAGAGGGATAACAGTTTACCATACTAGCGAGCATGGGGATCGGAAAGGGACGTTTAGTGTGAATAGGATCGAGAGAACAGCAGGTGAGTCCCATGGATACGATGAGCTCAGAGAGGGATTAAGAGCAGATGTAGGGGATGATTTTCAGTCAGAGAGAATGGCAACGTGGGTGGGAAACCTGGAGAGAATCAGGAAACGATATTCTCTCTGGAGAGAGCATGTTTACCGATTTCCCACACCCCTCACCGGTGACGCCATGAGGTCCCCGTCCACAAAGGGCGAGAACCTCATTTTAATGGGTTTAAATATATTTCAATATGATTAGCCAACCCCCCCCCCCCCCCCCCCCCCCCCCCCACCACATGATCACCCCGCCACTCATTATTCAAACCTCGCCGACATGTTTACAACAGCTTTTTAAAAACGAGATTCAGTCAAGGGGATCCACCCGGTGGCGTAAAGGTAACTAAAGCCCCTGGGGGCTGAGCGACATGTCCGGGAACCACCCTGTTGTCACTGCCCCATTGGCACTGCCAGATTGGCACAGTAAAAAAAACTAGCAGTGGCAACCTGTGCAGGGAGCCACATTGGGGGTGGGGTGGAGAATGAGCAGTGAGGGAGAACATGCAGACATGGAAACGAGCGGACCATGAAGGGGTAACTTGTAGGCACTGTGGGGGTAGGGGGGAGTGAGGAAGGGGGAATGCTGGTGATATTTCCGCTGTGCTGGAGGGAAGGAACCCCCGATGATTGAGCAGGGTGGGGAGAGCCCCCGGTACCTTTGTGGGGGAATGGGGATGGGGGGAAGTTCCACTTCATTACTGATCGGGGAACCCTTTAAAGATGGCACCCTGATCTCTGTGGAGTATGTTGCAGCAAGTGAACTGAGTATGTGGAGCCAGCTTTGCCTGCTCTATCAGTCCCGCCCTGCCAGAGTGACGGCATAACCCCCCCACCCCCAAACACTAATTGTTTGTACTCAGAGGCTCAAGATCTGGAGAGAAAACTGGTCTGTGCAGCTGGAGAGCTACACGCCAGCTTTCAGTCTGAGCCTGACAGCTTGAAAAAATATTCTAAGATTCCACCCGTTGAAACTAGAGAAAGGTACAATTCAGAGCTGGGACAGGTTGCAGCATTGGAGGAAATTTGGCCAGGTGGGAAAATGGAAGGAAGGGATAAGGAAGACACAGCTGATGGATTGGTTTGATCTTAGTGACAAAAAGTCCATGAGCTCCCTGCATTTATTGTTGGATTGAGGGTGCAGAGGCTGGGCATAGGAGAGAAGTTTAAGAAAATGGTCTGCAATTGAGAAAAGAAGCCGGGGTTATATTTACATTCCAGGGTGATCCCGGAATGGTGAGCTGTTATACCAGACTAGAGCAGGGCTATGTAAAAAAAAAAACGTGCTTCCTGTTTCCCCTCCTAAATGGCTTGGCCTGAATTTTAAGATTATTCCCCTTGTCCTTTAAGGAGACACTAATTCTATGGACAATTACCAAAATGAATTTATCCAAAGTTTTTCCCAGCTCAACAAGCTTTCAAAGAACTCAAAACATATTCCCTTTCTACGAAATCTGTTCAGAGAACTCACTTGGATAAAGCACTTCACATTTGGCAGATGACTTAGTCATTGTTACCATCTTTACTTCGCACTTGAGTAAATAACATGCTGCAGAGGGCAAGGTAGCGCAGGAATGGTGCCACTGCGCAGAGGAATGTTTTCCCACTTTGGTATCCAGTGTCTTCTTTAACATTCTTCAGTTTGTGAGAGGATGCCCTCGTCAATATTTTCTCCTCAACCACATGACCCAGGAAAAACCCTGGGCGGGATTCTCTGATCCTGAGGCTAAGTGTTGACGCCGTCGTAAACACCGTCGCGTTTTACGATGGCGTCAACAGGCCCCCAGGAGCAGCGATCCTGAGCCCTACAGGAGGCCAGCACAGCACTGGAGCGACTCGCGCCGCTCCAGGTGCCGATACCGGCATCAAATGGGTGCCGCATGCGCACTACGACCGGCGCGAATGCGCGCATGCGATTGCACCGGCGCGAATGCGTGCATGCGCGGCAGCTCCCTTCTCAGCACCGGCCCCGACGCAACATGGCATAGGGCTACAGGGGCCGGCGCAGAGCAAAAGAGGCCCCCACCACAAGAGGCCGGCCTGTCGATCGGTGGGCCCCAATCGCGTGCCAGGCCACGGTGGAGGCCCCTCCCCCAGGCTGCCCCCCCGCAGGATGGATGCCGAGGTCCCGCCGGGTAAGACCAGATGTGAACGGCGCCGGCGGGAGTCGGGTTTTTTTTGGCCGGCCACTCGGCCCATCCCGGGCGGAGAATCGGTGGACCGGCGTCAGGGCGGCCTCGCACGATTCGCGCCCAGCGATTCTCCGACCTGGCATGGGCTGAGAGAATCCCGCCCCCTATCTCACTGGTGTTTGTGGAACCAAATTGAGTGCGGTGTTTCCCCACAACACAACAGTAATTAGACTTCAAAATGATCTCAATGGCTGTGGAGTGAATTTTGGATGTTCTGAAGTTGTGAAAAACACTATCAAAATGAAAATGTTCTTTTCCTTCTTTAAGATCAGACACAGGACGCTCAGCAATGATATTAGTGAACACTTTTTCACACATTTGCTCAAAATGGTATCGAAGCTAGCTCAACAGAAAATGTCAAAACTGAGGTTGATCTTGTTTGGTGGGGTATTAAAGGAGATGGAACCAAGGTGTGGAAATGATATTATGATACAGATCTGGCACGATAATGAAATAGGTTTGAGTGGCTGAATGACCTACTCCTTTTCCAATGGATCTTAGTCCTTTAATTAGTGTAATTAATAATAAAAAAATTGAATGCATAATAACACACACGCAAAACTAACTATATTTCATCTTATGTTCTTGTGTATCTGTGTTTCTTTGTGAGGAAATAGCACTTTTGAAATTATCTCATGAAATGCAATAAGAATGAGGAAAAAAATCAATGCATCATGTGGCATTCACTCGTACAAATAACGAGCAGGGGTAGGCCACTCAGCCCCTCGGGTCTGCACCGCCAGATAGAAAAGAAAGCAATTTAGCATCAATATCTGATTTAGGTTATGGGCGGAGTTTTATGGCCGCGTTCCGGCAGGCGCAGGGCTGGAAAATGTGGTGAGCCATTCACAAGTCCATTTATATCGGTGGGACTGGAAGATTCTGCAGGCAGGTGGTAGTGTAAATATCCACCCTATATGTGGGTCATTCATGAAGATGGTGTTTAGGGATAATAAATGCAGCCTTGCCTGCTTCCTGAGAGCATACAGAAAAGCTGGATTCTCTGCTCTGGAGACTAAGTGCTCCTTCCAGCGGAGAGTCACTACTGGTCTCTGCTGGTGCTAGGAACAGCGCCCAGGTGCAATTCCTTCTCCTTTACCATGCTAAATTATGAATGGAGGAGATCTCGCCGAATTTTGGCTGTATTCAGTAATTGGGGCCCTATTTTGAACAGGCGGCCCAATACCGAGGTCCGGTGACGAACTCCCCCCTTACGCAAATGCTGCCCACTCTTTACTCCCCCTGTGGCATGTAGCGTCATTTCACACCCCACCCCCCTCCAACCACAGGAATAATGGGTCAGCATACACAGGGGTAACCGCCCCCATCAGAGACCGCTCACAGTGGCCCCTATCAGAGGCCCTGTGTGGGATTCTCCCTTCTGGGGACTAAGACCCAACACCCACCAGAAAACGGGCAAGAATCACTCTGGAATTTTTCCTCAAAGGTCTGGGGTGATTCGGAATTTTTCCACGAAGGTCCGGGGTGATTCTCCGTTTTCCAGGGGGCTAGCAGAGCCCTGGCGTGCGTCCAGCTGCTCTGGCAATCGGCGGGACCCTGCTAGCCAGACCGGGTCTGCGCATGTGCGTGGCGGCCCACCTCGGCGCGGGCGCTGCCGTCATGGCACAGCCGCGCAGAGGAAGGTAGGTCCCTCACAGATTGTGATGGCCCGCCGACTGGTGACCCCGATCGCGGGCCTGGCCACCGCTGAGGGCCCCCCCCCCTCCCGGAATCAGATACCCCCCACCCCCCACCAGGACCGCCACCGCGGTACCACATGTAAACCATGCCGGCGGGAGTTCGACCGGTCGACTGCGGAGAATTGCCACGGGGGCCTATTTCAGTGCCGCGTCGACCGTGTGCACGGGACTGGCGGGTCCACGGAGAATCGCGGAAGCGCGTCGCGCCGAATTTCTGGCGTGAACGGCTATTTTCCGTCCCCACGCCGGGCGCGATTCCGGCGCGGAGGTTCAGAGAATCCTGCCCCCCCAACTTTTCCAGGTGCACCATAGAAAGCATCTGGCTGCATCACAGCCTGGTTATGGCAACTGCTCGGCCCAAGATCGCAAGAAACTTCAGAGAGTCGTGAACACCGCCCAGTCCATCACACGAACCTGCCTCCCATCCATTGACTCTATCTACACCTCCCGCTGCCTGGGGAAAGCGGGCAGCATAATCAAAGACCCCTCCCACCCAGCTTACTCACTCTTCCAACTTCTTCCATCGGGCAGGAGATACAGAAATCTGAGAACACGCACGAACAGATTCAGAAACAGCTTCTTTCCCGCTGTTACCACTCCTAAACAACTCTTTTATGGACTGACCAGATTAATACTACACTCCTGTATGGTCCACCCGATGCCGGTGTCTAGGTATTTACATTGTGTACGTTGTGTTGCCTGATTATATATTTTCTTTTCATGTGCGAAATGATCTGTTGAGCTGCACGCGGAAAAATACTTTTCACTGTACCTCGATACACGTGACAATGAACAATACCAAATCCAGAGACCTCAAAACAGAGACTTCCCTACCCCCCCCCCCACCCACATTAGAGACCTCCTGACACAGACCAAGGGCACAATCTAACCAAAAATAATCAGAATCCATTATTCGTTCTGAGCGCCGGGAACGACCCCGCTTATGCTTTGTTGGCATTTTGGGCCCCAGAGGGATTCCAGTGCGTGGAGATCCTCAGATCCTCAGTGCAGGAAATGATCGGGAATATCATTTTAAAATGTCACTCTGATCTCTCGACCCCCCTGGTGAATCCCCGGTCCCCCTCAACTGACCGCTTTCGGGGTTCTTGAAATCACCCGCACTCCACCTCACATGGGCAAGGCAGCCCAGGGTACAGTCCTTCTGTGGCCAAAATGCAGGTCCGGCACCCTGGCACTGCCTGTCTGGCACCCTGGCAGTGCCCCTGCCAGCCTGGATGTGGCAGTGCCAGGCTGGCACCTGGATGATATTGCCCGAGTGCCAGATCCACCCTGCCCAGAGGCCGACCACCCGGGGACTTCCGATCGCCTGGGAGACTCCCCCAAGTGCCGTTCTATAAGACAGCTGGCTTATAATGCAGAACAATGCCAGCAGCGTGGGTTCAATTCCCGTTCCAGCCTTCCCGAACAGGCACCGGAATGTGGCGACGAGGGACTTTTCACAGTAACTTCATTGAAGCCTACTTGTGACAATAAGTGATTATTATTATTATTATTATTAAACAGCGCTCGGCTGGACTCTCAGCGTACCCACTGGATGCTAGGTGGCCCTTCGATCTGGCGCGAACATAGTTAAGTCTTTTTAAGCTGTTTGATCGATGCAATTCTGGGTCCCTCCCATTGTCGGCGGGATCCAGATCACGACATCTCGCGAAATCTGGTTAGATCCCGCGAGACATAAGGACCTTCGCGAATCCTGGGAGAGGCCTCTCCTGGGATCCACAGGACGCAGCTGGTAGATCTTGCCCCTAAGAACTTTCTGCTGTGGAAAAGAGGAAGTGAAAACGCATAGCTACCTTTGATGGGTTGAGGAACTGTCAATCATAGCAAGAGTGTTTATAAACATTGTGGTTAGCATCACAGCTGGGTACTTGAGATGCATTCAAGCTTGAAGGGCGAGATAGAGCAACAATCCGCCAAGCACCTGTCTCTGGAGTCATAAAACTGTCAATCACTGACTAATGCATTGTATTGCTGTGTAAAATTAAATGGAAGATTTGCATTTCAAATGCTGTCAAGGGATTTCAAACCCTTTGAAGGGTACTTGGCTTTCAAGACAGCTTCTGACACTTGAAACAGGTGCTGCTTTAAACACCTTTATCTGAGGCAGCAGATGTTAGGGAAGGGTAAATGAAAATGCAATCATTCATTCACTGTACTGCCTGGACTGCTCTTCAGCTTTCATGCAAGGGTCACTGATGGGGGGGGGACCTCTTCCGATGGCCTTTGAGGGCCATCTCAATTATGCATTATCCCTCTTGACCCACGTCAACCGCATCAGGGTCACGTTTGGGAAAACATGCACCAAATTCCACCGGGAGGATCTCCTACTGTGGGATTCAGTGCATGACGGGGGTGGGGGGCATGCAAGTGGCAACTCAGGCTTCCAGCCCGTTAATCCGATGCAAATGGGTGCAAATCACCAATTTGCATCCTCCCACTTGCGCGGGCATGTAGCTCGCTGCTGCTGCTGACAGAGGGACCAGAACATTGGGCGCCAATCGCATTTTGTGGGCAACGCTCCATTCTCCGCCGGATCAGTAAACCCACTACCTCCATCAAGCAATGGAGAATCCATCCCAACATTTTGAGAAGAATGCAAAAATACGAAACAGAAATGACAGAACCTATTAAAGTACAGGACTCCTCCATTACTGGTTTGGAATGCCAGCCTAGATTAACCTTCTGACACAAGGGCTATGAAGTGAGCCAAGCCATTTACAGGTACAGCAAAGTTTTGTAGCTTTTGCAGTGGTTAACCAACAAAAAAGGCAGACCGGTTAAATCCTGAGAAATCTTGCACATTAATGTTGTAAGAAAATTTGCTCCAATAATGGCTGATTTTAATTTATTTTCTTTTTCAGAATCTGTCAGTCACTTTTGTGAAAGAGCAGGAAAAGGGGGGACATACCCACGACAGTACCATGTCTCCAGCCACCGCAAGGACTACAGTGATGGTAAGTAAAAGGACAGGTTTTTTGAGACTCCTGTTCATGTGTGGTCAACTCAACTATGTTGTTCCAATCCCTGGGGCAATATTCAATATAACTGTCCTGCGAAAACCACAGAACAGAAACCATCATAGTCCACAGAACTATTTGGTCATGTTATTTGATATAAACGTCAGACAGATGAATTTGTTCCATTTAATGCTTAGGTTGCAGTTATAGTTTGCAGATTGAGGATGAAAAAAATATCTTCTGGCTCATTGCAGAAAAACATCGGAACAGGAGCCCCCCTGATACCCACCTCCCCTGAAGGACCCCTTCGGCAGCCGAGAGACAATGGTTGAGAGGATAACTTCACACTTATTCATATAGTCCACCTGTCATTTTCTACCTTATTCACTTAGCCTCGGAAAACACGGGAATAAAACATTGGGCATGTTGATTTAGAAGTGCCAATTACAGTATGATACTTTACCAGAAATTCTGGGCAGGATTTTACTCCCACCTGTGTGTCGGGGGGGGGGGGGGGGGCGGGGTGAGGTTGGGGGTGAGGGGTGCGGTTTCCCCTGACCTGCTCTCCACAATACTGGGACTGGTCAAGTTGCCCAAAGGTCTACCCATCCTTAGACCTATTGAGGCCCTTAACTGCCCAGTAATTTGCAATTAAGGGCCTCCATCCACCTCCACTTCCATAAAACACTGGGCAGTAGGCCAGAATGTGAAGTTTTTTTTTGAAAAGGCAGGAGGGAAGGTTGGACAGATCAATCGAGGGGTGCCCTGTGCACATCAAGGGTACCCCTGTACTCAAGATGCCACCGCCTCCTTCATTCCTCCCCACCTATCCTTCAAAACCTGAATGCCCCCCATCCTGCTCCTGAGACTTTGCGACCCCTCACCACTCTAAAGCCCCGCCAATATCTCTCTCGGGTGGCCAATGCTCATCTTCCTATGTCTTCTTGGTGTCCTGGGTGGTGCCCACTACTGAGTTCTGGCACTGCTGGGACAGGCTAGAGCTGCCAGCCAACCAAATTGACCGGCACCTCTCGAGTGTGAGACTTCCTGTCCACGGAGGTGGGCAAGTCTGACCCTAAGCTTGTTTAGCCTACCCCCAATGCGTTATTGCTGCGGGGTAGGATTTTTTTAAAATTGGTCCACTCGGGACCAACTTTCCTTCCGATTGAGGGAGCGGTGGAACCAAGCAGCATGTTTCTGGTAAAATCCAGCCCTCTTATGCTTTTTTCAAAAAGAAATTCCCCTTTTTTGGAGCTGTTTGACATTTGTTGAACACAGTTGCATTGGTACTAAAAGATCATTAATACCAGACTCAACTGGCTGCTCTTCATGTCAGAGTTTAGAGAGTGAGTGTTGGCAGGCTCTCCAAACTTTAACACATCCTGTACCGCCCAATGCCAACACATGCATTCTTTCCATTCGGTGTCAGTGAACAGCCATATGGTATGGGAACGGAATTGTGTTTTTGTTGTCCACATCTCGAGCCCAGAAGTGTTGAAGTTTATTGTTTATTCTCCCGTTGCCACCCTCTTTGAGATCAGGTAATTCAGCACAAATAGATGATCAAGATTTGTCCCTCCCCGCAGTTTAATTGCACGGTGGGCAATGAAATTATGAACTACACAATTGGAATTGCTTAAACAAGAGGGTTTAATAAAAGATTCCTGCACAACAATCTTGCTCTGCCCCTTCTATATTTCCTCTTGTTTCGCACTTCTGTTTTTAGTATACCTTTCTAAATGATAAAGAATGGTCTTTTTCTCGAAAGACTAGTATATAATTCTAGGTGCAATCCAAGAATCGGAAACCTGTTTGGGCATTAAATATTGCTGATGCACTCAATTATTTAAAACATTCTCCACTTGACTCATTGGTACTGCTCTCAAAACTGAATTGTGACACCATGGATTCAGGCCCTGCTCCCAGACTTCTGCGTGTAGTCAGTGCATTAGTGAGGGAGTGCTGCATTATTATAAAGCTGTCTTTTGGATGAGACATTAAACTAAGGCCATGGGCGGAATTTAATGCTTCTGCCTGGAGGTGGCCAGAGCCTTGGGGGAAGGCCTGTTTAATCGGGTAGGAGATGCAGAGTGGAAACTCCATCACAATCTTGACTTCCCCCGATTAAATTCGTTACGGGAAGGGTCGTAAACCCCAGAGGCTAATTAAGGCCTTTAAGGATTTCATCCTGCCATTGTTGGTCTTCAACTAGTAGCTTTAAAGACCAAAGAGGGTTACTAAAAAAGTAATAAAAAGAGAAATGGTAAATTATCAAAGAAATCTAGCATAAAATATAAAAACGGAAAGCAAAAGATTCTATAAGCATATAAAAAGAAACGAGTAGCTAAAATCAACGTTGGTCCCTTAGAGGACATGGCTGAGGAGTTAATAATGGAGAATACGGAAATGGCAGAGACACTAAATCAATATTGTGCCTCGGTTTTCACGGTGGAGGACACGAGAACCATCCTTATAGTAACAAGTAATGCAGATGTTTTTGAAAATGACAAACTTAAAACTATCGCCATCACTAGTGAAAAAGTACTGAGCAGTTATTTGGTTTAAAGGTAGACATTTCCCCAAGGCCTGGTGGCCTACATGCTAGGGTCTAAAAGGAAATGGCAGCAAATCTGCATATTAAAACGAGACAGTTAGTCTCACTTTAGTGTGCAGATTCCCGAGTATCCGAGGCGTGGGATCTATCTCATTCACCTCGGAGACTTCGGGCGAGTGCCGTTCAGTACTGGTCTCCACAAATGGGGACCAGATGGAACATTACTCGTGGGGGTTTCCCAGGGGATCGGAGGCCCCCAGGTGCATGATCTTTGGGCAGCGTGGCACCCTGGCACTGCAAGTGCCACCTGGGCATCCTGGTAGTGCTACCTGGGTGCCAGGTAGGGCACTGTCAGGGTGCTATCCTGGCAATGCCTAGCTGGCATTTTTTGTGCGGATGCTATCTGCCCAAGGGTGCCCTGCGTGGGTGTTTGGGTTAAGGGCAGGGGACTGTCCCATAGTGCGCTGGGGCTTGGGGGAGGGGGGGTCGAGGGTCGTTTCCGGGGCTCCAGAGATCGTGACACCATTTAAAGATGGCGTCCCGAGCTCTCGCTACACTGAGGAGTTCCGACGAACAGAGCTCAGTGCAATGTGCATTCCCGCTGAGGCCCCCTATCTAACGCGAGTACCGTTTTATAGCATTGTGCTTCTCTGTGCTGCGAGTGGCGGGAAACACGCAGCTAAACGCACTTGCTATGGGCCTTTGTTTCCATTTCATTAAATCTCGCTTTCCAGAAGATTTCCAGAAGCATTTGATAAGTTGCACAAAAGGTTGATACACAAGTTAAAATCCCACAGGGTTGAGGGTAATTATATTAGCTTGGCTCGAGGATTGGCTAACCAACAGGAGGATAAATGTCTTTTGTAGGTTGCAAGCTGTAACTACTGGTGTGACACAGGATTCCGCCCAACCATTTACAATCTATATTAATGATTTGGATGCAGCGGTAGAATGTACAATAACCAAATTTGCATATGGCACTGAAATAGGTGGGAAAGCAAATTGTAATGAGGAAATACATTTCTAAATGGACATGGGTAGGTTAGGTGAGTGGACAAAAATTTGGCAGAGGACTCAGGTTCGGATCCCGGCCCTGTGTCACTGTCCGTGTGGAGTTTGCACATTCTCCCCGTGTCTGCGTGGGTTTCACCCCCACAACCCAAATCTGTGTAGGTTAGGTAGATTGGCCACGCTAAATTGCCCCTTAATTGGAAAAAAAAGAATTGGGTACTCTAAATGTTTTTATTTTTTTAATTTGGCAGATGGAATTTAACTTGGATAAGTGTGAGGTTATCCGCTTTGGTTAGCGGAATAAAAAGGCAACTTATATAAATGGAGAGAAACTTCAAAATGCTTCAGCGGGGCCTGGGTGTCCTTATGCAGGTACAGCAGCTAATAATGGCATCAAGCAAAATTCTAGCATTTATTGCTCATGGAATAGAGTATAAAAGTAGGGAAGTGCTGTTGCAACTGTATAGGACATTGATAAGACTACACCTGGAGCACTGAGCACAGATTTGGTCCCCTTACTTGAGGAACGACGTAAATGCATTAGAGGCAGTTCAGGGAAGGTTCACTTGATTGATTCCAGGGATAAAGGACTTGTCTTATGAAGAGAGATTGAGCGGTTTAGGCCTGTGCCGTGGGGGCACTCTTTTCCTTCCGCCTTCGCCACGGTCTCCACCATGGCGGAGGCGGAAGAGACCCCCTCCACTGCGCATGCCCGGGGATGCCGTGAGCTGACGCTCCCGCGCATGCGCCGCCCGGCAATGTCATTTCCGCGCCAGCTGGCGGGGCAGAAATCAGTCTGGCGTGGGCCTAGCCCCTCAAGGTGAGGGCTCGGCCCCCCAAGGTGCGGAGGATTCCGCACCTTTGAGGCGGCACGATGCCGGACTGATTTGCACCGTTTTTGGCGCCGGTCCGCGGACTTCGCGCCGATTACGGAGAATTTTTGCCCAAGGAATTTCTGTGGAATTCTCTACTCCTGATGCAGTGGACACCGGAACACTAAAACCATTTAAGGAGGAGACAGATAGGTTTTTAATTAGTCTTGGGATGTAGGGTTGAGGGGGCAGGCAGAAAAGTGGAGATGTGGCTGAGACAAGATCTGCCATGGCCGTATTGAATAGCGGAGCAGACTCCAGTGGCTGAATTGCCTATTCCTGCTATTAATTTGTACGTTCTTATGTTATGTTCTCCTTTTGGGAAGCCTGTGCCCAGCAGAGACACCTGCCGGTGGCCAAGGTCACCCACTTGGAAGACTCCCACCCATCCTTAAATGTAACCTTCTCCCTCGGCTCATTCTGACTGGCTCTGGTGATCCTACCTGTGCCCAGTGATGATCTGCAACCTGGGTCTCCTGCAGTAGCGGCAGTGGCCAGGGCTCCCAGCCTCTGGGAGGCAGGAAAATCCCCCTTAATTCACTGAAGACAGATCAGGTAAGTGTCTGATCGGCGTTAAATTGTGTCGGAGATTAGGTCTGGAATGGCTGCAGTAAGGTTGCCATTGGATCTTCAGTCAGTGGATGGGCCCCCACTGCGACCATTAAATACTCAGCAGGTCTGGCAGCATCTGTGGCTGCCAGAAGTACAAAGTATTTCCAACATGTGTGTTTATGTTAGATTGACAGCATATGCAGTATTTTGCTGTTGTGTTAATGCTTTTCCGAGACCTTTTTGCATGTAACCCGGCTGTCGCATTTGCCTAGATGCTCGCAGTGATTATATTTCTGAAGCACGTCATGTTTTTTGAAGTGCTGTAGGTTTTTTGGCTCCGCAAAATATTTAATCCTTGCTTTCTTTTATAATTTTTCTTTAGGGAGAAGAACTTTTCCCAGGAGCTTCATCCATCAGGAAAATCTTTTCCAGCTGGTTCCTTCCAGTAGGTCGCACAGTACCAATGGGGACAGCATGGGGAACACCTTGCATTATGATGAGAGCCGAACTATTAGGTGGAGCAGTGATGACAAAAATTGCCTGAAAGTTCATGACAGACACTTGCCTTCAATGTGTAAGTAAATCTGTAGCACCTCTCTGAAGGGTAAGCTAGAAGGAATGATTAGGAAAGCTCAGAATACATTCTGAAATAAATGATGGTGCAAATGATGTATTGTGGCAGTGGAGGCAATCTGCCATTCACTGGCGGTAGAACTTTCCCACCTCCTGGCAGCAGGGAATCCACAGCAAGAGATCATCATCGGCAGGACTGGGGGATCCCAACAGTGGGGATGGCCGGAAAATACTGCCCAAGGTTTGACACAAATTTAATCTGAGTTTCAAAGATATTCACACAGACATTGGGCGGGATTCTCCACTCTCGCGCTGAAGTGGCCGCGCCGTCGTGAACGCCGTCGAGGTTCACGACGGCGCGGAACGGCCCCGGTCCCGACCGATTCAGTCCCTGACAATGGGCTAGGATCGGGGCCGCGTCATCTACACGCGCCAGGCCTTGTCGCCCGCGTAAAAGCGGCGCTGCATAGATGACGCGGCCGGCGCCGCATAACGGGCGTCATCCGCGCATGCGTGGTTGCCGTCCTCTCTAAATCCGCCCCACAAGAAGATGGGGGACGGATCTTGCGGGGCCGCGGAAGGAAGGAGGTCCTCCTTCAGAGAGGACGGCCCGACGATCAGTGGGCACCGATCGCGGGCCACCCCACATTCCAGGTGAAGCCCGGTGCAGGATCCCCCCTCGCACCCCCCACAGGCCGCTCCCCCAGTGTTCATGCACCGCCCACGACTGCAGCGACCTGGTGTGGACGGCGCCGGAGGGCCTCAGAATAGCGGGGGTGCCGGAGAATCGCCGGAGACACCCAAAATGGCCTGCGGCCCGCGGAACTCGACCGGGCCGTTCCCGCCGCTTGGGAGAATCGCGGGAGGGCGTCGGACCGGCGTCCGCAGAAATTTTGGCGGCCCAGACGATTCTCCCAACCGGCGTGGGAGTGGAGAATCGCGCCCAGCCACTCCCAATTTCACCATCTCTCTCTCTCGTACACACTCTCCCACACACTCACCCACACACTCACCCACTCTCTCCCACACACTCACCCACTCTCTCCCACATACTCACCCACTCTCTCCCACACACACACACACTCTCTCCCACACACTCACCCACTCTCTCCCACACACTCACCCACTCTCCCACACACTCACCCACTCTCTCCCACATACTCACCCACTCTCTCCCACACACACACCCACTCTCTCCCACACACACACACACTCTCTCCCACACACTCACCCACTCTCTCCCACACACTCACCCACTCTCTCCCACACACTCACCCACTCTCCCACACACTCACCCACTCTCTCCCACACACACACCTACTCTCTCCCACACACTCACCCACTCTCTCCCACACACTCACCCACTCTCCCCCACACACACACCCACTCTCTCCCACACACTCACCCACTCTCCCACACACTCACCCACTCTCTCCCACACACACACCTACTCTCTCCCACACACTCACCCACTCTCTCCCACACACTCACCCACTCTCCCCCACACACACACCCACTCTCTCCCACACACTCACCCACTCTCTCCCACACACACACCCACTCTCTCCCACATACTCACCCACTCTCTCCCACACACACACCCACTCTCTCCCACACACACACACACTCTCTCCCCCACACACACCCACTCTCTCCCACACACTCACCCACTCTCTCCCACACACACACCCACTCTCTCCCACATACTCACCCACTCTCTCCCACACACACACCCACTCTCTCCCACACACACACACACTCTCTCCCACACACTCACCCACTCTCTCCCACACACTCACCCACACACTCACACACACTCACCCACTCTCTCCCACACACTCACCCACTCTCCCACACACTCACCCACTCTCTCCCACACACACACCTACTCTCTTCCACACACACACCCACTCTCTCCCACACACTCACCCACTCTCTCCCACACACTCACCCACTCTCTCCCACACACTCACCCACTCTCCCCCACACACACACCCACTCTCTCCCACACACTCACCCACTCTCTCCCACACACTCACCCACTCTCTCCCACACACACACCTACTCTCTTCCACACACACACCCACTCTCTCCCACACACTCACCCACTCTCTCCCACACACTCACCCACACACTCACACACACTCGCACACACACTCACCCACTCTCTCCCACACACACACCTACTCTCTTCCACACACACACCCACTCTCTCCCACACACTCACCCACTCTCTCCCACACACTCACCCACACACTCACACACACTCGCACACACACTCACACACACTCGCACACACACTCACCCAATCTCTCTCACACACTCACCCACTCTCTCTCACCCACTCACCCACTCTCTCCCACACACACACCTACTCTCTCCCACACACACACCCACTCTCTTCCACACACTCACCCACTCTCTCCCACACACTCACCCACACACTCACACACACTCACACACACTCTCACACACACTCACACACTCTCTCCCACGCACTCACCCACTCTCTCCCACACACTCACCCACTCTCTCTCACCCACTCACCCACTCTCTCCCACACACTCACCCACTCTCTCTCACACACTCACCCACTCTCCCACAAACTCACCCACTCCCTCCCACACACTCACCCAGACACTCACACACACTCTCACACACACTCACCCACTCTCTCCCACGCACTCACCCACTCTCTCCCACACACTCACCCACTCTCTCTCACCCACTCACCCACTCTCTCCCACACACTCACCCACTCTCTCCCACACACTCACCCACTCTCCCACAAACTCACCCACTCCCTCCCACACACTCACCCACTCTCTCCCACACACTCACCCACTCTCTCCCACACACTCACCCACTCTCTCCCACACACTCACCCACTCTCCCACGCACTCACCCACTCTCTCCCATGCACTCACACACTCTCTCCCACGCACTCACCCACTCTCTCCCACGCACTACCCACTCTCTCCCACATACACACCCACTCTCTCCCACACACTCTCCATCACTAAAATAACGCCTGGCGAAGTTAGCACCGAAAGTGCACTATAGGTTCCAGTTTGAAGACAGAACTGAAAAACTAGGCTCTACGGAGTTGCATTTTGCAAAAGCTGACGTCAATTTAACTTATTTGCTTTATGTTATGTTGGGTAACACATGTACTCAAACTTGACATCTTCTACTTCAAACTAATGTAACATTATAAATGGTAACACATTGGGAGTATATATTCTGTTTCTGGAGGAAAAGAATTTACGGAATTGAGAAAGTAAATGGGTGAGGTTGATGTCTTAAAAGGCGTAAGCATAACAGCCTTTTCCTGTATTAATCATTTTTTCTTTCTTTCAAGATTAAACAAAGAATCACACTTTGTAAGGTGTGCACAGGAACTGTATTTTTAACTGTTCTTTTTTCCAGTAGCACCCCGAGCTCCCATCAACTGGAGACTGGGCAAGTTCCTTGGACGGGGAGCATTTGGAGAAGTTTACCTGTGCTACGATGCGGACACAGGGAGAGAACTGGCAGTCAAGCAAGTGGCTTTTGATGCAGATAGCCAAGAGACAAGCAAGGTTGGTGACTTTGATCCAAAAAGTATGAGTCAACTTTCCAATTACTCACGAGTTCTAGATTATTGTTAGACTTGGCTGGGAGTTGAGCAAAAATCTGTGCCTTTTATTGATTTGTCCTTTTCCAGGAAATAGCTGCACCTTTCTTTTGACCAGTAAGGTATTGGAGATTACTTTTAATTAACATATTTTGCCTTCAACCACATTCTATACAGACTGTGACAGGACCTTATTCTAAGTCTTGAAGGCATTTAAGCAAAATAACAAAAGGAGCAGAAGATAGATGAGGAGCAATTCTTTAAACTGGCTGGATGGAATTTTCCCAACATTTGTGTGTGTCAGGTTCAGACTGAAAAATGACCTGTATCTCGGCAGATGCACAGCCGAATTTTCACTCCAGATTTTCTGGCGCTCTGGGTGGGATTCACTCAGGTGGGGCCGGGCTGGAGAATCGCCGCGACCGGTGCGAATCGCGCCACGCCGCAGAGCGGAGAATCGGCACCATTCGCGCCGGTCGGGGGTCGCTCTACGGGGCCCCCCGGCGATTCTCAGCCCAGGATGGGCTGAGCGGCCGAAACAAAAAACCCGAGTCCCGCCGGTGCCGTTCTAATCTCCTCTTAGCCGGCGGGACCTCGGCGTGGAAGGGTCCGGGGACGGCCTGTGGTGGGGGGAGGGGGGGTTCTACCTCGGTGGGAGGCCTCCGTTGTGGCCTGGTCCGCGATTGGGGCCCACCTTTAGCCCTACGCCATGTTGCGGGCTGGCATGGAGAAGGGAGCCACTGTGCATGTGCGTGTTGGCGCCGGTGCCATTGCGCATGCGCGGACCCCGCGGCGCCCAGTTGACGCCGGGATCAGCAGCTGGAGCGGTGAGGGTTGGTCCAGTGCCGTGCTGACCCCCACCCCCCCACCCCGGGGGCCAGAATTGCTGATCCTGAGGCCATGATGACGCCGTCGAGAAACGTGACGGCGTTTCCGACGACGTCAACACTTAGCCTCAGGATCAGAGAATCCCATCCTCTGTTCCCATAAAATCTGGGGGCCTTGGTTTGCGCTGTCATTCTGGTGCGATGGGGCCTGATAGAGCTGATAGAGATCGGGGAGGCACCTTTAAAGGTCTCCAATCAGTGCTGAAAATAACACCCCCCCCCCCCCCCCCCCCCCCCCCCCACACACACACACACACACACACACACACATAAGCACCAGAACGACCCCACCACATAAGTATCCGGGCACTCTTTCCCTCCTCCCCTGCCATCACACAAGTATCGGCGTTCTCTCGCCTCTTACAGACAACGGTGTTCCTTACCTCTCACAGGCACCGCCACCCCCACCACACAGAAGGGGAACCCCCCCCCCCCGACCCCATGGGACACCCTAGAGAGTCCACCACTGGCACTGCCAACTTGGCACAGCGGGGGTGGGGCTAACCTGTGCCAGGGGACAATTCCAGAACACTGCCCAGGCATGTCTCTCTTCCCCCGGCGTTTATGTATACTATGGCACCCCAAGCAGGTTCCCCTGGAGTGATTCCTGTTTTCATATAGCTGTTGTAAACGTTGCCGATATATCAGTGAAGTATGAATATTCAGTGAGAGGGGATCATATCATAGAATTTACAGTGCAGAAGGAGGCCATTCGGCCCATCGAGTCCGCATCGGCTCTTGGAAAGAGCACCCTACGCAAGGTCAACACCATCACCCTATCCCCATAACCCAGCAACCCCACCCAACACCAAGGGCAATTTTGGACACTAAGGGCAATTTAGCATGGCCAATCCACCTAACCTGCACATCTTTGGACTGTGGGAGGAAACCGGAGCACCCGGAGGAAACCCACGCACACACGGGGAGGATGTGCAGACTCCGCACAGACAGTGACCCAAGCCGGAATCGAACCTGGGACCCTGGAGCTGTGAGGCAATTGTGCTATCCACAATGCTACCGTGCTGCCCCACTGTCTGGCCCATATGTCTAGAAAGCCCTTTAATGATATTGAAATTTAATAAAATGTATCGAAATGAGATATGGGTGGGCACCCCTTTATGTCACAGGGAAAGGATGGGGTATATCGGGAAATGAGGTCTCGCCGCCGGTTCCAGGCTCTCGTGGAATTCTGAGCCCCCATCGTTTCACCATTTATGCTGATGGTATTTTTTTTAACGTATTTTATTACAAACTTGTATCAAAGTGGGTTACAGCAAGTAAACACCCCGGGAAACATACTTCCCAACAATCAACTTAACAGTCTGTACAGATTTTTCCCCTTTTTCACCCCCCCTCTCCCCATCATCCATCGCCCCCCACCCCCTGCGATGAATAGCTCCTCAAACACGGTCACAAACATCCCCCACCTTTTCTCAAACTCCCCACTGAGCCCCTTAACTCAAACTTTATCTTCTCTAACCACAGGTCACCCAACCATGCAACGCCCCTCGGTGGCGATGCCGACCGCCACTCCAGCAAAATCCGCCGCCGTGCAATCAGAGAGGCGAAGGCCACGACATCGGCCTTTCTCCTCTCCATGAGCTCCGTCTTCTCTGAAACCCCAAATATCGCCAGCAAAAGGTCCGGGTCCACCCCCTCCTCCACTGTCCTGGTTAAGACCGCGAACACTCCTGCCCAGAATCTTCCCAATTTTTCGCAACCCCAAAACATGTGCGCATTATTCGCTGGCCCCCGCCCACACCTCTCACACTCATCTGCTACCCCCTGAAAGAACCCACTCATTCTCACCTTAGTCATATGCACCCTGTGCACAACCTTAAACTGCATCAGACTCATCCTTACACCAGAGGAGGTCCCGTTTACACTTCGCAGTGCCTCACTCCATACTCCCCAATTGATCTCCATTCCCAACTCCACTTCCCATTTCTCCTTGATCTTCACCACCCGCTCACCTCCCTGCACCCCCAGCCACTTATATATCTTCCCAATTCTTCCCTCCCCGTCCACATCCGAAAGCAGCAGTCACTCCAGCAGTGTGTATCATGGCAACCTAGGGAACCCCTTGCAGACCTTTTGTGCGAAGTCCCTAACCTGCAGATACCTGAACTCACTACCCATCGGCAGCTCCACCCTCTCCCTTAGCTTATGCTGATGGTTAACGTGGGCTCAAAATTCCACCTGTTGTTACAATCTGGAATGCAATGCTTAAATATTGGTGGAAACATTCAGTAACAACTTTCAAAAACAGAATTTGATCCGTACTCAAAAAGTAAAAGTTTGTGTTTGCTGTGGGGAAAGACCTGGGTAGTGAGACAAATTAGATCCTCTTTCAAGGACCTTGCAGAGGCACAGTGGGCCAAATGGCCTCCCTCAGTGCATTAAGATTTTATGAGCAGTGAGCATTCTGCTCCATCAGCTTCCATCCTTCAGAATATCCGTCTGCCTCCATTGGTTTCATTCTCAGATTAAATATTTTTAAAAATGTTTTATTGAAGTTTGCATGTTGTTCTTTTCCCTCTCTCACACCCGTACTTCCCCTTTTCTGCTGTTAGGTGGTTTGTTTGGTGTTTTTCTTATCCTTGTAGCTTTGTGATGGGCCCTCTTGTTCCTGGGTCAGCCTCTCTCTGGGCTCCCCTTTGGTGTTTCCTTCCGTCTCTTCCGTCCCCATTGACCGCCCCCCCCCCCTCATTCCTCTCTGCTTTCTGTATTCCCGGTGGTTCCCATGCGTTCCCCTGCTGTCCACCCCCATTCTATCAGTGTTGTCTTTGAACAGGTTTTGACCACGCTTTGTGGAAGCCACCTTCAGATCCTTGAATGGTGTATTTGATCTTCTCCAGGTGGAGAAATTCTGAAGGGTCTGCCAGTCGGTCTGCAGCTGTGGGTGGTGCTGCTGATCGATAGCCGAGAAGGATCCGCTGGTAGGCGATTAGGGAAGAAAGGCAAAGCCCTCTCCCTTATGAAGTTCTGGCTGGTCTGAATTCCTAAGCCTGCCACTCTCTGGCACGGCTCCATCCTCACCCCCATGACCTTGGACATTGCTTCGAAGAAGGCATGCTTAGAACATGTGGGCATGGTTGACCAGGCCTCCCTGGCACCGTTCACATTTGTTCTCCACCTCTGGGCAGAACCTGCTCATTTGGGTTCTTGTCAGGCGCGCTCTGTGCACCACTTTAAACTGCATGAGGCTTAGCCTTGCGCAGGAGGATGTGGAGTTGGCCCTGCTCAGTGCATTCTCCACATTCCCCACCCCATTTCCATTCCTAACTCTTCTTCCCATTTCTCCCTTGGTCCATCCAGTGGGAAGCATGTCCTTTCTAAAAAGTTAATCGTATGTGTCCTTGCAGTTTCCCTTTCCCAGAGTGTCCGCGTCCAGTAACTCCACCAACATTGTGTCTCTCCACCAACATTATGTCTCTCCACTTATGGATCCGTGTTCAGTCGTGTGTCATCTGGATCCCCAGATAGTGGAATTTGTTTTGGGCTATTTTAAATGGTAGACCCGCCAGCTCCTCCCCTGCCCTCTCGGGTTCACCTTTTGTCCAGGTTGAGTTTGTAGCCCGAAAAGGCTCCGAACTCTTCCAGAAACTTCATGAATTTGTTCATGCCGCTTTGCGGGTCCGAGATGTAGAGGAGCAGATCATCCACATAGAGTGAGACTCTGCTGCCTGTCTCCTCTTCAGATTCCCTTCCTGCCACTCGTGTCTCGCAGGGTGATCACCAGGGGTTCAATTACCACGGTGAACTGTAGCGGGGACAGCGGGCATCCCTGCCTGGTGCTTCTGTGCAACTGGAAATATTCAGAGGTGTGGTGTTTGTCTGGACGCTCGCCTTGTGGACGTTTTACGGGAGTTTCACCCATGAGCTGCCTCGAGCCCAAACTGCTCTACTACCTCTACGAGGTACTTCAATTCGACTCTGCTGATGGCCTTTTCTACATCCAGGGAGACGATCAACTCTGGCATTCTCTCCCCAGCTGGGGTCAGTATCACATTCAACAGCCGTCTGGTGTTCATAGTTAACTGTTTACCTTTAACAAAGCCTGTCTGGTCTTCCGCGACCACCTCTGGTATGCAGTTCTCCAGTCTTGTGGCCAGGGCTTTTGTGAGTATTTTTGCATCCACATTGAGTAGCGGAATGGGTCTGCATTCCATTGGGTCTTTGCCTTTTTTGGGTTGTCTGTGTTAGCGCCGGAGGCAGGATGCCCTCGCTAGTGAGTCTGTGAACATCTCCCACAGGTGTGGGGCTAGACCCAGCGTGCGTTTTTTGTAGAAGTCCGCTGGGAACCCATCCGGTCCTGGCGCCTTCCCCACCTGCATGGAGCTGGAGTTGACGCCCACCATGACCTCTTCCAGTCCTAATCTATCATCCCCCACGACTGGGGGCTCTGAGGTGCACAATCCCCAGTAGAAGGCCTTGAAAGCTTCATTGACCTCTTTAGGTTCAACTCCCAGTCTGCCTCTGCCATCCCTCAGCTGCACTATTTCCCTTGTGGCTACCTGCTTTCTCAGCTGGTGAGCCAGTAGGCGGCTGGCCTTCTCTCCATGTTCATAAAAGGTCCTCCTTGTCTGGCGGGGTTGGTGCACTGCCTTCCTGGTGGATAGCAGGTTTAAGTCCATTTGTGCTTCTTCCTCTCCACCATACGCTCTTTCTACTCGGAGTTTCTTCTGTCGACCTGCAGGATGGAGTCGATCAGTTGTTGCCTAGCTGCCCTCTCTTCCCTATCTCTACGAGAATGTCGGATGTAATATCTCCCCTAATCACTGCCTTCAGTGCCTCCCAGAACGTGGAAGGTGAGACTTCCCCGTTCCGGTTGCTAGTAATGTATGCGCCTATGGCCTGTGATGTTTTCTGGCAGAAGACATTGTCAGCTAAGAGGGTTGTGTCCAACCTCCAGGAGGTGTGTTGAGCACTGCCTGTCTCCAACCTCACATTCATGTAATGTGGAGCATGGTCAGAGATTACAATTTCTGGAAGTACCGATTTCTCCACTACAAAGAAGTCGATGCGGGTGTAGAGCTTATGTACTGGTGAGAAGAACGATAATTCCTTCTCACAGGGTACAGGAACCGCCATGGGTCCACTGCCCCCATCTGCTCCATGAATGTTCCCAGTTCCCTAACCATGCCTGTCATTTTCACCATTCTGGGGTTTGATCTGTCCATCAGTCGGTCCAGTACACAGTTAAAATCCCCTCCCATGGTCAGTCAGTGCATATCTATGTCGGGTCCGCTATGGTCTTCTTTATAAATTCGTACCCAGTTGGGCGCATACACGTTTACCAGGACTACCGGTGCCCCATCTACGACACCGCTGTACGATACCGTCCCCTTGATCCGTAACCGTCTTTGTCACCGTGAAAACCATCCTCTTGCTTATCGAATAGCTACCCCCCCCCCCCCAGCCCTCATCCCGTAGCAGGAATGGTAGGTCTGGCCCACCCATCCCCTCCTTACCCGCAGTCGGTCCTTCTCCCTTCTCCTTCAGATGTATCTCTTGGAGGAAGACTGTCAGTTTTCATACTTTTCAGGTGGGCGAAGACTATGGATTTTTTAACGTTCCAGGTGATAATTCTGGTGGGGGTTTCTATCCCTTCCTGCAGGATCAACCATACTTATCTTGTGGACATACCCCTGCAATCTGGGGTTTCCCTTTTTTAGGTGCCAACCAAAATGGCCGTGGTCTCCGTTCTCACCATGAGGCCAGGCCCTTGCGCTCCGGGATTTCCCTTTGTCCAGGGGGCACCAAACATGGCCGCCAGCTGTGGGTGAGCCCCTGTACTCCGGGGTTTCCATTTGTTTGTGGACCCTCCAAGGTGGCTGCTTACGGTGCCATCTTGTTCCATCAATCCGAACCTGACCTGCTGAAGCCAGTCTAGAACCAACCCCTTCATTATCATTATGTTCCCCCCATGGTCCCAATTTCCTCCACTATCCCCTTTTGGATTGATTGATTGATATTTATTGTCACATGTACCGAAGTACAGTGAAAAGTATTTTTCTGCGGCCAAGGGATAGTACATTGTAGACAAAAGTATAATCGACAGAGTACATTGACAATGGTACATCAACAAATAGTGATTGGTTACAGTGCAGAACAAGGGCCGAATAAGAGCAGTGAATAGTGTTCTTACAGGGAACAGATCAGTCCAAGGGAGAGTCATTGAGGAGTCTAGTAGCTGTGGGGAAGAAGCTGTTCCTATGTTTGGATGTGTGGGTCTTCAGACTTCTGTATATTCTGCCTGATGGTTCTGCCCTTCCCCGCGCTCCTTCCTATTTACCTCTCTACCTATGAGCTAGCTCATAGCGAGGCAGTCCAGTCCCACGCTAAATTTTCCATGTCCACCACTTTTTCTCCCTGCTTCTTCCTCACCGCTGCCTGGCTTGCTTTTTGTTCAGGCTGTTCGCAGCTTCAAACTCGTCCGCCTCTGACACGGTGGTGAAATAGTGTTCTTTATTCTGGAATGTCACCCAGAGCCTGGCTGGTAATAACATCCCAAATTTTATATTGTTGTACAGGGCCGACTTTGTGTGGTTAAACTCAGCCCTGCGCTTTGCCAGGTCGGCCCCAATGTCCTGACACACACTTATTCTGTGTCCTTCCAAACTCGTTGCTGTGGTCTGCCGAGCCCAACACAGAATCCTCTCCCAATCTTGGTGCCTGTGCAACTTGGTGATTATTGCCCATGGCTGCTCCCCAGCCTTGGGCTTTGGTTGGAATGACCTGTGTGCCCTTTCGATCTCCGGTGGTTTGGGGAAGCTGTCTCTTCAAACCAAGTTGCACAGCATCTGGGCCACGTAGTCATTCGGGTCTCTGCCCTCGATCCGCTCTGGCAGGCCCACTATTCGAACATTCTGTCACCTGGACCGGTTCTTGACCTTCCACTTCAGGCTCCCTTGGGTCACCACCAACCTTTAGATCTCTGCTTCCAGGGTGACGATCCCGTTGCTCTGTTTGACCAAAGCTTTTTCGAGCTCTTGGATCGTTCTATCCTGAACCTTCAGTTTCTTGCCCATCCTATCGACCAGCACCTTCGCCACCACCACCTGGATCTGCACTTTTATCTCTTCCTTCATCACGTTCAGCTCCTTGGTTAGTGATATCTTCCATCCCTCTCCAGGTGGGGTGGGGGAGCCCGTCCGGGTCGTCGGTCTCCCTTTCTCGTGGGTGGTCGGGGACCCCTTGGCTCGTGTGTCCGCTGAATCACTCGGCCGCTGCTCCTGCCCTTTCCCACTGCTTCTGACATCCCCGCAGCCTCTCGAGCTATTGCTTGCTGGCATATTACTTTTCTTCTTTGCCTTTTTTATTTAGAAGTTGAATGTGTTTGAATTTTCGTGTTAAATTCGGTCAAAGGTGCCTATTTTACTGTGTTCTGGAGGAGAGCCAACTGATGTGTGGCTACTCAGCACATCCCCGTCACCAGAAATATCTTTGTCTAAGTAGAAAGCTCAAAGTCTCAGTATACGGCTCAAGCACATAGATAAGACAGACTCACTCATGAATTAGAAAGTGTTTCACTATTGGAGATGTGATTTTTGTGATAAGGGGCGAAATTCTCCCCCAACGGCGCGATGTCCGCCGACAGGCGCCAAAGACGGCGCCAATCAGACGGGCATCGCGCCGGCCCAAAGGTGCGGAATGCTCCGCATCTTTGGCGGCCTAGCCCCAACATTGAGGGGCTAGGCCGACGCCGGGGGGATTTCCACCGGCGTTTGTTGCCCCGCCAGCTGGCGCGGAAATGCGGCGCATGCACGGGAGCGTCAGCGGCCGCTGTCAGTTTCCCGCGCATGCGCAGTGGGGAGAGTCTCTTCTGCCTCCGCCATGGTGGAGACCGTGGCGGAGGCGGAAGGGAAAGAGTGCCCCCATGGCACAGGCCCGCCCGTGGATCTGTGGGCCCCGATCGCGGGCCAGGCCACCGTGGGGGCACCCCCCGGGGTCAGATCGCCCCGCCCCCCCCCCCCCCCCCAGGACCCCGGAGCCCGCCCACACCGCCTGGTCCCGCCGGTAAATACCAGGTTTGATTTACGCCGGCGGGACAGGCAATTTCTGGGCGGGACTTCAGCCCATCCGGGCCGGAGAATCCAGCGGGGGGTCCCGCCAACCGGCGCGGCCCGATTCCCGCCCCCGCCCAATCTCCGGTACCGGAGACTTCGGCGGGGGCGGGATTCACGGCGGCCAACGGCCATTCTCCGACCCGGCGGGGGGTCGGAGAATTACGCCCAAGATGTTAAACTGAGGCTTTGTCTCCCTGTTCAGGTGATTGTTAAAAAAAAATCCCCTGGCAGTGTTCTAAGAAAGGCTGCGGGATCCTCCGGTTAGTGGCAGCGTCCCCACCCTCGTAGGTTTCCTGACCGTGAGGGTTGGCCACAATGGGAAGCCCATTGGCCGGGTGAGGGAACGAAGAATTCCCCAAATGTCTGAATATCTTTGCTTAACAGAAATATATGAAACACAGATTTAAGATTAACAATTTGCCATTTTTGGAAGATATAAGTGTTGAAACATTTCCTACCGTCAGTCCCGGAAGGCCTGTTTTATATTTAATTGATTTTTGAATCCATCTATGATATTTTAATGATCTTTGTACATGTAAACCTGAGTCTGCTTAGACTGCACATCTTTAATGTAAAACACAGAAGCACATATCCTGTACACCGCATTCTCCTTCTTGTCATCATAATCTAAAGTCTGAAGGCAGGTTGGAAACCACCAAGAGGAAACTTTTACAACCAAAACCCTCGCAGCCACATGCAGAAATAAAATACTGCTAGAAACCAGAAAGAAAATAAGTACTTAGAAACCCAGACAGCACCAGTGGAGAGGGAAACAGAAGAGGAAATTCTCCGGTCAGCGCAAATCCTGCTGTGTCGGGAGAATTGAGGGAGAGCCCCGAAACGGGGGGCGGGATTCTCTCGGGCCGGGCCGGAGAATCCCCGCGACCGGAGCGAATCGCGCCCCGACGCCGGCACGCGATTCTCTGCAGTGCAGTGAAGCGGCGCCGGCGTGGCTGGCGCAGCGCTGGTCAGGGCCCGCTCTACGCAGACGGCCTGCCATTTCTCGCCCAGCATGTGCCGAGCGGCCATCGTAAAAAAGCCGAGTCCTGCCGGCGCCGCCCACACCTGCTTTCAGCCGGCGGAAACCCGGCGTGGAAGGGTCGGGAGCGGCCTGCGGGGGGGGGGGGGGGGGGGGTCCGATGTGGCTTGGCCCGCAATCGTGGCCCACCGATCGGCGGGCCGGCCTCTCTAGCTGGGGGCCTCTTTTCTTCCGCGCTGGCCCCTGTAGCCCTGCGCTATGTTGAGTCGGGGCCGGCCCGTTCGGTGCCACTGCGCATGCGCGAATCCGGCGGCGCCCAGTTGATGCCGGTTGATGCGTGAACCGCTCCAGTGCCGTGCTGGCCCCCTGTAGGGGTCAGAATTGCTGATCCTGAGGCCGTGTTGACGCGGCCGAGAAACGCGAAGGCGTTTCCGAAGACGTCAACACTTAGCCTCAGGATCACAGAATCCCGCCCGGGATCTGCGCTAAATGCAAATTGGTTTCCGATTCTCCCGGCCCGCTCCAGCTGGCTAATCAGGATCTCGCCCAGAAAGGGAGAGAGACTGATCATAGTGCATGTGTATTCATTTTAGTCTCATTTGTGCGATTAAAGTCAAATGCAGTGGCCTCCTGCTATTCCCCCGCCTCCCCCCACCCCCACTCCCTCAAGGAGGGCATGAATAATTTCTGGTCTGTATGAACAAGGCCCAGGTGCCATGGAAGCAAGGAGGTGAGTACCCCTCTCCACTTATCTCCAAGGGCACAGCAGCCGCCGACCAGATGCCGTGGGGGAGGGGTTCTTCAGGGGAGCTGGGTGTTGGGGAAGCTAGGGTTGGGCTGAGGGAGCCTAGGTTGGGGGTCTCCCCCGGGATGCAGGTCACTTTGGGTCTGTGAAACCTTGAAGCTCCTTTCATGTTAAACACCCCATAACAGGGCAAAGCCACCTGTCTGTCCTAAAATCCTTTCACAGGACAGAGTCATGCTGCAGCTCGTTTCTTGGAGAGAAGCATTTCACTTCCCTTGAAGTTTACCCTTTGTACTTGCTTGTTTACATTAATTTCACTCTCCTTGACATTTCAATAGGTTCAGTGGTTTCACTGTTGTAGCAGGCCTTCTTATATCCCTTTGTACTTGGTTGTTTACATTCCATTTCACTCCCCATTGACTTTTACAAGCTTCTTTATTGATTACTGATTGCTGAAGGCTATCTCAAAGGAGGAATTAGCTTTATTTGTTTTTATAGTGCTTCACAGACCATTAACTCTGAAGTATTTGTTCGAGCAGGCGTTCTGTCTGAGTGCGTTTTTTTCATAGTTGATTTTTTAAAAGTCTGAAGTGCTTCCTCGAAAGAGCAGGGGCGAAATTCTCCCCCAACGGCGGGATGCCCGCCGACTGGCGCCAAAGCTGGCGCAAATCAGACGGGCATCGCGCCGGCAAAAAGGTGCGGAAGTCTCCGCATCTTTGGCGGCCTAGCCCCAACATTGAGGGGCTAGGCCGACGCCGGAGGGATTTCCGCCCCGCCAGCTGGCGGAAATGGCGTTTGTTGCCCCGCCAGCTGGCGCGGAAATGCGGCGCATGCGCGGGAGCGTCAGCGGCCGCTGTCAGTTTCTCCGCGCATGCGCGGGAGCGTCAGCGGCCGCCGAAAGTTTCCCGCGCATGCGCAGTGGGGAGAGTCTCTTCCGCCTCCGCCATGGTGGAGGCCGTAGCGGAGGCGGAAGGGAAAGAGTGCCCCCACGGCACAGGCCCGCCCGCGGATCGGTGGGCCCCGATCGCGGGCCAGGCCACCGTGGGGGCACCCCCCGGGGTCAGATCGCCCCGCGCCCCCCCCCCAGGACCCCGGAGCCCGCCCACGCCGCCTGGTCCCGCCGGTAAATACCAGGTTTGATTTACGCCGGCGGGACAGGCAGTTTCTGGGCGGGACTTCGGCCCATCCGGGCCGGAGAATCCAGCGGGGGGTCCCGCCAACCGGCGCGGCTGGATTCCCGCCCCCCGCCCAATCTCCGGGAGCGGAGACTTCGGCGGGGGCGGGGGCGGGATTCACGGCGGCCAACGGCCATTCTCCGACCCGGCGGGGGGTCGGAGAATGACGCCCCAGGTGTCAGTTTGAGTGCTTTTTTTTTGACTGGATCTTTTTCAACCTCTGATGCATGAACAGCATGTCTGCACTGGAGAGGAACCTTTCCACCATTGAAGTAGCTGGTAACACACCCATATTGAAGTGTAAGGGTCGCTGGATAGACGTGATAATCACACCGGGGGACTCGGAGGCGTTTGTAGTCCCTGGGTGATCAGGGACATGGCTGGACAGTACCCGAGCATTGCCCCTATCACCCTGGCAACACTGCCAGTGGGAAGTGCCAGATTGGTACTGCCACATGGCGGGGCCTGAAGGGAAGGACTGGTGGTGGTGGGGTGGGGGGTGGGAATGGGGGGCTGAAGAAAGGGAGAGCCTTTGGCGACCCCATTGCGGGTTGTTGCTCACTTGGGCTGGTGGGGGGGGGATCTGAAGACAGTGATTCGGGGAGGTGGTCTTTGCTGGCGAGAATGGGGAGGTGGGGTTTGAAAGGAGACACATTGGGAAGACCCTGATATCAGCGAACCTTGTAGTGGATGGTCAGGACTTGATGCCGGCGAGGATGGTTTGTGGGGGGGTGTGCACTGCAGCCCTGAACTGCCACTTTGAGATCAGGGCGTTCTTTAAAAAGGGCTGGACTTGCCAGTGTGTTGCGGCCCCACCCCTCAAAGTGCCGGTGCAAATCACACCCTCTCCTCCTCAACTCTCCAAAAAATGACTAAGTGGGGAAGATCGCGATGGGAATCATGCCGTAACAGCTGATGCGATTTACACTGATTTTCTCACCCCTGATGACCTTCCATCAGAACTGGACAAAGTTACAGAAGTAACAGATGGCAGGTTCTGAAAAACAGGAGGGGAGGAAAGATCAAAAGGGAAGGCTTGTTTTAGGGTGGAAGACACAAGTGGCTAAATGAAAATAAGAATGATGGTGCAAGGAAAGGAAAATGGGGTAGAATATTGTTATTGGGAAGGCAGAAAAACTTGTTCCTTTAAAAATGTGTTCTTTCATAATTTTTGCAGGAAGTCAATGCCTTAGAATGTGAAATTCAATTACTCAAGAACCTTCACCATGACAGGATAGTGCAGTATTATGGGTCGCTACGCGATACAATGGAAAGAAGATTGTCCATCTTTGTAGAATATATGCCAGGGGTGAGTATTGAGCTCTTGCTCTTTTATTTAATTAATCTACTATAATGTGTCCACATTCTTTAAAACAATTTTTGACCCTCCCGAACAGAAAATTGCAATATTGTTCCGTGGGCATCAGCAGCCCCCAGTAGTTCATCCAAACGCCCATCCGTCTTGTGTGAACCTTAGCACGGACAGTCAGTAGGATGGTATCCCCTATCTGAACAATGTGCTCAACTATGATTTGACATCAGAAGTTCTGATTCAGAACTAATTTGACATCAAATTTGGTCATGCACTCAAAGCTATCCAGCACACTCAAAGCTGTCCAGCATGCTCAAAGCTATCCAGTGCGCATAAAACTATCCATCACACTCAAAGCTGTCAGATGCGCTCAGCAACCTGTATTGAAAAATACAAGTAAATTAATTACTTTGATAATATCTGAACTTATTCAATTTTCATTCAGCCCCAAAATTTGTTACTCTGTACATTACATGCTTCAGAGCACTACCTTTTCCCTATTAATTCTCAATTTATTTTAGTCACCAGGTCTATAATTTCTAACCATCCATCTCGGATTCAGGGTCTGAACTCTTCTCCCCGCGCGCCTTCCAAATCTCAGGGTACAAACGTTTGCACCCCCAAATGCAGTCTCAGGGTCTAAACTCTATCAAACATAGTGATACCCTCAGTCTCAGAATCTAAACTCTTTCTATCTCCTTCAGTCTCATTTCCCTCCCCCTCCCCCCTCCACTCTCATTTCTCCCCTCCCCACCCAGTCTCATTTCTCCCCCCCTCCGGTCTCATTTCTCTCCCCCCGCCCAGTCTCATTTCTCTCCCCTGCCCAGTCTCATTTCTCTCCCTGCCCAGTCTCAGTTCTCCCCTCCCCCTCCAGTCTCATTTCTCCCCCCCCCTGCAGTCTCATTTCTCTCCCCCGCCCAGTCTCATATCTCTCTCATGCCCAGTCTCATTTCTCTCCCTGCCCAGTCTCATTTCTCCCCTCCCCCTCCAGTCTCATTTCTCCCCCCCTCCAGTCTCATTTCTCCCCCCCTCCAGTCTCATTTCTCCCCCCCCCTCCAGTCTCATTTCTCTCCCCCGCCCAGTCTCATATCTCTCTCATGCCCAGTCTCATTTCTCTCCCTCCCATCTTATTTACCTCCCTCTAGTCTCATCTCTCTCCCTCCGATCTCAGCTCTCTCTGTCTCGCTCTACAAACTCTTCCACCCTCATTCCAGACTTCAAGTTTTTGCCCTTCCTCCAGTCTCCGGATCCTGCACCTCTCTTACTTCAGCCTCCCAGCCCTCCTCGTCTCTCACTAGTCTCTAAACCCTCCCGCCTCTCTCCCTCCTGTCTCCAAACCCTTCTCTTTCCCTTCAATTTCCAAACCCTCCCACTACTCTTCCCCCTCCAAAGTCGCAACTCCAGTCTCCAAACGCTCTCTCCTTGAAGTCTCAACTCTCTCGCCTTCTCCTTCTCTCTCTCCAGTCTCCTATCTATTCACTCCCTCCCTCCACAGCCCCCTCGCTCCAGCCTCCGGGAATTGGGACCAGCCTTTGGCAGTTCTACCGTGGAAAATCCATGGCCGTTACTGTCTCCTTCAAGGCTTTGTTATCTGTGGCCTTGTTCCCGCAAGATCAAAAGACCTGCCTCCCCCTTGTCTGCAGGGTGCTGTTGTAAATTGTGCCATCATGACCGAACGGCGGTGGTTGATGAATATTCAGTGAGGTGGGGGGGGGGGGGGTTCTGGCATGAGGGCTTGCTAATATGTTTGAATGTGGTCCCTGACCTTTCGTGGTGGGATTCCTGTGACACTACTGGCATGAGGCTTGAAAAATTGGAAAACAAAAATTGGAGCTCAATGTCTCAATGAATCACGTCTCCTGATTCTTGCCATAATTTACGCTTGCAAAGCTGTTCTTGCTGATGGCGAACATGGACTGAAAATTGCCCCCCGGTTATTATTTTTGCTGCCTGAATGCTTAAGTGATGTTACTAATCATAAAGGTTTGGGGTTTGCTGCGTTTTGGGGCAATTGATGATATTGATGTCAAGTATGATATTTATAATGTTCAATGATAGCTAAATGATTGGCTTTGAGTGGAACTGATGTCAATAATGATCAATTAATTGCTTTGGAGTGCGACTAATGTCAATTGATAGCTAAGTGGTTGCTTTTGAATGCAATTGATGTTAAATAATAGTGCAATTGATATCAAATGAATGCATGGTTTAATGCAAATGATGTCAAGGTAGGGGAAGGGGCGTCATACCCAAGCCCAAACCTGGGGCAAAATTCTCCGTTATCGGCGGAAAGTCCGCCGATCGGCGCAAAAAAACGGCGCAAATCCCACTTGCGTCACGTCATAAAAATGGGCCGATAGTCTCCGGCCCGAAATGGGCTAGCAGCGACGTGACGGGATCCGCGCTTGCGCAATGGTTCACGCCGTGCAGCGTCATACGCGCTGCACGGCGTGACGGCTCATAAGGCCGCGCAGCTCCCCCCCACCCGACCGGAACACCCGACCGCAACACCCGACTGGATGGCTAGCCGTCGCTCAGCCCCGAGGTTCGAGTCACGCGATGTGGAGGCGCTCCTGGACGCGGTGGAGTAGAGGAGGGACGCCCTGTATCCCGGGCACGGCCGCAGAGTTGCCCCACGCCACAGCCGGCGTCTGTGGAGGGAAGTGGCAGAGGCCGTCACCGCTGTGGCCCTAACACCACGGACAGGCACCCAGTGCCACAAGAAGGTGAATGACCTCGTCAGAGCAGGCAGGGTGAGCCTCCCCCATATCCCCCCCTCCCCATATCCCCCCTCCCCCATATCCCCCTCCCCCATATCCCCCCTCCCCCATATCTCCCCCTCCCCCATTCCCCCCCTCCCCCATTTCCCCCCTCCCCCATATCCCCCCTCCCCCATATCCCCCATACCCCCCCTCCCCCATATCCCCCCTCCCCCATATCCCCCCTCCCCCATATCCCCCATATCCCCCCTCCCCCATATCCCCCCTCTCCCATATCCCCCCTCCCCCATATCCCCTCTCCCCCATATCCCCTCTCCCCCATATCCCCCCTCCCCCATATCCCCCATACCCCCCCTCCCCCATATCCCCCTCCCCCATATCCCCCCTCCCCATATCCCCCATATCCCCCCTCCCCCATATCCCCCCTCCCCCATATCCCCCCTCCCCCATATCCCCCCTCCCCCATATCCCCCCTCCCCCATATCCCCCATATCCCCCCCCTCCCCCATATCCCCAAGTGAATCCAGCCCTAACCTTAACCTCTGCAATGCACGCGCAACCGATGGCGTGCATTCATATACCTGCCTAACACTGTTGCCTTTTACCCCTGCCACCCCCCCCCCCCCCCCCACAGGAGAAGCGCGCACACAACAATAGGGAGCATGTGAGGACTGGAGGAGGGCCCGCTGATGAGAGGCCACTGACCGTACACGAGGAAAGGGGCCTGGAACTGGCTGGCGGACCTGAGGACCGGGAGGTTGCTGATGCAGAGGTCGGGGCCCCACGAGCAAGTGAGCCACCAACAGCCCGTCCCCATATCCCCCCTCCCCTATATTCCCCCTCCCCCGTATCACCTGATCACTGCCTGATGTCTAACCATGCATGCTTCATTGTGTATCGCAGGACCAAACGTCCAGGCACCCATCCCCGCAGATGCACACCGCCCGCAGGATGCCCCTCGGAGACCACAGGAGACGGAGAGACCCGCACCCTCCAGCATGCGACGCCCGCAGGATGCCCCTCGGAGACCACGGGAGACGGAGAGACCCGGACCCTCCAGCATGCGACGCCCGCAGGATGCCCCTCGGAGACCACGGGAGACGGAGAGACCCGGACCCTCCAGCATGCGACGCCCGCAGGATGCCCCTCGCACACCACGGGAGACGGAGAGACCCGGACCCTCCAGCATGCGACGCCCGCAGGATGCCCCTCGCACACCACGGGAGACGGAGAGACCTGGAGCAACAGGGAGACGACACCCCCGTCACGTGCGGGAGCGACCACCCAGCGATGAGGGGGGCAGCCACAGGCCCCCGTCACATCCGAGCCAGGACACCACTACCCAGGACACCCCTACCCGGGACACCACTACCCAGGACACCCCTACCCGGGACACCACTACCCAGGACACCCCTACCCGGGACAGCACTACCCGGGACAGCACTACCCAGGACACCCCTACCCGGGAAGACGAAATACCGGACAGTGACTCAGAGTGGATGGGTGGAGACGAACCCCCACCCCAAAGTGCCATGGACTCAGAGTGGGACGAAGAGCACGACACAACGCCACTGCTGTCACCAACACCCTCCACCATCGCAGAAACACTCACCACGGTTGGGCACTTTAGTGATGAGGCGTCTGGTACACTCACTGGTGCGCACAACACAGCCGTCCCGGTACAGCAGGTGGAGGTAGGAGCAGCAGAGGGACCGGGCGGTCGGAGGGCAGCCCAGGCCAAGCGAACATCTGCCGCCCAGATGGATCCCGGGTTCCTGCAGTTACCACACCCACACATAGATCCGATGCAACCACCGACACGGAGACGAGCGAAGAGGGTGACGGGTGGCTTGCGGCGGCTGCGGTCGCAGGTGGAGGAGTCCACCCGCGTCCAGGAGCTGGGAGTGGTCCCGGTCATGCGTGCCACCCAAGCTGACACCGCACGGGTGGCGTCCGCGGTGGAGGCAATGGGTGCGACGGTGTCAGACATGGGGAACGGTTTGCGAGGCCTGGGGCCTTCCGTGCAGGCGGCGTCTGTGGCCCAGGAAATGGCTGCCCTCTCACAGGAGGCCATGAGCCAGTGCCAGCGCCAGATGGCAGAGGCGCTCAATGCCATAGCCCAGTCTCAGCAGGCCATGGTCCAGTCTCAGCAGGCCATGGCCCAGTCTCAGCAGGCCATAGCCCAGTCTCAGCAGGCCATAGCCCAGTCTCTGCAGGCCATGGCCCAGTCTCTGCAGGCCATGGCCCAGTCTCAGCAGGCCATCGCTGAGGGCATCGGCGCCAGTGGCCATGTGCGAGCCGGCGTCGCACTGTCACAGACAGGGTTCGACAACCCCCTGGGCTCCATGGCTGCAAACCTGCAGACCCCTGTCGATACCAGCACGGGCCTCCAGGACTGGCAGCGCCAGATGTCGGGGGCGCGTCGGATGGCCAGTCCGTTCGCATCCCCCACCCATGTAGAGGCCTGGGGGCCATCGGGCACCCCGAGGGAGGAGGAGGTGGTGTGGTCCGGTGGACTCCCCCCCCCCTTCCGTCCCAGGTGCATCGGGTGGGCAACGGGCAGGACAGGCTGGCAGCTCGCCATCCCAGTCGCCCGGGCCGCAGCCTGGCCCATCTAGGCCAGGACGCCCCAGGAAACGGCCGCCAAAGGGATCCAGTGTCAGAGGGCAGGAATCACAGGAGTCCACCTCCAGTTCTGCTGTACCGTCTGGGGAACCACGTAGACGTAATCAAAGGGCCCGTAAGGCCAAACAATTAGATACTGAGTAAGTTGGCACGGGTGCAGGGCACAGATGAGTTTTAGGGGCTAGGGCACGTGCATGAACTCCTTTGGTTATTAAAGTCACTGTTACACCTACCGAAGCTGCCTTTGTGCTCTGTCCAAAGTGTGCGGGCGTGTCATGTACGTTGAGCGCAAGTGTGTGTGTGACGGGTGGTCTTACCTCAGCCCCAGGTGAATCTGCCCCCTTCCCCCTGGGCCGCCATCAACATCCCCCGGGCAGAGGACGGGACCGTGCGCTGCAGTGTCACAGCCGCATGCAGGGATGGTCCGGGTGGTACTGTGGCCATGGGTCAGACATAGTCCAACGATGTAGAGCCAGGAGCTCATCGGAGGCGGGTTGTCATCATCCTCCATGGCCTGCGATAGACACGCGTCCACCCGCAACTGGGTGAGCCCGGCCCGTTGTGCCGCCGGTGGATCGGCAATTGGGGGGGGGGGTGGTGTGCATGCGGGTGGGGTGTTGGGGTTGGGGAGGGGGGTGAGGGTGCTGGGTGGGTGGATGGGTGGGGGGTGTGGGTGGTCGGCTGTTGTCATGGTGTGCGGTCTGTGGCCATACTACCCGATTCCCACGCCCATCTAGTCAGTGAAGCGGCGTCTATCAGTCTGTCCCGTGCCCGCTGGGCCAGCCGGTAACGGTGGACAGCCACCCGCCTGTGTCTACCCCGTCTGCCCTGACCATTGCCCCTATCCCCCTCATCTGGGGAGGACTGGGCCTCTTCCTGCTGCTCCTCCACTCCGCCCTCCTCTGCCTGCGGCACATCGCCCCTCTGCTGGGCTATGTTGTGCAGGACGCAGCACACCACAATGATGCGGCCGACCCTATCTGACCGATACTGGAGGGCGCCCCCAGAGAGGTCCAGGCACCTGAAACGCATCTTCAGCACGCCAAAGCACCTCTCGATCACTCCCCTTGTCGCTACATGGGCATCGTTGTAGCGGTTCTCCGCCTCATTGCGTGGCCTCCGTATAGGCGTCATCAGCCACGATCGCAATGGGTAGCCCCTGTCGCCCAGCAACCAGCCCCTCAGCCGGGGATGGCGTCCCTCGTACATGCCGGGGATGGATGACCGCGACAACACGAATGAGTCGTGTACACTGCCTGGGTGACGGGCGCAGACGTGCAGGATCATTATGCGGTGGTCGCAGACCACCTGTACGTTCATTGAATAGGTCCCCTTCCTATTAGTGAACACGGCCCTGTTCTCTGCAGGTGGCCGCACGGCGACGTGCATCCCATCGATCGCGCCCTGGACCATGGGGAACCCGGCAACGGCAGAGAAGCCCACGGCCCGGGCATCTTGGCTGGCCCGTTCCACGGGGAAGCGGATGTAGCGGTGCGCCATGGCATAAAGGGCATCTGTCACTGCCCGGGTGCACCGATGTCTGCGATATGCCGGACAGGTCCCCACTCGGTGCCTGGAATGACCCCGTGGCATAAAGGTTCAGGGCCACCGTAACCTTGACGGACACGGGGAGAGGGTGTCCCCCGCCAGTGCCACGCGGTGACAGGTGTGCCAGCAGGTGGCAGATGTGTGCCACAGTTTCCCGGCTCATCCGGAGTCTCCTCCTGCATTCCCGGTCCGTGAGGTCCTGGTATGACTGCCGGGGCCGGTACACACGGGGCGCCCTCGGGTGCCTCCGTTGCCGTGGGGCCGCGACGTCCTCCTCGTCCTGTCGGTCAGGTGTCCCTCCAGCCTGGGCGGCTGCCGCCTGCCCCTCTGCGGCAGCCTGCGCCGCCTCTCTGGCACGCTCCTCCTCCTCCTCCTCCTCATCCAGGGCAACATAGACATGAGCGGCTGCCACCACGGCGGCCAACATCGCTGGATGGTCTGAAAACATGACGGCCTGGTGGGGGGGAGGGGAACGACGACATGTCATCATTGCCCATATCCCCTCCTCCCCCCAGCCAGGTGGCATGGACCGCATGGGTCCAACTGTTGGAGGCTGGCACCTGGCCAGGTGGACCAACTCATTTGCCCTCCCATCACCCACCCCGGCACGGACCCCCTCCCCAACCTCCACCCCAGCACGGACCCCCTCCCCAACCTCCACCCCAGCACGGACCCCCCCCCAACCTCCACCCCAGCACGGACCCCCCCCCCAACCTCCACCCCGGCACGGACCCCCTCCCCAACCTCCACCCCAGCACGGACCCCCCCCCCAACCTCCACCCCAGCACGGACCCCCCCCTCCCCCCCCCAACCTCCATCCCGGCACGGACCCCCCCCCCCAACCTCCACCCCGGCACGGACCCCCTCCCCAACCTCCACCCCAGCACGGACCCCCCCCCCCAACCTCCACCCCGGCACGGACCCCCTCCCCAACCCCCAACCTCCACCCCAGCACGGATCCCCCCCCAACCTCCACCCCGGCACGGACCCCCTCCCCAACCTCCACCCCAGCACGGACCCCCCCCAACCCCCAACCTCCACCCCAGCACGGACCCCCTCCCCAACCTCCACCCCAGCACGGACCCCCTCCCCAACCTCCACCCCAGCACGGACCCCCCCCAACCTCCACCCCAGCACGGACCCCCCCCCCAACCTCCACCCCGGCACGGACCCCCTCCCCAACCTCCACCCCAGCACGGACCCCCCCCAACCTCCACCCCAGCACGGACCCCCCCCCCAACCTCCATCCCGGCACGGACCCCCCCCCCCCCAACCTCCACCCCGGCACGGACCCCCTCCCCAACCTCCACCCCAGCACGGACCCCCCCCCCAACCTCCACCCCGGCACGGACCCCCTCCCCAACCCCCAACCTCCACCCCAGCACGGACCCCCCCCCAACCTCCACCCCGGCACGGACCCCCTCCCCAACCTCCACCCCAGCACGGACCCCCCCCGAACCCCCAACCTCCACCCCGGCACGGACCCCCTCCCGGCACTCCCCCGGAGCCCAGCCTACTCTAACCACCCCCCCCCCCCCCGCCGCACACACACACAAGCCGAGACACACCTCTCCTCACGCAATCAGTCTGCGGCCACGCCATTTCCTGCCCAGAGCCAACCCCTCAGGCCGTCACTCACCTCCTCGCTGGTCGGCGTGAGCCTGGAGCACCGGGTCCCGCCGATGAAAAGGAGGTTTGATTCACGTCGACGTGAACGGTCATCACGTCGACGGGACTTCGGCCCATCCGGAAGGGAGAATATCGGCAGGCCGAAAATCGGCTGCCTTGCGCAGACCCGTGACATTCTCCGCGGCAGCGGCGCCATTAACGCCCCGCCGACTTTTCTCCCTTCGGCGACTTCGGCGGGGGCGGGATTCACGGCGGCCAACGGCCATTCTCCGACCCTGCGGGGGGTCGGAGAATGACGCCCCTGATCTTGCTGATTTTCACACTGAAGCAACAAGGATTTGTTGGTTGAAAAGCAGCAAACCTGTCTGATTATTTTCTCCTCCATTTTCTTCGATCGAAGACTGAGGCCTATGCTATTGCCATATCTATTACTCCAGCTGATTCAGCACAGGTGGGAAATTAAATCGGACCTCCCTGAGCTCTACAGCTCAGTACTAAAAACCATTGGTGGGGGGGATGTTTATTTCAACTGACTCCATGCCCCTTATTTTCTTATGTTTGATGATCTGGTTGAATAAATTAATCATTGTCAGGGTGACATCATGTTAAAATATCAGCTGAGGCTGATGGGAGTTTGTAGTAATGTAATGTAAATCGCTTATTGTCACAAGTAGGCTTCAAATGAAGTTACTGTGAAAAGCCCCTAGTTGCCACATTCTGGCGCCTGTTCGGGGAATTGAACCGTGCTGCTGGCCTGCATTGGTCTCCTTTAAAAGCCAGCGATTTAGCCCAGTGAGCTAAACCAGCCCCTGTACAGCTTATGTGACCAGCGAGCATTTTCCAGTACATCATTGTTCATATTTACAATTTGCAAAAAGAAAGCCTCAGATGGATGAAATTACAGTTTGGGACTTTGTTAATGACTGCTCGCGCCTTTCCTTCTTGGATTGTTCATTTCTTTTATTTGGCTCAGTTGAGGTTATGTTGCTTTGGTGTTAGGGTGGGAGAATTGCTGCATGCAGGCACTTCATAAACACATTGTATTTTCATTGCTTTTCAAAACATTTACAACCAATACTTTCTTCTCCCAACCCCTACCCACATTGCTTCAATTAAATTGCCAGTTGGCTATACAATTACATTAATGATAAAGTCGCCGATTTTGCATCATACAAAGTAATTACTTTGGTTTTTTGGATGTTGATGTTGCTACACCACTAAAAATAAATTGCTGGCAGAAAGATTAAGAAAGTGCAGGCATATTGGGAGAAATGGTAAATAAGAATCTGGAAAATAATAGCGAGAAACAGAAATGGATTTGAATCTAAACTTGCCAAGTGACATTGATCAGTGGTCCTTGCTGGCCTCGTGCAAGGTTCTAGAGTAGCGTTGGATGAAGCCCCCTTTTCGGATAGGAAATAATGGACAAGTCAATGGTAAAATCACCTCCTTCAACAAGGCATAACTGTCTCAAAACGTTTTTACAGTGAGCCTAAAAGTGTAAATTTGACATTCATGAAGCGTGAAGCGATTTCTAAGATTTCCATCCGTGGGGACTTCCAACAGTGGAGGAGCCGGGAATCACAGAGCAGCTTATGGATTTCTGCATTTAACTTTGTATGTGTGTGTGTGTGGATGCTGGGGGTTGCTGCAGCAGTTCTAAGTGGTCATGGCAGTGACGGATTTGCTGACATTAATTACAACCGCAAAATCAAGCCAATATCCGTTTTCCTTTCCTGTTTACTTTCTGTTGATACACTTTTGAAAAGTTTGTCAGTTTGTATATCAGGCGAGAACTACATTGGGCAAAGAGACTTTCAACACTCCAGTTACTGAATCACAGTTAGAATTATTCCTGATATTTACTTTTGTTTTATTAATTCTTGGGCAGAGCAGCATTTGGTGCCCAACACTAATTTTCCTTGAGAAGGTGGTGGTGGTGTGCCGCCTTCTTGAATTGCTGAAGCCACAGTGCTGTTGGGGAGAAAGTTTCAGGGTTTTCTGACCCAGTGAGTGCGGCAACAGCGATATATTTCTTAGTCAGCAGCTTGGAGGGGAACTTGTGGGTGGTGGGTTTTTCCATGTGTCTGCTGTCTTTCTTTATGAGAGGCTGGCGCAAGTCACTGGATGTGAGAAAGAAGTGTAGAAACATATTGGTTAGCAGTTAACAACAAAATGTTGCATGTATATGGAACCTTTAACAGCTTAAAACATCCCAAAGTACTTCACAGGAGTGCTATTAGCAAAAGGAAAAGACGTCAAGACAAGTGCCAAAGTGCACAACCAAGGAGGTAGTTTTTAATAGAGTTGAAAAGAGGTTCCGGGAGAAATTTTAGAACTTGCGTCCAATACGGTAGGCATAGCAGCAGTGGTTGGTCAGAGAATCGGGGTTGCTCAAGCTCCGAGAGTTGGAAGAAAATAGAATTTGCAAGGGTCTTAGGGCTGACGGGGATTACAGAGATCAGGGGCAAGATTCTCCGACCCCAGTCGGGTCGGAGAATTGGCGGGGGCGGGCGTGAATCCCGGTTGCCGAATTCTCCGGCACCGGAGATTCGGCGGGGGCGGGAATCGCGCCGCGCCGGTTGGCGGGGCACCCCCCCCCCCCCGGCGATTCTCCGTCCCGCGATGGGCCGAAGTCCCGCTGCTGGAATGCCTGTCCCGCCGGCGTGGATTAAACCGGCGGGACAAGGCGGCGCGGGCGGGCTCCGGGGTCCTTGGGGTGGCGCGGGGCGATCTGGCCCTGGGGGGTGCCTCCAAGGTGGCCTGGTCCGCGATCGGGGCCCAGCGATCCGCGGGCGGGCCTCTGCCGTGGGGGCACTCTTTTCCTTCGGCCTTCGCCACGGTCTCCACCAGGGCAGAGGCGGAAGAGACCCCCTCCACTGCGCATGCGCGGGAACGTCAGCGGCCGCTCACGGCATCCCCGTGCATGCGCAGTGGAGGGGGTCTCTTCCGCCTCCGCCATGGTGGAGACCATGGCGAAGGCGGAAGGAAAAGAGTGCCCCCACGGCACAGGCCCGCCCGCGGATCGGTGGACCCCGATCGTGGGCCAGGCCACCTTGGAGGCACCCTGCAGGGCCAGATCGCCCCGCGCCCCCCCCCCCAGGACCCCGTAACCCGCCCGCGCCGCCTTGTCCCGCCGGTAAGAGAGGTGGTTTAATCCACGCCAGCGGGACAGGCATTCTAGCAGCGGGACTTCGGCCCATCCGAGCCGGAGAATCGCCGGGGGGGGTGGGCCCGCCAACCGGCGCGGCGTGATTCCCGCCCCCGCCGAATCTCCGGTGCCGGAGTATTCGGCAACCGACGGGTGCGGGATTCACGCCAGCCCCTGGCGATTCTCTGACCCGGCGGGGGATCGGAGAATCCCGCCCCAGGAGAGAGGATGGAGCCATGAAAAATCTTGAACATAAGGACTAGAATTTTTTAATTGAGGCATTGTTGGGGGAGCCATTGTAGGTCATTGAGAAGGAATAATGGATGTTTGGGATTTTATACGAGTTAGGATATCAGCAGCAGAGTAGTGGATGAGCTCAGGTTTATGGAGTCTGGAACATGGGAGACTCGCCGTGTGAACATTGAAATGGTCAAACCATGAAAACCATAAAAGCATGAATGAGGGTTTCACAGCAGATGGGCCAAATATAACAGAACATTATCTATAAGTATAATCAACATATGTCACTGTTTGTTTGTATGAGTGAATTGTTCAGTGTGTTTGATTTACCAATGGAGATATAAATATACTTGATGGTCAGTATAATATGTTCGATGATATATGATGTGCATTTGTCTAATGATCAAGGGCAATGCCCTAATTTTGTGATAAGTTGTGTTGTCCAACATGCTACTTTTTGAGGAGTTTCTGGTATCTGCTATATACTGAATGGAAACTCAGACCTGCTTTTGCCAGACGTCTAGGGCGTCATTCTCCGACCCCCCGCCGGGTCGGAGAATGGCCGTTGGCCGCCGTGAATCCCGCCCCCGCCCCCGCCGAAGTCTCCGCTCCCGGAGATTGGGCGGGGGCGGGAATCCGGCCGCGCCGGTTGGCGGGACCCCCCGCTGGATTCTCCGGCCCGGATGGGCCGAAGCCCCGCCCAGGAATTGCCTGTCCCGCCGACATAAATCAAACCTGGTATTTACCGGCGGGACCAGGCGGCGTGGGCGGGCTCCGGGGTCCTGGGGGGGGGCGCGGGGCGATCTGACCCCGGGGGGTGCCCCCACGGTGGCCTGGCCCGCGATCGGGGCCCACCGATCCGCGGGCGGGCCTGTGCCGTGGAGGCACTCTTTCCCTTCCGCCTCCGCTACAGCCTCCACCATGGCGGAGGCGGAAGAGACTCTCCCCACTGCGCATGCGCGGGAAACTGACAGCGGCCGCTGACGCTCCCGCGCATGCGCTGGGAAACTGACAGCGGCCGCTGACGCTCCCGCGCATGCGGCGCATTTCCGCGCCAGCTGGCGGGGCAACAAACGCCATTTCCGCCAGCTGGCGGGGCGGAAATCCCTCCGGCGTCAGCCTAGCCCCTCAATGTTGGGGCTAGGCCGCCAAAGATGCGGAGACTTCCGCACCTTTTTGCCGGCGCGATGCCCGTCTGATTGGCGCCGGCTTTGGCGCCAGTCGGCGGGCATCCCGCCGTTGGGGGAGAATTTCGCCCCTAATAACTAACTCATGACTTATCCTCACTCCCCTTGTCCTCGCTCCCACTGGGAGAGGTAAGCCCAGAGAATCTGGGGTTGCATTGACTCTAAGCTGGAGATTGTAAATGAATTCTCCCAGTGCTGCTCTTGGTAACCTAACAGCTGAGCTGCACAGCTCTACAGTACACCATGTACTACGAGCAAACCTGCAAGACTCACTAATAGAACCTGAAGCTGGGATTCTCCTTAATCAGCTCCAGATAGCCTCACCAACCACTGCCTTAATAAGGTAGTTTACAACTGCACAGGTAGCAGGAAGCTACTGTGCTGCTAAGTTGTCAGGTTTCAGACAATTAAACTCCAGTAGTGCCCTTACATACACCCTGGGGTTGAATTTCTGGTTGTTGGCTACTTGTGCCTAAGACTTCTGGACACAGCTAAGGGATTTGTAGGTTGTATGGTGCACCCATGTTAAGAAAGTGGAAACTCTAGCCTCTGGGTTTTTTTCAGTCGCTGAGTTTGGAAACTCATGGTGTACAAATGGCATAAATGTTTCTGCTCTTGTTAGACACCCATCCAGCTGACCACCCCGAATATAAAATGACATTTGTTGACTGAGATCCTGCTCGATCAGCTTAGACAGACACAAGAAAACACACGCTGTCTGCTATAACTATAATTTATTTGGGTGTTGCAATCTTTAAAATCAATCACGCGGAATATGACTCAGACTCACAGCTGAGCTCTCGGTATTACTCGTACTAGTGAAGGGAGCTGGCCAGGCTCCGATCAATCAAGTATGGTTATCTTCTTCTCTGAGCTCAGGGCTCGTCTTCTGGTTGCTCCCGGGGATTCCCCATTGTTGCTGACGATGTGTTCCGATGTCCCTTCTTTTATCCAGGTTCTGCCAGTGCTTAGACAAGTTATGCACATCTGGCCTGATTTCTATTGTCTCGGCAAGACTTAAACTCATTAATAGAAATAAATAGGATGCTCCCGTTTAACCAGGGTGATTTAATCAAGATCCATTGTTCTCTGAAACACTTAATGTCTGATCAGCTATTAGCCAATTATGGAGCCAAATGGCCTCTTTATTTATTGTTCTTCCTGTTGAAAAGTTGATCTCTCCTGTCTCAAATTTAGTTCCATATTCATTGCCTGGTCTTTTTGTCCTTTTGTGTTAAAGTGATAAATACTGTAATTGGGTGATCATAAAGTTCCGTTTAGTAATGATGCGTTTCTGTGCTGACTTGAATGGTTTGGCAGACTGCCAATATTGATTGTGGCTAGATCCTTATTTAGTAGTTCCTGTTTTCGACCTACATGTCTTTTTCCCTCTGTCAGCCTGTCCCCAGTATCACAAATTTCTCTTGCAATTTTATTGATCCACTGTTATATCCCTGCTCAACAATAAAGATTGAATGCCTTTAAAGGACAGGAAACCAGGAAAAACATTTGTTGATGTCACAAATGTTATAAATTGGATGATTGAGCATGTACCTTGAGTTAGGGGGTGGGGTCAAGGTCACAAGTGATTATTTTTCCTGATTTTTCATTCCACCTCCTGCCTTCCTTTCCAGAATTCAGAGGTAATACACCAGATTCACATTGTCCAAGAGGTCATTTCTCATGTATCAAGATAGTGGATGCAATCTACTGGGGAGAAAAAGAGCCACTAACAACGTCACTCTCGAATGACATTTTTTTTGTCCTCAGCGGGGAACGCCCCACCGAGGCCCCACTCGGATGCTTTTCCTGAACTATGGCGTTTTGCTCCTCAGTGCAGGAAGAGATTGGTGCACCATTTCTAAATGGTGCCCCTATCTCTTGATCCCCTGAAGTGCCCCCCATACCCCCCAATGTCCCAACTCACCTGTTGGGGGTCCCCAAGTCCTGCCCACTTGCCATCACATACAGGCAGGACAGCCCAGGGCACAAACCCCTGCGCAGGCAAAATGTCACCTGAGCACCATGGCACGCCAGGCTGGCAGTACCACAAGTGCCCGGGTGGCATCAGCAGTGCCAGAGTTCCACTCTGTCCAGAGGCCAACCACCCAGGGGCCTCTGATCACATGGGAGACCCCCCAAATGCCACTCCGTCTGAGGACCATTGCTAAACGGCATCCGGCTGGGGTCTCCTTGGTGGGGCCGATAGATCCCGGCAGACAGTTAGATCTGGTGTAGACGTAGTTAAGTGATCAGTTAGCTCAGTTAACTATGCAAGTCTGGAGCCCACCCGTTGTGGGCGGGATCCAGATCGCGACCTCTCGCGCGTGTGCTTGTTAGATCTAGCGCGGCGTAACGACCATCGGAATCCCGGAACAGATCTCTCGTGGGATCTACCGGCTGCGTCCTGTCCCAATTCCGCGGGACACGACCGGTAAATTACACCTAGTATCTGAAGGTTATTCAAAGGCAGGCAACATCACATCTTAGCCACATTGTGTTTAGTTAAAATTGAGACACTAGGGGCAGCACGGTGGCTCAGTGGGTTAGCCCTGCAGCCTCACGGCGCCGAGGTCCCAGGTTCGATCCCGGCTCTGGGTCACTGTCCGTGTGGAGTTTGCACATTCTCCCCGTGTTTGCATGGGTTTCGCCCCCACAACCCAAAGATGTGCAGGGTAGGTGGATTGGCCACGCTAAATTGCCCCTTAATTGGAAAAAATGAATTGGGTACTCTAAATTTATAGAATTTTAAAAAAACAACAAAAAAAACCATTGAGACACTGCAAAGATCACCGGGTATCAGTCGGCAATGGAAAACCCTGACTGAATGGTTTTTATTCATTCTTCATCAGCACAGGTCATGTTGATCTCATCCATAATACTCTGGTTGAAGTTTAACTTGCCAACTCACCGTTGCATTAACCCATAAACCATTGGACGAACAATGTTTTTTTTTCCATTTTAATTATCAACTTTGTTTCAATCAGGGCTCTGTTAAGGACCAATTGAAGGCTTATGGTGCACTCACTGAGAATGTGACGCGGAAGTACACCAGACAGATCCTAGAAGGAGTTTCCTATCTACACAGCAATATGATTGTACACAGAGATATTAAAGGTATTCTGTCACTGCCTTTTCCATTTCATGTAATGGTTTTTTTCACTTGAGTAGACTGCAAACACCAATAAATTTGCCATTCTCATGATTTGTTGCTTTGTAAAAGTAAAGGACCTAACTTTTTCCATTCTGACCAAGTTAACAAGAGCCATAGCAAAGGCTTTCTCTGCCACTACTAGTTCCATGTGGGCTGTAATTCCCCTTTTGGGAGACGATGAGCTGAATTCTCCACCGTCGGGATTCTCCATTTTGCCTGTAGCCCGGAGGTTTCCCGATGGCGTGGGTCTGTCCCACAATGGGAAACCCCATTGACCAGCCGGCGAAACGGAGCATCCCGACGGCGTGCTGAACCAGAAATCTGGGACGGTGGAACGGAGTAACCTGCCCTTTGTTTTCCCGCCGGAGATAAATCGCCACTGATTTGCAATCATACTTGGAGCACAATCCACAGGCGATTCACCATCCCTTGCCATGCAAATTTATGCATGATGGGGATTTTAACACCCCTCAGATCTTTGATCTACAATGCTTTCATTCATCTCAAAGTGAAATTGATTTAACTAGACTGTAATTGACAGCTTGCACACATAGCTAGCTGTCGGGGTTGTTTGATCTAATTTTTCTTCAAGCTTGTGTGGATTCTATGCAGTCAGCTGTGAAACCTATGAGAGGTTGGAGAAACTGGTTTGTTCTCACTGGAACAACGGAGGTTTAGGGGCGACCTGATTGAAGTCTACAAGGTTATGAGGGGCATGGACAGAGTGAATAGTTAGAAGCTTTTTCCCAGGGTGGAAGAGTCAATTACTAGGGGGCATAGGTTTAAGGTGCGAGGAGCAAGGCTTAAAGGAGATGTACGAGGCACGTTTTTTACACAGAGGGTGGTGGGAGCCTGGAACTCCCTGCTGGAGGAGGTGGTAGAAGCAGATATAATAGTGATTTTAAAGGGGCATCTTGACATATACATGAAAAGGATGGGAATAAGGGATATGGTCCCAGGAAGGGTCGGGGTATTTAGTTCAGATGGGTAGCATGGTCGGTGCAGGTTTGGCGGGCTGTAGGGCCTGTTGCTGTGCTGTAACTTTCTAGGTTCTTTGTTTCTAAACATCTAGCTGTGATTGATAGCTCTTGGATTACTTCAAAGACAGTTAAGTGCTTTCTGCAGAGAAAAAGAAGTGAGAGCACTTAACTGGCTTTGGTGTGGCCCAAGAACTGTCAATCACAGCTAGATGTTTTCATAGTGTTATAGTTGTGTTGTGTTTATGGTACTGGATTAACAATACAGCTGCGAGCACGGTAGCACAGTGGTTAGCACTGTTGCTTCACAGTGCCAGAGTCCCGGGTTCGATTCCCAGCTTGGGTCACTGTCTGCGCAGACATGTTCTCCCCATGTCTGCATGGATTTCCCTCGGGTGCTCCGGTTTCCTCCCACAAGTCCTGAAAGATGTCCTGTTAGGTGAATTGGACATTCTGAATTCACCCTCTGTGTACCCGAACAGGCACTGGAGTATGGCGACTCGGGATTTTCACAGTAACTTCATTGCAGTGTTAATGTAAGCCTACTTGTGACAATAATAATAATTATTATTAATTCAACACAAGTAATGTGTGTGCAATTTCTGTATGATTTGAAGCATGCAAAAAATTAAGGAATCCTGGTTGTGGCAATGGAACCCAATAATCTCATTCCCAGGACTTCACAACATGACTTGGAGCAGTGTGCTGCATCCAGCCATTTTCATCTGATTTATCAATGACCTTCCTCCATCATAAGGTCAGAATGGGAATGTTCACTGATAATTGCACAGTGTTCAGTACCAATTGTACCTCCTCATAATGAAACAGTCTGTTCCACATGCAGCAAGACCTGGACAACTTTCAGGGTTTGTAAGCGGCAAGTAGAATTTGTGTCACACAAGTGCAGAGCAATGACTGTCTCCAACAAGAGAGAATCTAGCCACGTACTCATGACATTCAATGGCATTACATCACTGAATCCCTCATTGACCAGAAACTTAACTGGACCATACACATAAATATTGTGGCTATAAGAGCGGGTTATTTCAATGGCTGTGTGGTGCTGTATAAAAGCACTATATGGATGCGATTTCCTTTTATTCATGTGTACTGAAACATGTTTTTACTTTTTCTAGATATTGTTTGACTTGAACCTATCTCCTGAATTACCCATAGGAACATGTAAAATAAATGTCATGGAAACAGGCTGTTCGGCCCAACCAGTCCACATATTTTTATGCTCTATACAAACCTTCTTCCATCTTTCCTTCTCTGTCATCAGAACTATCTATTCCCTTCTCCCTCAAATGCTTGTCTATCTTCCCCTTATTAGTATCTATTCTGTAGATTTCACCCACAATCTGTGATAGCGAGCTCTCCAGCCTTAGCACTCTTCAGATAAAGAAGTTTGTTCTGATTCGGCGATTGGATTTCTTTGTGACTATATTATCGATGGCCTCCAGTTATGCTCTTCCACACAAGAAGACACATTGCGCAGGACTTTCCGTTGCCGATGGCGATATCGTAATCACCGATCGGGCGGAGAATCCCAGTTTACGACCGAATTGGGGGCGGCGCCTGTTTTCGAATGCTCCGCAACTCCAAAATGGCGTAATCGAGGAGTACGCCACACGCCATTGAGACGACCTCAGGACATTACCTGAAGGTCCTCCACCGATGCTCCGCGTTCCCGGCGCGGGATACGTGCTTTCAGTTTTTGTGAACCCGGTATGGCGGCTGCGGACTGTGTCCAGAGACTCCACAGTCGGGGGGAGGGGTGGGGGAATGGGCCGTGCTGCAGGCCGGGGGGGCTTCGGCAAGGGCTGGGTGGACTGGTGGAGGGTGGCCCGTGTAGTGATCTGTACATCTGTACATACATCTGCACATAACCAGGGACTGCAGACAGATGTAACAGCCACAGCGTCACTAGAGGGCATCAGAGACGGGTATAAAGGGTCCAACCCAAAGTAGGATCTGCCTCTTTCAGAAGCACAGGGCTAGTGAGCAGCAGCACACAGAGACAGTTCAGCATAGGCATTTACCTTAGCTTCACTGGTCATACCTCTTGACTGTATTATATCTTTAGTTAAGCTCTGGAAACAGAACAAACCCACTGAATAAAGTATTTGTGTTAACTGGACGTCTACAATCTTTATTTAGACTTAGAGAATAACATATGATACCAGGAGTGATTTCGCAGCAAATGGATCCTCGATGACTAACTGATTCGATGGAACTTGCTGGAACTCCATGGCAGCTGGAAACAACCGGTAATTTAAGTTATAACTGGAAAATGTTTGAACAGCTGTTCCAAATATTTATCACAGCTAATGATTTAAGCACTGCCTCTGATGCAACGAAAATAGCCCCACTACTCTCAACAGGAGGGCATGAAGCTAGAAGGTGAGGACAACACCAAATTAGAAGTTGTACTCACAAAAATTGATGAACTCTGTAAGAGTCACTCTGGTGAGATGCTGGAAAGATTTAACTCTTGTCAGAGAAACGGAGGGCCCATCTGTTATTTTATTACAAATCTCAAGCTAATTTCACAAGGCTGTGATTTTGCTGATTTCAGAGACACTGTGATAATGCATCAATTAATTTCTGGACTATCTGATAAAAATTTGAGGTAAGAGCTTTCAGAAAATAAGTATCTAACTCCAGAAATCGCTATACAAAAATGCCTTGCTTATGAACAAAAACTAAATCAATACTTTGAGTCTCTACAAACACAGAATCATTATTTAGAAAACAAAATCGGTAAAAATGGCGCGAACACCCACCACGAGGCAGCGGCAGGATCTCCATCGATGCAACAGCACTTTGTGATTGGCAGCCATCTTGAGAAAGGAGCCGCACATGCTCAGTTGCGAAAAGAGCGCACAGTACAGGAAACTCGGAGCGCGCATGGGCAATCGAGTCCTACGCATGACATCATGGGCGTCATGACGTCAGAGGACCAGGACCACACCCACTTAAAAGGGAAATGCACAAAAACGAACAAAAAGAAATTTACAGCTGCAAAACCCAATTTTCTTGCCTCAAAAGTCAGAACAATGCCCGAACTTACACCAGCAGTTGAAAATAACTTTCACAACACCCTGGAACAAGCAGTTAGCACCGCCCTAGAAGATGATATGGCCCTTGAAGACTACGACTCAGACGAAGATTTCACCTTGGGAGATGGCTACCCCAGTACCAAATCCAAACCACAACTAGAGGTGTTACCGTGAAGACCCCGACGGGGAGTTCTTCGGAATGGGGAATCTTCAGCCCAGCATATATGACATCCTGACTGGTGAGTGCAGGATTATGCTGCGGTATGACGCCAAGAAACAGAAAGTGGTCCACACACCACGAAGGGTCCCAGCCTCCACACAAGAAGATGATTTGTTCATTGAACATGAAGAGAACGATCACAACTCCGAAACAAAAAGCGATGATTTGTCTATCGAACAATACACACAATACTGCTCAGACATGGCTGAGTTATTCGGCGATCCTGATCACAGCATCAGCAACACGATTGAAAAGCTCAATACGACTCTTCTCATGGTAGATGAATCCAATACCATGGTGCCATGGCAGATCGTCAATACATGGGATGACAGCAATACCCAAGACGAAGACGACGCCACACAGAGAGCACAGAACGACTCAGTTGAGAGACCACAGATCGACTCTACAGTGAGAATACTGCACGACTCCACAAAGAGAGCGATGACAGACTCCACAGAGAGAGTGATAACAAACTCCAGAGAGAGAACGATGAAGGACTCCACAGAGAGAGCGATGACAAACTACACAGAAAGAGCGATGAAGGACTCCACAAAGCGAGCGACACAAGCCTCCACAAAGGGAGCGACACAAGCCTCCACAAAGAGAGTGACGCAAGCCTCCACAGACAGCTCGGTGACAGACTCAAAAGTGGAAGCAAGCAAACATTCCATAGCGAACGCCATGCATGTACAAGACCATGAAGATCTATCAAGCTTATTTGAGCCACCAGAAGAAGACACTGAATGTTGTCTACACACTCTATGTGAGTCAAGTGACGAAGAAATCACAATTCCCATACAGGATGTGCAGGATCACAGCGAGACTGACATATCTCAGCTCGTCTGCTCAGAAGCACTCAATAATCAGAGGACAGCCACCCATGAGTCCAGAGAGACCACGTCAATTGAAATCCTGAAGATTTTGACTCCAGCAAAGGAGCACCACAACCCACAACAAAATGAAATCGTGAAGATTTTGACGCCAGAAAAGGAGCACAAAGAGATCACAGATGATTCAAGTGAACCAGAAATTACTCTAGAAGAGGAGTACCAAGTAAGCAAAGACGAGGAATCAAAACCACCACAAATGACTGATGTCACCAACATCAATGAAACATCAGATCATTCTCACAATTCTCAAGAAGATACGCTCAATGTAGCAGATACCACAAAGGACATTGACACCAATAACTGTGAGTATGACTCAAATCATCCATATGGCACACTCATTGAGCGCAACAAGAACAACAAAAACCGCAAGAAACACAGCAGAAACAAGAACAGCAACAACAAAAACAACATGCAGCGCAACAAGAACGACAAAAGCAACAAGAAGCATCCGAGAAACAACAAGCACGACAAGAAAAAGAACATGAATAAAAGCGAAAACAACGAAAAGAGAATCAACAAACGCGACAAAAAGAACAAGAAGAACGACAACAACAAGAACGTCACCGAAAACAAACAAGACAGAAATGACAAAAACAACAAGTTTTTGTTGGGCTGCAGTGGGCAGCCCAACTCTCTTTGTGGAGGCTTGTGTCGCTCCCTTTGTGGAGGCTTGTGTCGCTCACTTTGTGGAGTCCTTCATCGCTCTCTCTGTGGAGTCTTTCATCGCTCTTTCTGTGTAGTTTGTCATCGCTCTCTCTGTGGAGTCCTTCATCGTTCTCTCTCTGGAGTTTGTCATCACTCTCTCTGTGGAGTCTGTCATCGCTCTCTTGGTGGAGTCGTGCAGTATTCTCACTGTAGAGTCGATCTGTGGTCTCTCAACGGGGTCTCAACGGAGTCAGTGGGCAGCATGGTAGCATTGTGGATAGCACAATTGCTTCACAGCTCCAGGGTCCCAAGTTCGATTCCGGCTTGGGTCACTGTCTGTGCAGAGTCTGCACATCCACCCCGTGTGTGCATGGGTTTCCTCTGGGTGCTCCGGTTTCCTCCCACAGTCCAAAAGATGTGCAGGTTAGGTGGATTGGCCATGATAAATTGCCCTTAGTGTCCAAAATTGCCCTTAGTGTTGGGTGGGGTTAATGGGTTATGGGGATAGGGTGGAGGTGTTGACCTTGGGTAGGGTGCTCTTTCCAAGAGCCGGTGCAGAGTCGATGGGCCAAATGGCCTCCTTCTGCACTGTAAATTCTATGAAAACAACAAGAACGACAACGAAAACAACAAAAACAGAAACGACAACAATGAAACAACGCCCTGTACAACATGGTACAACTCTGCACATGAAGGACAATGCCACAGCACACTGCGAAACAATGACATTGGGCCCGCAGTTGTTCACAATTTACATAGATGATTTGGAGTTGGGGACCAAGTGCAATGTGGCAAAGTTTGCAGACGACACTAAGATGAGTGGTAAAGCAAAAAGTGCAGAGGATACCGGAAGTCTGCAGAAGGATTTGGATAGATTAGGTGAATGGGCTAGGGTCTGGCAGATGGAATTCAATGTTGCCAAGTGTGAGGCTATCCATTTTGGGAGGAATAACAGCAGAATGGATTATTATTTAAACGCTAAGATGTTAAAACATGCTGCTGTGCAGAAGGACCTGGGTGTGCTGGTGCACGAGTCGCAAAAGGTTGGTGTGCAGGTGCAACAGGTGATTAAGAAGACTAATCGAGTTTTGTTTTTCATTGCTAGAGGGATGGAGTTCAAGACTAGGGAGGTTATGCTGCAATTGTATAAGGTGTTGGTGAGGCCACATCTGGAGTATTGTTCAGTTTTGGTCTCCTTACCTGAGAAAGGACATATTGGCACTGGAGGGAGTGCAGAGGAGATTCACTAGGTTGATCCCAGAGTTGAGGGGATTAGATTATGACGAGAGGTTGAGTAGACTGGGACTGTACTCATTGGAGTTTAGAAGGATGCGGGGGGATCTTATTGAAACATATAAAATTATGAAGGGAATAGATAGAATAGATGCGGGCAGGTTGTTTCCACTGGTCGGGGAAAGCAGAACTAGGGGGCATAGCCTCAAAATAAGGGGAAGTAGATTTAGGACCGAGTTTAGGAGGAACTTCTTCACCCAAAGGGTTGTGAATCTCTGGAATTCCTTGCCCAGTGAAGCAGTTGAGGCTCCTTCTTTAAACGTCTTTAAGAAAAAGATAGATACCTTTCTAAAGAATAAAGGGATTCGGGGATATGGTGTACGGGCCGGAGAGTGGAGCTGAGTCCACAAAGATCAGCCATGATCTCATTGAATGGCGGAGCAGGCTCGAGGGGCCAGATGGCCTGCTCCTGTTCCTAGTTCTTATGTTCTTATGTACAAACATGCCATGGCATGATGAAGAATCTCACAAATTCACATCTGCTCCAGAACAAACAAGCAAAACAGCTTTCACGAACGATGACATACAGAATCAATACCACAAACAGAAGAAAAAGTCGAGTTCAGACAACGGTGCGACACAGAATCGCTACCCGCAATCAAATGGAACAGGGGAAAAAGGTGTCCACATCATTAAACGACTCATCAGCAAAGCAGCTGAGTCACGTTCCGACATCAACCTGGCTCTGTTATCGTACCGAGCAACCCCATTGAGCTCAGGACTGTCGTCAGCGCAAATGCTGTTCGGCAGAGACATCCAGACATCCCTACCAGCAAAGCAATCCCGAGACACCAGCAACACACCGGTTCTCGACGACATGCGGGCACTATGCTCCAAGCAAAAACTATACTACGATCAACATGCGATCCCACTCAAGCCACTGACAATAGGTGACACCATCAGGATCAGGGACCCAGAAGGCGGATGGTCTGAGTCAAGGCAGGAGGCACCGCGGTCCTACATTGTCAAATCGTCTGCGGGAGTACTTCTTCGCCGTAACCGCCGGGATCTATTAGAGATTCGACCTACAACGCCAGTATTTCCCACACTGGACTTGACCGAGTCCATTTGTCCACAGGACATTCCTCGCCACACAACGCCAGACAGTACTCTTGATGACATCAAACCATCATCCCTACTACCACCGTTAAGACGCTCCAGCAGAAGCCGTAAGGCACCCGACCGGCTAGATTTGTGACGACACTTCAACACACGCATAAGACAAACATGGACATTTCTCAAGATGGACTCACAACACAATTAATTGTTTCTGTATTACTTTTATCATTTTCACAGTGTGCAGGTTTGCATATTCTCACCACTTGTTACATACAGTTTTCTTGAGGCCAGTCTAGAAAACATGTTCAATAAAAAGGGGGTGGGGGGTGGGGGATGTAGTCATCTGTACATACATCTGCACATACACCAGGGACTGCCGACAGATGTAACAGCCACAGCATCACTAGAGGGCATCAGAGACGGGTATAAAGAGTCCAGCCCAAGGTAGGATCCGCCTCTTTCAGAAGCACAGGGCTAGTGAGCAGCAGCACACAGAGACAGCTCAGCATAGGCAGTTTACCTTAGCTTCATACCTCTTGACCGTATTATATCTAGTTAAGCTCTGGAAACAGAACGAACCCACTGAATAAAGTATTTGTGTTAACTGGAAGTCTAAAACCTTTATTCAGACTTAGAGAATAACATGGCGCGGGGGTGACGAGCGGGTGTCCAGGGGGACACTATCTGGCAGGTCGGGTCTGCGTACAGCCGGCGCCATGTTGTACAGCGCAACCGCTGCAGGTCTTCGCATGCATGTCTACGGACCCAGCAATTCTCCAGGCGTTTATATCGGGAAGACCGCGCATTTTACGTGGCATGACTTCTAGCCCCTCACCGGTCAGAGGTTCTGTGCTGGGGCCTCATCGATTTTTTTTGTCGTCAAACTGGACACTTCCTCCGGACATAGCCTCAAAATTGGAGAATGCAGCCCTATGTTCTTCCGCAGCCACCATCTTTTCCAAGAGAAAAATGACCCAGACTGCCAATCCTTTCCAGATCTGTATACCCACATTTCTGGTATCAATTTAAATATTCTCTGTACCCTCTCAGTGCCTCTATATCCTTTTAACATTATGGCAACCAGAACTGCACACAGTACCCTTTTTTATTCATGGGATGTGGGCATCACTGGCTAGCCAGCAATTATTTCCCACCTCTAGCAGCTCTTGAGCCAGTGGTGGTGAGCTGCCTTCTTGAAGGCCTGCAGTCCTTGTGGTGTAGGTACACCCACGGTGCTGTGAGGAAGGGAGTTCAGAATTTTCACCCAGTCAGTGACAATAAAGGAATGGTTCCAAGTCAGGGTGGTGAGTGATTTGGAGGGGAACTTCCAGGTAGTGGTGTTCCCATGTGTCTGCTGCCTTTGTCCTTCTAGATGGTAGTGGTTGTGGGTTTGGAAGGTGCTTTCTAAGGAACCTTTGTGAGTTCATGCAGTGCATCTAATAGATGGTATGCACTGCTGCTACTGTGCACCTGTGGTGAAGAGAGTGCTTGTATAAGGTGGTGGATTGGGTGCCAATCAAGTGGACTGCTTTGTCCTAGATGGTGTTGGGCTCCTTTAAAAAAATTTTAGAGTACCCAATTCATTTTTCCAATTAAGGGGAAATTTAGCGTGACCAATCCACCTACCCTGCACATCTTTGGGTTGTGGGAGCGAAACCCACGCAAACACAGGGAGAATGTGAAAACTCCACACGGACAGTGACCCAGAGCCGCGATCGAACCTGGGACCTGTTGCTCTTATTAGCCTTAGTTTTATTAGCTCTAATTCTGTCACCTTTGCTCACGAGTCGCCAGGTATCTTTCTGATACCGCCACATGGTTCAAGCTCTGGTTATGATTAATAAGACAGCCCACCGCTTAGTAAGATTAAAATCAACGGTCATTTATTATGTACAGCAATAAATACTTACACAATAATCCTACTTTCTAGACGACTACCTACCACTACTGGCCAATACTTAGCTTTTGGGAATGGCCCACCAGGTCAGGGAAACGAATGGCTTATCGAATTGGGTCTGGCCTGCGGGATTCAAAGGCTGATACAGGTCGATGGCTAGGAGTCGCTATCGGGTAGCGATCGCTGGAGTCAAACTTACGGTTTCTGATCGATGGTTCTTGCGAAGGTTGCGAGCAGGAGAAGAAGGGAAAGAAGGGCCGATCTGAACTTGGCCCCTATCTTTTATAGTTCCCGGGGGCTTCCAGCCTCTCGGGGCGGACCTTGACCCTGGTCCCAAGTGATTGGACTTGTTCCCAATCACTGGGTTCGATATGCTCCAATAATGGGGCGATTCCTTGATCGGGGGGTGGTCGTTCACCTTTCTTTGTCTCGGCCACTGCTGGCGCCGAGAGGTCTGGATCGACATTCAATTGCTAATATGTTGCAATTGTTCCCGGGGATAGCCGATTTCGATCTGGGCCGACTTCCCCAGAGCTGAATACGCTGTTCTGTCTGCAGCTGTCCGTTTGTGCCCTGTTGGCTGCTTTTCCCATCAGCCTTTTCGGTTAGCCATTTTACATCGGGTTTTGGCCAAATTAATCGGGAATCAGCCATTTTAGGTGGCTACAGACCTTGGCGCCGTGAGGCAGCAGTGCTAACCACTGCACCACCGTGCTGACCTGTTTTGAGCTTCTTGAGTGTAGTTGGAGTTGCACTCATTCAAGTGCAACTTGTACCTTGTAGTTGATGGACAGGCTTTGGGAAGTCAGGAGCTGAGTTATTCACTGCAGGATTCCTAGTGTCTGATCTGCTCCTGTAATGTGGTCCAACTAAGGTAAGTAATGGAGTTCATTACACTTATGATACACTCGTCTGCGGTCTGATTACTTAACATATGTCTATTTCCCAACCCTCAGTTGCTCCCTTAGTGTTGATTCATCCGTGGATTCTCACAGTGTGAGAATCTTTTTAGTGGAATATATTTTTTCCTGCACCCCATTGAACACCATTTGAAACGTTTCCCATTTTGATCTACATCATTGTTTGACAATGTTGTTGACCATTTAATTTCTCAAGTTCTATTCTCAGCCCCTCAAAATCAGCTTTTCTCCAATCTATTAATTTAGTCTTTGCCATACTTATGTCCTTCTCTATCTTCATATATTACATTGCCTCAATGTTTCCCTACTTTTATTTCTCTTATCTACTCTGCTTCATTCTCCATTATTAGATCCAATAGCAAACCTTCCCTTGTTACGTTTTTACATCTTAAGTTAGAAAGGAATCCTTTCTCCCATTTACCTATTTTTTCTGTCCAATTAATGTTAGGGTAGCAGAAATCGCCAGTGTTTATTATTCTGTGATGTTTACTCAGTCCCATAATTTGTATTGTGTTTCTTCCTCCATCACACTTCTACTACTAGACCATAAGACTTGGGAGCAGCAGTTGGTCATTCAGCCTATTGAATCTGCCCTGCCATTCAATGCAGCGCCGGTAAACATCTCACTATTTGATGGCACTTTCTCAATTTATTGGCCTTGGGGAGTTTTTCTCCACCAAGGTCACACTTTGAGTACTTTCCTGCTGGCGAGCCAAGCAGGAAAGGCTCTTCGCAGATCAGGGTACCGTCTTGTCTGGCTTCCCTGGTATTTCCCCCTGCAACATCAGGGAGGCCCCCGGGAACGACCCTCACCCCTTCACTAATCCTCCGCCAAACCCCCACCCCCCGGGCCCGATCTCTGGCAGTGTCAACCTGATACCTTGGCACTGCCTCACCAGCAGTGCGATCTGGGCACCCTGGCAGTGCCAAGCTGGCATTGCCAGGGTGGCAGTGCCCTGGTGCTAGAGGGAGTATCAAGTTGCCACCTTACCCTTTCCCCAGCGACCCGCGGGGTCTCAAATAGCCTGGGAGACCTCCCAGGGGCCATTACGACTGGTTCAATTTGTGGAAACCAGTGCTAAATGGCATCCTGGCGAGGTCTCCCAGGCACAACCGTTAGATCCTGGGCACCGGGAGAATCCCACAAACGCATATTAATATGCTGATCTGGATCATGCCGAGTGAGGGCACGATCCAGATTGCGATGTCTCGTGAGACTCTGTTAAATCTGGCGAGGTGTTTTAAGCAATGCAAATTATGTGAGAGGCTTCTCACGAGATTCAACGGCCTTGTCCCAACACCAAGTTGGGTGTGACGAGACCGTTAAATTGCACCCGACAAATATTAGTCGGATAGATCCTTTATTATCTCTATGCAAATGGATTCTACTTTTGTATTACCTATTAACTGCCTCTTTTTTCTACTGCCATTGTGCTACCCACTAGGTCTTCCGCCTCCCAGTTTACTTTTCTCTCTTTCCTACATGTGTTATTGCTTGAAATATTTAATTCCTGGTCCTGGTTTTTCTGTAGCCATGTCTCAGTAATAGTCTCAGGATTATTTGTTGAGCTTTGTTAACTTGTAATAAATCGTTTTAAGCTCTGTGTTAAATTAATTGTAACTCTATTCCTCACGTTGCTTTTTAAAATTTTATTAGCTGCAGGTGTCATGTGTTTTAATTAACATTCTTCAGACATTCCAGTTGAACTTTATTGCAAATAAAACTCTCTGATTTGTAAAGGCTACCTTGATGCATATCTGTGGAACAATTGCCTGGAATTCAACAAATTTAAGCAACTCTGTTAAATTCAAAAGGAGCTTTAAATAAGCTGAACAAATTGCACAGCATGTTTGTGTTTAAAATTATAATGATTAGATCCTCCCTTAAGTGAACTGTGCCAAGGCACTGTTAAGTTAAACCTGGGCATGATTTCCGTCAGTGAAGTTGTTTGTTTTTGTTACATTCATTCTGGGGGTATCACTGACGAGGCCAGCATATGTTGGTCATCCCGAGTTACCCTTGAGAAGATGGTGGTGAGCTTTCCCTTTGAACTACTGCAGTCTGTGTAGTGAAAGCAAACAGTTTGCTAGACTCTTTTTAAAAAAAATATATTTTATTCAAATTTTTCGGCCAAACAAAACAATACAAAGGTTTTCCCTTTTTACAACAATAAAATAATATAAATAACAGTGACCGTTTTAACAAGTAATATATAAACTATTAACAAGTAATATATAATATATAAACTAAATGGCAACTGCCATAACAAAAATAATAACTCTTCAGATAATAAAATCAAACAATCCAATATACATAACCAAGTACAAATATCTATACAAAAACCACCCCTGAGGACCCACCCGAGCCTCTCCCCCCCCCCCCCCCCGGGTTGCTGCTGTTACCTTCCCATTTCCTTTATCGTTCTGCGAGGTAGTCAATGAACGGTTGCCACCGCCTGGTGAACCCTTGAGCCGAACCCCTTAGTGCAAACTTTATCCGTTCTAGTTTTATAAACCCAGCCATGTCATTTATCCAGGTCTCCACGCCCGGGGGTTTGGCTTCCTTCCACATAAGCAAGATCCTTCGCCGGGCTGCTAGGGACGCAAAGGCCAAAACATCAGCCTCTCTCGCCTCCTGCACTCCCGGCTCTTCTGCAACCCCAAATATAGCCAACCCCCAGCCTGGCTCGACCCGGACCCCCACCACCTTCGAAAGCACCTTTGCCACCCCCACCCAGAACCCCTGCAGTGCCGGGCATGACCAAAACATGTGGGTGTGGTTTGCTGGGCATCTCAAGCATCTCCTACACCTATCCTCTACCCTGAAAAATTTACTGAGCCTTGCTCCGGTCATATGCGCCCTGTGCAAAACCTTGAATTGTATCAGGCTTAGCCTGGTGCACGAGGACGACGAGTTTACCCTACGTAGGGCATCAGCCCACAGCCCCTCCTCAATCACTTCCCCCAGCTCTTCTTCCCATTTTCCCTTCAGCTCATCCACATTGATCTCCCCCTCGTCCCTCATTTCCCTGAGTTTGCTAGACTCTTTTAACGGATGACAAATGCCAACCATGTTTTTACATCCTGATGTACCATGAGAGAATTAAAGAAGCCAGTATTTTTGAATGCTTCTTACTATAGCAGCAACAATATGCATCTACATAGTGCCTGAAGCAGAGAAAAACATCTTCAGAATACAATGTACTTTATTAAAACCTGTGAATCGTTTTGGATACTTGCCTACAAGTGAGTCATTTTTTGAACAAAACCTTCATAATTTGATTGATAGCAAGGCTTTTATTGTGCTATATGCCCAGCCACTGTGTCCCGCATTCAAAAATAATTTGCTTGTATGTCACTTTCATCAGGATGCACTCATTTAAAATGATAAAGCACATGCTGAAATATGTCTGTGCCATATACTTTCCCCTAATCATCTTCCTGTCTGCCGATGCAGTTGTGTTCCACCCTGTTTTGAACGTGTTATCGCCCTTACTGATAACTTCTCGATTCCACAAAATTGGATCACGCTGTCAGGAAATCATTCTACTTTTCCATTCGACAGAAAGACTCGCTATTGGGAGGGGTCAGGAAAAGGCAGGGAAAATATTCTGAGTCATGAACAATGACCCAGCGCCTTGGTTTTTAAAATTTTAGGTTGCTTACCAGTTTAAAGTACCTATTTTTATTCTTGGAGGAACCTTTTTGTCATGAGGGTTACTGCATCTCTGCCTTTGGTTCCCCTGCCTGTCGCTACATCTCCATCGGGTTTCTTTGGGTCGTTTTCAGACCATAATCAGACCCCATCAGCATGAACCTTGCCTCCAGCAATCCTCTTCCAATTGTCAGGGATCTCAGCTGTCACATTCTCCGTCAGCTGTGGGGCCATGTCTGTGATGTGCTTACCAGATCTTGACCATGAGCCGAATCATGAACTTGTGTGCACTGAAGTGACTGTCCGTGCTGGTGGAGGGTGCGGGGCATCTGGTGTGAGGGCATCAGAGCTATGGTTGAGCTAGTTTCTGGAGGATGGAATATTCATGAGACAGCACTTAGGGAAAAGTGTTTGTGAGGCACTTTTAGGTATAGCTGCATGATGTGCTGTGTCACTATATAAATGCAAAATAACCCAAGCTAATCTTGGGTTATTTTATTAATGTACTTATGGGACTAACTAGTATGGGGAGGGATCATACAGACCAGGAAGGTGCCAGATTTTGATGCTAAATTGGTTGATTTTAACTTGAGTCAATACAGATAACCTCAAAGCAGTGGGGCTGGTAAGATATGGAGAGAATAAATAATGGTACGACTTCCGGTGGCGGCCATCGCGGGGTAGGCCACACATTTGATAGCTCCCCCCTGTAACGGACTTTTGGACCTTTTCCCCCCATTTTCTTCCTGGATTTTATGGGATAAAGCAGTGAAGAGTGAGACAGTAAGGAGAAATCCCCCTCCAGTGAGTGGAGAATTGGACCAGAAGTGGCCGTGTGAGACAACAAAGTCCTATAAGAGAGACGCAAGCAGAGCTGGTAACACGGGACAGCATTGCGGAGGGCAAGGGTCTGGGGGAGACGGCACAGTAGTTGATGGAGCAGGTGGTGAAGTTTTTCGAGGATTGCTTTGCCAAGCTGAAGAAGGACACGCTGGACCCGATTAAGGCTTCGGTTGATCAAGTGGTTCAGAATCCGGAAACCCATGGGCGGGTGATCCAGGAGGTTGAACAAAAGTTGTCCGAGAACGAGGAGTTTATAACCGTGCTGGAAAGCAAGGTGGGGATGATGAACGACCACCTGAAAAGAATGCAGGAGAAGCTGGAGGATCTGGAGAATAGGTCCGGGAGGCAGAATCTCAGAATTGTTGGCCTCCCTGAAGGCAGTGAGGGATCGGATGGGAGGGCCTATGTGACGGACATGTTGGAGAAGTTGATGGGGTCTGGGGTGTTCCCTCGGCCCCTGGAATTGGACAGAGCGCACAGAGCCCTCGCGAGGAAGCCCAGAGCGAACGAACCGCCGAGAGCCATGGTGGTACGTTTTCACCGTTTCATGGACAAGGAACACGTTTTGCGATGAGCCAAGAAAGAATGGAGCAGCAAGTGGGAGAACTGTGAGTTGCGCATTTATCAGGATCTGGGAGGGAATTTGGCCAAGAGGTGAGTTGGGTTCAATCAGGCAAAAACGACCCTCTTTAAGAAGGGGGTGAAATTTGGGATGCTGTACCCAGCCCGTCTGTGGGTCACACTTGAGGAAAGGGACTCTACTTTGAAACGCCAGACAAAGTATGGACCTTTATTAAAGAAAAGAAGCTGGAGGCGAATTAAAAGACACTTAAGCGTTGGAGAAGTACTGTGGCAGCGATTTATGGTCCTGGATTGTAAAAATATAAGTAGCTCTATGTGAAATAATGGGCTGTGTGGATGATTAAAGGTTGATCCATCTTGCAGGGACCTTGTTAGAGGGGGGGGATGGGCTTTGAATTTAGTTCTGCTTTATGGGTGACTATTTTTCTAAAGTGATTGTTTCTTCACTGGTTTTTTTTTCCTGTTGTTTGTTTACTGGGGCATGTGATGCTTTTAAAATGTTTATTCATGTGGGGGGAGAGAGGAGAGTACAATAGGGAGACCGAATGCTTGGTGCCAGGGGCGGGAGCTGTCGAGTCAGCATGGGCCAGCTGACTCTCGGAAGCGCAGTGGGGGGTGGACAGGTGTTAAGCTGGAGCTTGACTTGGGGGATTGGGTTTTTAGTGTTGTTGCTAGGGGGGGGAAGGGGGGGGTGCTGCTTTGCTGACAGGGAGGAACTGTTCCTAGGGGACAAATGGGAGGTCAGGAACGGCGACAGCCCGAGTGGGGACTCGAGGAGGCGGAGGGCGCGAGCTCGAGGCTGGCCTAAAATGGGTGATGGCTAGTCGGCGCGGGAGGGGGGGGGGTTTGGAAGCCCCCCATCCAGACCGATCACATGCTACGTGAGAGAACTGAATGGGCCGGTCAAGAGGGCTCGCGCATTTGAGGGAACTGAAGGCGGACGTGGCAATGCTACAAGAGACACACCTAAAGGTTACAGACCAGACGAGATTGAGGAAGGGGTGGGTTAGCCAAGTGTTCCACTCAGGACTGGACTCAAAGACCAGGGGGGTAGCGATCTTGATCAGCAAACGAGTGGCATTCGAGGCATGGAGAATCGTATCAGAAAAGGGGGGTAGGTATATAATGGTGAATGGGAAGCTGGAGAGGGTGAGAGTGGTACTTGTGAACATATATGCTCTGAATTGGGACGACGTGGAATTTATGAGGCGGGTGTTAGGTAACCTGATCATGGGAGGGGACTTCAACACAGTCATTGATCCGGAATTGGACCAGTCAAAATCCAGGACAGGGAGGAGGCCGGCTGCGGCAAAGGAATTGAAAGGTTTTATGGAACAGATGGGGGGAGTAGACCCATGGAGGTTTGCACGGCCGAGGACGAAGGAGTTTTCCTTTTTCTCACATGTTCACAAGGTATACTCTCGCATCGACTTTTTTGTTCTGAGCAGGGCGCTAATACCGAAGATGGTGGATACTGAGTACTCGGCAATTGCAGTGTCGGATCATGCCCTGCACTGGGTGGATCTACGGGTTAGTGTTGAGAGAGGGCAACACCCACTGTGGAGACTGGATGTGGGGTTGCTAGCGGACGAGGCAGTCTGTGGGCGGGTTAATAAGTCCATCCAGAACTACCTGGAAACAAATGATACGTGGGAGGTCACTGCAGCGACGGTCTGGGAAGCTTTGAAGGCAGTAGTCAGAGGGGAATTAATCTCGATACGGGCCCACAGAAAAAAGGTGGAACGGGCTGAGTGGAATAGATTAGTGGAGGAGATACTCCAGGTGGACAGGAGATACTCGGAGGCCCCGGACGCGGGCTACTGAGGGAGCGGCGGAGGTTACAGGTGGAGTTTGGGCCGTTGACCACAGGGAAAGCAGTGGAACAGTTGAGGAAGGCATGGCGGGCGATCTATGAGTACGGGGAAAAGGCAAGCAGAATGTTGGCGCACCAGCTCAGGAAAAGAGAGGTGGCCAGAGAGATAGGTACAGTAAAGAATAGAGATGGTAATACGGTCCTGGACCCAGTGGGGGTGAACGAGGTGTTTAAGGACTTTTATAGTAAATTATATGAGTTGGAACCCCCGGCAGGGGTGGAGGGGATGAGGCAATTTCTGGATCAGTTGAGGTTCCCGAGGGTGGAGGAGGACCTAGTGGAGGGGCTGGGAACCCCAATTGAGATTGAGGAAATAGTCAAGGGGCTGGAGGGCATGCAGTCGGGCAAGGCCCCGGGGCCTGACGGCTACCCGGTGGAATTCTATAAGACGTTTTCAGAAATATTGAGCCCACTGCTGGTGAGGACATTTAACGAAGCAAGAGAGAAGGGGGTCCACCCCCCAACAATGTCGCAGGCCTTGATTTCATTGATCTTGAAACGGGAGAAGGATCCGGAGCAATGCGGGTCATACAGGCCGATTTCTCTACTGAATATGGATGCCAAACTGCTGGCTAAGATACTGGCCACAAGGATAGAGGACTGTGTCCCAGGGGTGATAGAGGAAGACCAGATGGGATTTTCTATGGGCAGGCAACTCGAGGCCAATTTTCGAAGGCTTCTAAATGTTATGATGCCCTTAGAAGGAGAGGAGGCGGAGGTGGTGGTAGCGATGGATGAGGTGAAGGCTTTTGATCGGGTGGAATGGAATTACCTGTGGGAGGCGCTGAGAAGGTTTGGGTTTGGGGAGGGCTTTATTGACTGAGTGCCACCAGTAGCGAGTGTGTGTACAAACCGGCTGAGGTAGGGGTATTTTGAACTACACCGAGGGACGAGGCAAGTGTGCCACCTCTCCCCGTTAGTGTTTGCTCTGGCCATAGAGCCATTGGCCATGGCGTTAAGAGCCTCTAGGAACTGGAAAGGGTTGGGGGGGGGGAGGAGCACCGGGTCTCGCTCTACGCAGATGACCTGCTCTTGTACATTTCGGACCCGTTGGAGGGGATGGGGGAAGTAATGCGAATCTTGGGGGAATTTGGCAATTTTTCAGGGTATAAATTGAACATGGGGAAAAACGAGATGTTTGCAATCCAGGCAAAAGTGCAGGAGAAGATACTGGGAGAGCTGACGCTTAGAATGGTAGGGAAGAGCTTTTGATATCTGGGAATCCAGGTGGCCCGGAAATGGGAAGTACTACACAAGTTAAACCTATCCCGGCTGGTACAATAAATGGAAGGGGACTTTAAGAGGTGGGACATGCTCCCGCTGTCACTGGCGGGGAGGGTACTGACCGTGAAAATGACGGTCCTCACCAGATTTCTGTTTGTCTTTCAGTGCCTCCCCATCTTCATCCCTGAGGCCTTTTTCAAGCGGTGAATAAGATTATTTTGGGATTTGTGTGGGCGAGTAAAACCCCGCGAGTGAAGAAAGTGTTGCTCGAGCGCAGTCGGGGGGAGAATGGGTTGGCACTGCCGAACTTCTGCAATTACTACTGGACGGCTAATATAGCCATGATCAGGAAGTGGGTAGTGGGGGAGGGGTCGGAATGGGAGCGGATGGAGGCGGTATCATGTAAAGACACCAGTCTGGGAGCATTGGTAACAACGTCCTGGCCTTTGCCTCACTGGTAGCCCGGAGACGGATCTTGTTAATGTGGAGGGACTCAAAGCCCCCAAGTGTAGAGACCTGGGTTGGTGACATGGCTGGGTTTCTCAGTCTCGAGAAGATAAAGTTTGCCTGAAGAGGGTCAATGTTAGGATTCTCCCGGAGGTGGCAGCTGTTCGTCGACTTTCTCGGGGAAAATTAAAAATGTCAGCAGATGCAGTATTCCACGTTGGGGGTGGGGGGGGGGGGGGGGGGGGGTGCGGGAGGGCGGATTGTTGTTGTATGGTTGAGGTGTGTGAAGATTGGGCTGGGGGGGGGGAAATGTTTATTTTACCATGTTGATGTCATTGTTTTTGTTACTGTTATAAAAATTTTCCATAAATTTGTTTTTTTATAATTGATCAATGCAAAGGTCAGAATACTGATTGAAGCTAGAAACAGTATTAGTTGTAAAAGCAAAATACTGCTAGAAATCTGAAATGAAAAGAGAAAACTCTGGATAAACTCAGCAGGTCTGGCAGCATCTGTGGAGAGAGAAAAAAAAGAGTTAACGTTTCATTGTTAACTTCCTCAGAGTTGGAAGCATCCAAGCATGATTTTCAGCTCTAAAGAAGTCATGCGGACTCGAAACATTAACTCTGTTTCTCTATCCACAGATCCTGCCAGACCTGCTGAGTTTTATTTTACAATTTTCTGTTTTTATTACAGTCTGGGCTGTGAAGTTGCTTTTAATATTTTTTTTTAACTTTCTAAATTTTTGTATTTTTCCAATTAAGAATCAATTTAGTGTGGCCAATCCACCTACCCTGCACATCGTTGGGTTGTGGAGGTGAGACCCACGCAGACATGGGGAGAATGTGCAAACTCCACATGGACAGTGACCCGGGACTGGGATCAAACCCGGGTCCTCGGCACCCTGAGGCAACAGTGCTAACCACTGCCCCACCATGCCACCCCTGGTGTGATCTTTTTAAGGTCAAAAGGTTTGGCAACATTGGCAGGCAGGGCTCAAGCATGATTAGTGGTGATTTGGGTAAGTTACTAGAGGGGTTTCTGGTGCCTATAGAATGTTAGCATGGCATGTTGTCCTTCACGAGAGGGAAAAAATAAAGAGACAATGTCACTCACTCCTGAATTAATCTCTTCTAGAAGAGTCATATGGACTCAAAACATCGGGTGTGATTTAACGCCCAGAAAAGAGTCCCGTTTTGGATGCGAATAGCGGGTGTTTCTTGGTGCCTGCAGAGTTGGGAATAACCCCGCTATCAAACGGGATTCTGTTTTTTTTTCTTTTAGCCTAGGCGAGGAACGCCCAAACGAGGCCGCATTTACCTCACCTCCTGCACTGACGAGCAGTGGCACTGTAGAGTAGCTGGGTAGCCAGGGCGAGATCCAGGTTGCGATGTCTCCCGAGATATCATTAGATCTTGCAACGTGTTCCAGCATTGCAAATCTCCCAAGAGGCCTCTCATGAGATTTAACGGCCTCGTCCCGTCACCAAGTTTGGTGCGACGAGAATGTTAGATCGCGCCCATTAACTCTGTTTTTCTCTCTCCACAGATGCTGCCAGACCTGCTGAGTCTTATCAGCATTTTCTGTTTATATTTATTCATTTTTTATTATTACATCAACCTCTAATGATATTTAGCGTTTTCCACCAACACGAGGAGCCTGAGATTTCATTGGCTTAGCAAGCTTCTGTTTGGGTGCTTCTTAGTTGTAGCTGCACTGACTTTCTTTGCTGCTGCTTCGACCCTCTTTGACGGCCCTGATTGCATGTTCACGTTGAGTCATGCACACCTCCGCCTTCTGATTCCTCTTGGCCACAACCTCAGCACGAGAGGCACCAGTAATAGACTGTTAGAAATTCACTGCACAACAAGAGCACTTTTTCTGTATCTCTTCACATTGTCTTTTTTGGTTCTTGGGCCTGTACAAGACAATCTGGTTGATCTGTCAAGGGTTTCTCTTGGAGAGGAAGGCTGACTCACATTTTGAGTTCAGAAACTGGAAAACCTTCCCATCAATTCTGGCATAGCGCTTCCCATGACTCGGGTATATTATCTCCCCACTGAAACTGCACATCTCCACCTTCATCTCGACAGTGAAGATGACGCGGTGGGGGGGGCGGGGAGACATTGTTGATTTTTAGTTCTGATTTCCTGCACCCATAGTAATCTGCTTTTAATTTTAGTGCCAAATTAATCTATAGCTGCTCCAGATGGGATCTGCCAAATGCAACAAAAACTTTAATTTATTTAATGCCTTTAACATTGAAAAAAGAGGTGTAATCAGACAAAAATGGATGATGAGGCAAAGAAGCAGTTCGTGGAGGGTGTGGATGGGTTTTAAGGAGGGTCTTAAAGAACCAGAAGGTCTGAAGTGGCAGAGTTTTAAGAAGGAATCCTAGAGTGTGGCATCTAGACGGCTGAAGGCACAACCACCAATAGTAAACTCAACCAAATGAGGGATGCACAGGAGACCAGAGACAATAAAATGGAGTGTTTGTAAATGGGAGAGGTGTTTATTTGTAAGACTGGAGTCGATTAGATAGTGGGGGAGGGAGTGAGGTAATAAATAAATACAGATATGAAGATGGAACTAAACTTTTGCTGTTCAGATTGACTCAGTTTCATGCTGAGAATGAATTCAGGACCACCTAGCATTCCCATTATTCAACTCCTGTTTGAGGATCGGAGTGGACTATTTGCATTTTTATCCAGTTTGCAATTTCTGGATTTTGTTTTCATCTTCCTCAATCTTAATCAGGGCAAATCATTAACTTCTGGCTAACCTGATTACTTTGTCCCCTGATGCACTATCAATTACGACGAGACGAGAGTAGAGAGTAATCGAGGCTTTATTATGCAGAGATGTGGAGCCTCCCGCAGCTGCTGCCAAAATGGCTGCAGCTCGGAGAGCCCACCCATTTATACTCTACCTACTGGGCAGAGCCAGCAGGCAGAGATCTACCCCCGTACCTGTAGTACAGGGGCCTTACCTTAAACCCCTCGTATGCGGTATATACAATACAACAGTGATGACTACCACATTCACCCCCTGTTAAAAAAGAGTCCAGCGGGGGTGGTGGAAAACTATTTACATTGTAAATAGTAACATTGTAAGGAAAAGTTTACAAATTCAGACGATCGGGCACCTTGATCCGTCATTGCGAGCGCTGCAGTTCTGGTGACGATTTTGGCTCTGTTCGGTCATCGGTGACTCCGGGAGCGTGTCTACCTCATCTTCATCCCCGGATGGGACCAAGGGGAGGACAGATCGTCCTGGAGCAGGGACTGTGCTGGGGTGCGCTGGGGGGAGGGAGGGTGGCGCCGGGGCAGAGGGGGGGGGTTGTGGGGACCCAGCTGGTGCCAGGTCCCTGAGGGAGACTGTGTCTTGGCGGCCGTCGGGGGTACACTTCGTAGGCATACTGCGGGTTCGCGTGAAGTAGCTGTGCCCTCTCAACCAATGGGTCCGCCTTGCGTAGCCGCACGTTCTAGCAGAGGAGGACAGGTCCTGGACCTGCCAGTCACGTTGGGAGCGAAACCCCGGAGGTGGACATCCGGGAAGGCAAAGAGACGTTCATGGGGAGTTTCGTTAGTCGCAGTGCAAAGGAGCGACCAAATGGAGTGAAGGGCGTCGGGATCTCCTGCCAGCGGGAGGCCGGGAGATTTCTGGCCGTAGAGCCAGCTGGACGACCTTCCAGACCGTCCCATTCTCCCACTCCACCTGCCCGTTTCCCTGGGGGTTGTAGCTGGTCGTCCTGCTCGAGGCAATGCCCCTGTTAAGCAGGTACTGGCGCAGCTCATCGCTCATAAATGAGGACACCGGTCGCTGTGGCCGTAGGTGGGAAAACCAAACAGAGTAGATGGTGTTAAGGGCTTTGATGACGGTGGCAGACGTCATATCGGGGCATGGGACGGCGAAGGGGAATCGGGAATATTCGTCGACCACATTAAGAAAGTACGTGTTTCGGTCGGTGGAGGGGAGGGGCCCTTTGAAGTCCACGCCGAGGCATTCAAAGGGGCGGGAGGCCTTCACCAGGTGCGCTCTGTCTGGCCGGTAGATGTGAAGTTTACACTCCGCGCAGACCTGGCAGTCTCTGGTGATGGCCCTGACTTCCTCGATGGAGTAGGGTAGATTGCGGGCCTTTATGAAGTGATAAAAGCGGGTGACCCCTGGGTGACAGAGATCGTCGTGCAGGGTCCCGAGTCGGTCCACTTGTGCGCTGGCACAAGTACCTCGGGATAGGGCATCGGGGGGCTCGTTGAGCTTACCGGGGCGATAATTGTAGGTGGAGAGCTCGATCCTCCACCTCAAGATTTTATCGTTTTTGATCTTACCCCGCTGTGTGTTATTAAACATGAAGGCAACCGACCGTTGGTCAGTGAGGAGAGTGAATCTCCTGCCGGCCAGGTAATGCCTCCAAGCTTCAACGATAGCTTGGGCCTCCTTTTCGACGGAGGAGTGCCGAATTTCGGAGGCATGGAGGGTGCGTGAAAAGAATGCCATGGGCCTGCCTGCGTGACGTCTGATGCATCGCTCTCGACTTGGAAGGGGAGCGTCTCGTCGACCGCGTGCATCTCGGCCATGGCGATTTCTGCCTGGTGAAGGCCTGGTGAGCCTCGGCCGTCAGGGGGAAAACATAGAACATTACAGCGCAGTACAGGCCCTTCGGCCCTCGATGTTGCGCCAACCTGTGAAACCACTCTAAAGCCCATCTACACTATTCCCTTATCGTCCATATGTCTATCCAATGACCATTTGAATGCCCTTAGTGTTGGCGAGTCCACTACTGTTGCCGGCAGGGCATTCCATGCCCTTACTACTCTCCGAGTAAAGAACCTACCTCTGACATCTGTCTTATATCTATCTCCCCTCAATTTAAAGCTATGTCCCCTCGTGCTAGACATCACCATCCGAGGAAAAAGGCTCTCACTGTCCACCCTATCCAATCCTCTGATCATCTTGTATGCCTCAATTAAGTCACCTCTTAACCTTCTTCTCTCTAATGAAAACAGCCTCAAGTCCCTCAGCCTTTTCTCATAAGATCTTTCCTCGATACCAGGCAACATTCTGGTAAATCTTTCCCTTTCCAATGCTTCCACATCCTTCCTATAATGCGGCGACCAGAATTGCACGCAATACTCCAAATGTGGCCGCACCAGAGTTTTGTACAGCTGCAACATGACCTCAATCCCTCTACCAATAAAAGCTAACACACCGTACGCCTTCTTAACAACCCTCTCAACCTGGGTGGCAACTTTCAGGGATCTATGTACATGGACACCGAGATCTCTCTGCTCATCCACACTGCCAAGAATCTTACCATTAGCCCAGTACTCTGTCTTCCTGTTATTCCTTCCAAAATGAATCACCTCACACTTTTCTGCATTAAACTCCATTTGCCACCTCTCAGCCCAGCGCTGCAGCTTATCTATGTCCCTCTGTAACTTGTAACATCCTTCCGCACTGTCCACAACTCCACCGACTTTAGTGTCATCTGAAAATTTACTCACCCGTCCTTCTACGCCCTCCTCCAGGTCATTTATAAAAATGACAAACAGCAGTGGCCCCAAAACAGATCCTTATGGTACACCACTAGTAACTGGACTCCAGTCAGAACATTTCCCATCAACCACCACCCTTTGTCTTCTTCCAACTAGCCAATTTCTGATCCAGACGACTAAATCACCCTGAATCCCATGCCTCTGTATTTTCTGCAGTAGCCTACCGTGGGGAACCTTATCAAACGCTTTACTGAAATCCATATACACCACATCAACTGCCTTACCCTCATCCACCTGTTTGGTCACCTTCTCAAAGAACTCAGTAAGGTTTGTGAGGCATGACCTACCCTTCACAACTACCACTTGGGCTCTCCAGGGGCTGTTGCTGGCCTCGATAATACCTTCCTGTAGCAGCCGCTGGACCTCAGGCCTGATGAAGGTCCTGTCCTGGGCACTGTACCGTCTGCTCCTGGTGGCGACGGGTTTGCAATCCAAGGTGAGGTTTGCAAACAGAGAAGGCGGGTCGACCTTAAGGGTTGTGAGACCGCAGACAGTAAGGGATGGTACGGGCCCGCCAAATTTCAGGGTTAGGCTCTGGAGGTTGCACTGGAACCTCCAGAGTGCAGTACCCCAGGATCGCCACAGAGTGGGATCCGGATGCCAGGGAGATTTTCTGGTTAATGGGGTGTACTGTGAGGGAACAGCGCCTTACCGTATCGGGGTAGATGAAGCTCTCAGTGCTCCCGGAGTCCAGAAGGCAGGATATCTTGTGCCCGTCGACCTTCATTGTCATCGACACAGTCGCGAGGTTGTGCGATCGGGACTGGTCGATCGTGATGGAGGCGTGACGCGGCTGGTCGGCGGCGGTTGCAGGTGATGAGCGGCCCGATGAGGTGGCCGACGAGCAGGGGTCCTGAGGCGGGGAAGATGGCGGCGCCCACAGGTTGCACGTGTCCTGAGGCAGGCCTGATGGTGGCACCCACGGGCCGCACGTGTTGTGAGGCGAGCAAGATGGCGGCGCCCACGAGTCGCACGTGTTGTGAGGCGAGCAAAATGGCGGCGCTCACGGGTCGCACGTGGTCTGAGGTGAGGAAGATGGTGGCGCCCACGGGTCGCACGTAGGGGTTGCAGGGACAATAGCAGCGATCAAGCACGCCTGGCACACAGCAGCGAAATGTCCTTTCTTCCCGCAGGCCTTGCAGAGCGCGCTCCGCACCGGGCAGCGTTGCTGGGGGTGTTTTGTCTGTCCGCAGAAGTAGCAATTGGGTCCCGGCCCCGGGGTTGGTTGGCTGCCGCGCAGCGCAGGCCTGAGGTTGGTTGGGGGCAGTCGCTGATGGGGTCCATGATGGGGTGTTCGCTGGCGGGCTCCACGATGCCCAGGAGGGGAGGGCCGTGCGGCCGGGGGCATATGTCTATACATTGCGTGAGGCGACTGTGAGCGGGATCGCTAGTTTCTTGGTCGCAGCGAGGTTGAGGGTAGCCCCTATGCCCGTAACGAACATGTCTCTAACTAGCAGGTCAGAATGTTCAACGGCCGAAACGGCCTGGCAATCGCAGTCTCTCACCAGGGCGTGCAGGGCACGCCAGAAACCTTCCGCAGACTCACCGGGGAGTTGATGCCGCGTGGACAGCAGGTGCCTGGCGTAGATTTTGTTGGTCTGCTGAGTGTAGTTCTCCTTCAGTAGCGCCATGGCCTCAGCGTAGGTCGGTGCGTCCCGGATGAGTGGAAAGATATCGGAGCTCACCCACGTGTAAAGGATCTGGAGCTTCTGTGCCTCTGAGGGTGGTTCTGTCGCAGATCCGATGTAGGCTTTAAAGCAAGCTAGCCAATGTGCGAAGGCCGACTTGGCGTTGTCTGCTTGAGGATGCAGCTGCAGGCGATCAGGCTTGATGCGGAGATCCATCGTTGTAAAATATCTGCGTAATAAATTGATGCACTATCAATTACAACGAGACGGGAGTAGAGTGTAATCGAGGCTTTATTACACAGAGATGTGTAGCCTCCCGCAGCTGCTGCCGAAATGGCTGCAGCTCGGAGAACCCACACATTTATACTTCGCCTACTGGGTGGAGCCAGTAGGCAGGGATCTACCCCCGTACCTGTAGTACAGGGGCCTTACCGTAATACCCCTCGTATGCAGTATATACAATACAACAGTGGTGACTACCACATCCCCACACAACAGTCAAAATCCTTTGGCATTCCTCCTCTTTCAGGTAGCATTGGCCTTACAGGCCATTGGCGACCATGCACTTCCATTGATTGTTTCATGATTATGCTTGATGGCAAAGTGCTTTGCCAATCCTTTCTGCATTGTGGTCGACCAGGAAACTCTCCCACTCTTACCACCTGCCATCAGGCATCTTGGAAGAATCTATAGGTTGGTAATCAACCTGTTTGGCCACATTACGACTGCACCTTCCGTGACTATCAAGTCCTGAAGTGGGACTTAACCTGACGCTTCTGGCACAGAGGTAGGGGTATTGCCCCTGCATGACAAGACTCCTCCACGCTCCCCCCCGCCCCCCCCCCCCAGGCATTAACTGCAATATCTGACACCAGTGAAATTTTCCTGTCTGCCTTCGTTTATGCCCTGCAAGAGCGTGACGCAGGAATTGGTTCACATATCCTCAGAACTCAGTATCAGGTTTTTTTAGCACTAAACTTCAGAGAAGCATTCATCAGCTCATTCATCAATATTGAAATCCTCCTCAATGCAAAAGGATTGAGGGAGTTTCCCCAAATACAACCAAGTTGCAGGGTGAATGATAAAGATCAGAGAGTATTTAGTGTCATTGACGGAGTGTCATTTCAGTTGAAGGCAATGATTCTCATGTTATAAGTTATAAGTTGCCAAGTGATTGGTTATCATTGCACAATCATGATCCAACTTATTTTTCACTAGGTTTAGTACATGTACTAGGCACTTTGCATGTGTTACTAGGTAGTTCTTTTAACCACAGACTCGATGCTGACGCATTAACCCTAATACTTCTTGAAGAACACTGGCTGCTCCTTTCAGGAACACAGATGAGGTTTTAATACAGAAATGGTGAGTGCCAGGTAGCTATCTGAAGTTCATCAATAAAAGCACTAGGTGGAGATAAACTTCATTACATCGAGGCCAAATGTTAAAAAAAGTTCATATCTGTGAGTTTATTGGAAAAATTAAGCAGAAAACATAATATTTGAAGTAAAATGCACCCTTAAAAGGATCCCAAGTTACCCATGCTGCTGGGTAAAACCTTGGGAAAGAAAGTTTAACAGACAAGAGTGAAAATTGATGCATGAACTGTGCTGACATTAGGCTCCAATGGCCTTGATAATAGTTTGAAGCATGTATATAACTGTTTCCTACTGCTATTGCTCGATGTTCAATGTTTGATATCACTTAGTGGGCAGCACGGTAGCACATTGGTTAGCACAGTTGTTTCACAGCTCCAGGGTCCCAGGTTCGATTCCTGGCTGGGGTCACTGTCTGTGTGGAGTCTTCATGTTCTCCCGTGTCTGCGTGGGTTTCCTCCGGGTGCTCCGGTTTCCTCCCACAGTCTAAAGATATGCAGGTTAGGTGGATTAGCTATGCTAAATTGCCATTAGTGTCCAAAAACATTAGGTGGGGTTACGGGGATAGGTCGCAAGTGTGGGCTTAAGTGGGGTGCTCTTTCCAAGGGCTGATGCAGACTCGATGGACGAATGGCCTCCTTCTGCACTGTAAATTCTATGACCTAGGATAACACAGTCCTCTTAATTGGCACTCCTTCCACACACCAGTCAGATACAGTCTGTGACTGCAGTGTGTACTATGTACAAGATGCTCTTCAGCAACTTGCCACGTCTTCTTTGAGAGCACCTTCCAAGACAGTGGCCGCCACCTCCCAACAGACAAAGGACAGCAAGTGCATAGGAATATCTTCATCTTTGTTAGGTAAAAATGATGGAATTCCCGATCTAACAGCATTCTTGACCAATGGATAGAGGTATTTCAAAATGAAAGCTCACCACCACCTTCTCTCGGACAATGCACAATAAGTAACACCTATATCCATAGAATAGATTTGAAAAAAATATAATACAGGTTGGCAGTTTTATTTGAATATGGCTTTAATTGGAGAGTTAACACCAGATATTGCTGCAGGAGTTTTAAAGAACTTTGAAGTGACTCACCTCCTATGATCATTTTCACATCACAGGTGCCAATATTTTGAGAGACTCTGCGGGGAATATCAAACTGGGTGATTTTGGAGCCAGCAAACGTTTGCAGACTATTTGTATGTCGGGGACGGGGATTAAATCAGTCACTGGAACACCCTACTGGATGAGCCCCGAGGTTATCAGCGGTGAAGGATACGGCAGAAAAGCAGATGTCTGGTGAGCACTATACTGGGAGCAACGTGAAGGGAAGAATAATTAGGGGTTGTGAGTTTAAAAAAATATTTTTACCGAAACATTTGTGCATATAAGAGTTGACTAACAACTCTCCAAAACACTGATGCTCCTTTGTACAGTTGACACTCACTGGGATTACACATGCAGGTGAGGGTGTTCATGGAATTGTGCCCAAGTAAAGTCAGCATCGTCAAGAGAATAAAACATGCTATCATTACACCGTCTTGTTCTCTGACCCATTGGGGTACTAGAAGGTGAAATTTGGTGGGTTAAATAACATGTGTATGTCCTATTATATACAGTTCTCTTCCTTTGACAGTAAAGACTATGGGCGGAATTTACCGACAATGGCAGGACCAGAAAATCCCGCTGGCAGGCCGCCTCCGCCGCCGGAAAATACGCGGTGGGGGTGGTCGGTAAACCCCACCCAAAATGTCAATGTAGGGTCATGCTACGAAGAAAATGAAACATTGGCTTTAAGCTATTGTACTTTTCTCATCTGCTTCTAAACAAACCAAGTAAAACAGTGCTGTTATTTTAACCTTTATATACGTGTGAGCATTTTTAAAATGGTTTTCCTTTTACTTGTGAAGGAGTGTCGGGTGCACCATTGTGGAAATGTTGACTGAGAAACCTCCTTGGGCAGAGTTCGAAGCCATGGCTGCCATCTTCAAAATTGCCACCCAGCCAACCAAGCCCCAGCTTCCGGATAGTGTCTCAAACGCATGCCGGGGGTTCCTGAAGCAAATATTTGTAGAAGAGAAACGGAGACCACCTGCAGAGGAACTTTTGAGACATGCTTTTGTTCAGTATAACCTCTAGTCAATTGTTCTTTGGAGCTGTAGATCACCGAGTAAGACTTTGAAGTAACTGCAAACTCTTATACAGCTCCTTCCAAAGACATGCTGCGAGATTCTCCATCGCCGGCAATGCACCCGCGCCTGCAGGTTTCCCAATGGCATGGGGTGGCCACAATGAGATATCCTATTGTCCGGTTGCGGGACCGGAGAATCCCGCTGCCGGTGGGGGTGGAGGCTCCATGCCGGAAAATGGGGCTGGCACGACAGAGAATCCCGCCCATGATATTTTAGCCTTGTGTGTGTGTATATATATATATATTGTTTGTAAAGAAAAACACAAACCTAGATCAATGCAGTTGCACATTCTATTTTTTCCTCCCTGTGACATTCATATCTGTAAGCAATCCGTGCAGGATACGGATCTGAATCAAAGTCACAAGATAGAGATCAGCTAAATCTTCAGATTTTGCACTTTCAACAGTATTTCCAAAACAAGACTATCTCATCTTCCTGGAGTCTAAGATGCAACAACACATTGCCTGTGACAATTGAATGACGTCACAATGTGACTGACGGATTATACCTCTTCACTGAAAGGACGCATATCACCAAAATGTCCCCAAACTCTTTCTCCATTCTCTTCTCCATTCTCGATTTCCATTTTCAGGCGAACAAGAGACAAGATGAGCCAGATTTCTGGTTCCAGGAGCAAGATTAACTGGTTTAACAAAATGTGGCAGCCTCCTGCGATCGAAGTACTGTGTTGTGAGCCTTTCCTTATCCTTTTTCTATTCAATTACAACTGGGCTGTATATAATAATTACATTTAAATATAACATTGTTTACTTGAGAGCTATGTTGAATTTTGTAAAAAAAAAAAAGAAATAATCCTTTTACTGGATGGAAATAAAGAATCATTGAAATGCATATTGACATCTTATTAAGATCTGAGGGAAATAAGGGTGGAAATTGTTGGGATATAGGATTGATGCCAAAGGACTGGAATATTCAAATGTTGCACCCCTGTTTGAAAAACGATGAAATGATTAAACCCAGCAACCAGCCAGCCTAACATCCGTGGTGGAGAAACCTTTAGAAACAATGGACACTAATTTGATTTTTCTGAAGTGGCATGACTGAAGCCTAGCTCCCTTTTACTGGGGTCTGCTGCTTTGTCAGCCAATCCTGGCATAGCTCACACAGTGCTTCACCAAACAAAAGGACACTCACACTGACAACCCAGCGTGCATCCGAATTCTCCGAAGTAATGCTATCATGACAGCACATAACACCAGGATACCTCAATTTGCACTACACAGGACAACAAAGATTAAAGAACAAAGAAAAATACAGCACAGGAACAGGCCCTTCGGCCCTCCAAGCCTGTGCCGACCATGCTGCCCGTCTAAACTAAAATCTTCTACACTTCCAGGGTCAGTATCCCATTCATGTATTTGTCAAGATGCCCTTTAAACGTCACTATCGTCCCTGCTTCCACCACCTCCTCCGGCAGCGAGTTTCAGGCACCCACTACCCTCTGTGTAAAAAACTTACCTCGTACATCTCCTTTAAACCTTGCCTCTCGCATCTTAAAAACCTATGCCCCTTAGTAATTAACACCTCTACCCTGCGAAAAAGTCTCTGACTATCTACTCTGTCTATGCCCCTCATGATCTTGGTAGACCTCTATCAGGTCTCCCTCAACCTCCTTCGTTCCAGTGAGAACAAACCCGGATTGGGCAATTAATGTATAAATCATTCACCAAAGATCAGGAACGGAATTCTCTAGCTCGACACTGAAATTGGAATCGGCGATCAGGCTGAGAATGGCTTCCCGCCGGATCCAGGGCAGGTGCCGGTTTATGCCGATTCGCTATGCTCCCCCCTCCAAATCGACGCCATTGGGACGTGCGCAGTCGCAAGGCCACTGTCGCGTCTTTAGCCTGCCCACCCGCGATGCTCCGCCCCCAATGGGCCGGTTCCCGACTGCGTGGGCTACGTGTCCAGTGCTCCCACACTCATCCGGGATCCGTGCCACTGGCCAGGGCTGAGGGGAGTGGTGGGGGGTTAGGGTTCCACCACAGCTGGCACCATGTATGCCAGTGCAGGCTGTCAGCCCTGTGCATGCGCGGCCCGGGACCCAGCGATTCTCCGGCCATTTTTCACGCGATATGCGGGTGGTCCATGCAGCACCGGTGCTAGCCCCTCACCGGTGCTGGAATCGGTGAGAAGTTCATGCCGATTTTCCCGTCGTTATTCACCCGCGGATTCTCCGTTGGCACCGGCACTTAGTCACTGGAACGGAGAATTCCACCCCAGTATTCTGCTGCAAGATTTGCTCTCAACCAGGGATAATTAAAGTGCCATATTCAGTGGCATTACCATTGCTAATGACCAGAAACTGAGGTGGACCAGCCGTATAAATACCGTGGCTGCAAGAGCAGGTCAGAGGCTTACGATTCCGTGGCGAGTAAGAGAGCCTTTCCACAATCCTACAAGGCACAATTCAGGAGTGTGATGGGATACTCTCCACTTGCCTGGATGGGCTCGGCTTCAACAACACTCAGCAAGCTTGACATCCTCCAGGTCATAGCAGCCCCGTTGGGAGCACCCATTCCACCATTTTAAACATTCACTCCTTCCACTACCAATACACAATGTTGCCTTGAATGTTGCGATGTTCCAAATACTCATGCAGGTAGTTTTTCAAGGATGGGAGGCAACCCCCCTCTACCATCCTATCAGGCAGTGCGTTCCAGACCATCACGACTCTCTGGGTAAAAAAGCTTTTCCTCAAATCCCCGTTAAACCTCCTGCTCCTCACCTTGAACTTGTGTTCACTTGTGACTAACTCTTCAACTAAGGGGAGCAGTTGCTCCCTATCCACCCTGTCCACACCCCTCATAATCATGTACACCTCAATCAGGTCGCCCCTCGGTCTTCTCTGTCCAGTGAAAACAACCCAAGCCCATCCAACCCCTCATCATAACTTAAATGTTCCATTCCAGGTAATATCCCTGGTAAATCTCCTCTGCACCCGCTCCAGTGCAATCACATCCTTCCTACAATGTGGCGACCAGAACTGCACACAGTACTCCAGCTGTGGCCTCACCAAAGTTCTATACAGCTCCATCATGACCCTGCTTTTGTAATCTATGCCTCGATTGCTAAAGGCAAGTGTTGCATATGCTTTTTCGCCACCCTATTAACCTGCCCTTCCACATTCAAAGATCTTTTTACAAACAGACCAAAGTCCCTTTGTTCCTCAGAACTTCCCAGTATGATGCCGGTCATTGAATTGTCACAGTACTACTTCCAAAGTGTGTCACTTCACTCTTTTCCGGGTTAAATTTCATCTGCCACTTTCCGTCCCATTTGACCATCCCGTCCATACCTACCTGGGGCAGTATGGTAGCACAGTGGTTCGCACTGTGGCTTCACAGCTCCAGGGTCCCAGGTTCAATTCCTGACTTGGATCACTGTCTGTTAGGAGTCTGCATGTTCTCCCAGTGTCTGCGTGGGTTTCCTCCGGGTGCTCCAGTTTCCTCCCACAGTCCAAAGATGTGCAGGTTCGGTGGATTGGCCATGCTAACTTGCCCTTAGTGTCCAAAAAGGTTAGGAGGGGTTATTGGGTTACGGGGAATAGGCTGCAAGTGAGGGCTTAAGTGGGTCGGTACTGACTCGATGGGCCGAATGGCTTCCTTCTGCACTGTATGTTCTTGTAACCCAAGACAGTCAACTTCACTGTTAACCACCCTGCCAATCTTTGTGTCATCCGCAAACTGTCTGATCCTACCCCCGACATAGTCATCTATGTTGTTTATATAAATGATGAATCGTAAGGGACCCAGCAAAGATCCCTGTGGTACGTCACTGGTCTCTGGCTTCCAGTCGCTAAAGCAGCCATCTGTCATCACCCTCTGTCTCCTACAACTAATTGAATTTTGAATCCACCTCATCAAATTACCCTGTATCCCATGTGCATTTACCTTCTTTATCAGTCTCATGAGGGGCCTTGTCAAAGGCTTTGTTGAAATCCATATAAACTACGTCAACTGCAATACCCTCACCTACACTCCTAGTCACCACCTCAAAAAATTATTTCAAATTTGTTAGGCATGACCTCCCTCCGACAAAGCCATGCTGGCTATCCCTGTTCAAACCCTGCCTCTCCAAATGAAAATAGATTCTCTCCTTCAGAGTTTTCTCCGGTAGTTTCCCTGCCACTGACGTGAAACTCACTGGTCTGTAGTTCCTGGTTTACTCTACAACCCTTTTCAAACAGTGGAACTACATTAGCTTTTCTCCAGTCCTCTGGTACCTCTTCCGTGGCCAGAGAAGAATTATACATTTGGGTCAGAGCCCCTGCAATCTCCTCCCTTGCCTCCCACAGCAGCCTGGACCTGTATATTTGTTCACTTTTAAGCCTGCCAACACTCCCAATACTCTGTCACTCCTTATGTCAATTTGCTGAAGGACATCACAGTCTCTCTTTCCGTGTTCCATACCTACATCCTCATTCTCTTGGGTGAAGACAGATGTGAAGCATTCATTCAACACCCAACATATTTCCCCCTATGTCCTTAATGGGCCCAACTCTTTCCCTGGTTATCCTCTTCCCATTGATATACTTAGAGAATATCTTGGGATTTTCCCTACTTTTACCAGCCAGGGCTTTCTCATATCCCCTCTTTGCTCTCCTAATTGCTTTCTTAAGCTCCATCCTGCACTTTCTGTACTCCAATAATGCCTCCATTGATTTGCTCCCGTTGTACTTGCTAAAAGACTCTCTTTTCCTTCTCATCGTATCCTGAATATCGCTGGTCATCCATGAGTCTCTGGGATTGTTACTCCTTCCTATCACCCTAGAGGGACATGTACCCTCCCCAATTCCTTTTTGAACGCCCCCCCCCCCCACTGCTCTTCTGTAGATTTCCCCACAAATAACTCTTCCCAGTCTACCTTGGCCAGATCCTGCCTTATTTTACTAAAATCCACTCTCCCCCAATCCTAAACGTTTTATGAAACTTGTCTATTTCTTTGCCCATAACAAACTTAAAAAATGTACCATGTTGTGGTCGCTATCACGAAAATGCTTTCCCATCAACACCTCAACCACCTGTCCAGCTTCATTACCCAGAATTAGGTCCAGCACTGTGCCGTCCCTTGTTGGACCCTCTACATATTGACATAAAATGTTCTGTGTACATTTTAAGAACTCTACTCAGATCATCTAAGCCCTTATCACTATCGGCGCGATCTAATGGCCGCGTCGCGCCAGTCATGAATCCGAGCAAGTTGGTTAGAGCGCAGGAGAGGCTGAAATTGGGAACCGTGCCGTGTGCCGATCGGATTCTGATCTAATTGACCCACTCCCGTTGGCGAGATCGGGATCCCACCACGACGCGGCGAGAAACCGATAATCACCAATTAAGGCCAATCTCCATCCCATTAACGGGAAGGACTCTCTATTGAACGGACTCCCATGATCTAACCAGCTCCCCAGCGAGTGGTCACGTTCACACCTTTTAGCACACCCATTTAACAATGTGAATCAGAGTCCTGTCTGTGGTAATATGGTGTAGGTCACTTTAACTCCCACTGACCGTGGCGACCTGCGGCCCCACAGCTGAAGGCTACTCGGGAATTGGCAATGTTTGTAATGTGAGCACTTCACAGCTCCCAAGTGGATTCTCATGGGGTAGGCGTGCCATGTCCCAGGTCAGTGTTACTGCCTGGCATCCCAATCAGACCGTGAGCCCTGGACACTGGAGGTATCAACACCGCAGAGGCAGCAGCCAATAATCAAACACCCTGGAGCTGGGCTGCGCGGTGGCAATGCTGTGGGCTGTCTGGGCTTTGTTCAGCAGGATTGGGTTAAGTGCTGCTCCTCTTCGTTCGCGTGGAGCTGCCGGGTGCAGCCCAGGCGATTCAGCTGGCGAGACAGTCATTTCAGACGTGAAGCCCGTGGGGTATCATTACTGGCCCTTACGGATGCGGTCTCGTTGGGTCGTCCGTCGGGAAGCACCTGGCAATTCGCGCTTGCTACCACACTTGGAAACTTTTCTGTTAGATTGCACCCTACGACTGTTCCAATTAATGTTGGGAATATTGAAATCACCGAATATAATTACCCTATTGTTATTATTTTTACACATCTCTGAATTGTGCACATATTTGCTCCTCAATTTCACACGGACTATCTGAGGGGTCTACAATAAGCATCTAGCAACGTAGCTGTCCCTTTTTTATTCCTAAGCTCTACCCACAATGTTTCATTTGATGCCCGTTCCAAGGTATCATCTCTCCTGACTGCAGTAACTGACTCCTTAACTAATAATGCAATACCTCCCCTCTTTTACTCACTCCTCTGCCTCACCTGAAGGTTCTATATTCCAGGATGTTGAGCTGCCAATCCTGCCTCCCACCCCCCCATCCCGCCGTTAACTACGTGATGGCTACTATATCACAAGTCCACATGTCAATTAGAACATAGAACATAGAAAATACAGCACAGAACAGGCCCTTCGGCCCACGATGTTGTGCCGAACCTTTGTCCTAGATTAATCATAGATCATCATTGAATTTACAGTAAAAAAGGAGGCCATTCGGCCCTTTGAGTCTGCACCGGCTCTTGGAAAGAGCACCCTACCCAAACTCAACACCTCCACCCAACACCAAGGGCAATTTTGGACACTAAGGGCAATTTACCATGGCCAATCCATCTAACCTGCACATCTTTGGACTGTGGGAGGAAACCGGAGCACCCGGAGGAAACCCACGCAGACACGGGGAGGACGTGCAGACTCCGCACAGACAGTGACCCAAGCCGGAATCGAACCTGGGACCCTGGAGCTGTGAAGCAATTGTGCTATCCACAATGCTACGGTGCTGCCCTTAAGAACAAATAAATCTACACTATATCATTTTACCGGAATCCATGTACCTATCCAATAGCTGCTTGAAGGTCCCTAATGTTTCCGACTCAACTACTTCCACAGGCAGTGCATTCCATGCCCCCACTACTCTCTGGGTAAAGAACCTACCTCTGGTATCCCTCCTATATCTTCCACCTTTCACCTTAAATTTATGTCCCCTTGTAATGGTTTGTTCCACCCGGGGAAAAAGTCTCTGATTGTCTATTATCTATTCCCCTGATCATCTTATAAACCTCTATCAAGTCGCCCCTCATCCTTCTCCGTTCTAATGAGAAAAGGCCTAGCACCCTCAACCTTTCCTCGTAAGACCTACTCTCCATTCCAGGCAACATCCTGGTAAATCTTCTTTGCACCTTTCCCAAAGCTTCCACATCCTTCCTAAAATGAGGCGACCAGAACTATACACAGTACTCCAAATGTGGCCTTACCAAAGTTTTGTACAGCTGCATCATCACCTCACGGCTCTTAAATTCAATCCCTCTGTTAATGAATGCGAGCACACCATAGGCCTTCTTCACAGCTCTACCCACTTGAGTGACAACTTTCAAAGATGTATGAACATAGACCCCAAGATCTCTCTGCTCCTCCACATTGCCAAGAACTCTACCGTTAACCCTGTATTCCGCATTCATATTTGTCCTTCCAAAATGGACAACCTCACACTTTTCAGGGTTAAACTCCATCTGCCACTTCTCAGCCCAGCTCTGCATCCTATCTATGTCTCTTTGCAGCCGACAACAGCCCTCCTTACTATCCACAACTCCACCAATCTTCGTATCGTCTGCAAATTTACTGACCCACCCTTCAACTCCCTCATCCAAGTCATTAATGAAAATCACAAACAGCAGAGGACCCAGAACTGATCCCTGCGGTATGCCACTGGTAACTGGGATCCAGGCTGAATATTTGCCATCCACCACCACTCTCTGACTTCTATCGGTTAGCCAGTTCGTTATCCAACTGGCGAAATTTCCCACTATCCCATGCCTCCTTCCCTTCTGCAGAAGCCTACCATGGGGAACCTTATCAAATGCCTTACTAAAATCCATGTACACTACATCCACTGCTTTACCTTCATCCACATGCTTGGTCACCTCCTCAAAGAATTTAATAAGATTTGTAAGGCAAGACCTACCCCTCACAAATCCGTGCTGACTATCCCTAATCAAGCAGTGTCTTTCCAGATGCTCAGAAATCCTATCCTTCAGTACCCTTTCCATTACTTTGCCTACCACCGAAGTAAGACTAACTGGCCTGTAATTCCCAGGGTTATCCCTAGTCCCTTTTTTGAACAGGGGCACGACATTCGCCACTCTCCAATCCCCTGGTACCACCCCTGTTGACAGTGAGGACGAAAAGATCATTGCCAACGGCTCTGCAATTTCATCTCTTGCTTCCCATAGAATCCTTGGATATATCCCGCCAGGCCCGGGGGACTTGTCTATCCTCAAGTTTTTCAAAATGCCCAACACATCTTTCTTCCTAACAAGTATTTCCTCGAGCTTACCAGTCTGTTTCACACTGTCCTCTCCAACAATATCGCCCCTCTCATTTGTAAATACAGAAGAAAAGTACTCGTTCAAGACCTCTCCTATCTCTTCAGACTCCCTCCACTTAAATTAAATTGGAATGGTGTGTGATTGGGGAAATCTTGGAGAAAGATATTCCCTTGTACATGTTGCCTTTCTAGGTTTTCTAGGTTATCTCCTTAAACTCACCCGTTTTACCTGTAATACTCCTGGCATTAAACTAGAGGCCTTCCTGCCTTGCCTTGCACCCTTGAAACTTGTATTCTGGATTGCTTTGCTGTATTTTATAGTGTCCCTATTCTGCTATCAGTCTATGTCCCCTTCCCCTGGCGAATTAGATTAAATTCCCCCAACAGCACTAGCAAACCCACCAGCAAGGATGTTAGTCCCGCTCTGGTTCAGATGTAGACCACTTCGCTTGTACAGGTCCCACCTCCCCAGAAACGGTCCCAGTGATCCAGGAAACTAAAACCCTCCCTCCTGCACCAACTCTAAGCCATGCATTCATCTGCGCTGTTCTCCTATTTCTGTACTCGCTACCGCATGGCACAGAGAGCAATCCAGAGATTACAACCCGCGAGGTCTTGCTTTTTAGTCTACTGCCTAACTCCCTGAATTCTTGATGCATGACCTCATCCTCTTTTTTTAAATTAAAAAAAATGTTTTTCCACTTAAGGAGCAATTGAGTGTGGCAAATCCACCTACCCTACACATCTTTGGGTTGTGGGGGTGAGACCCACAAAGACACAGGGAGAATGTGCAAACTCCACACGAACAGTGACCCAGGGCCGGGATTGAACCCGAGTCCTCAGCGCCGTGAGGCAGCAGTGCTAACCACTGCGCCACCATGCTGCCCTCTCAGGGGCTGGTTTAGCTCACTGGGCTAAATCGCTGGCTTTTAAAGCAGACCAAGGCAGGCCAGCAGCACGGTTCAATTCCCGTACCAGCCTCCCTGAACAGGCGCCGGAATGTGGCGACTAGGGGCTTTTCACAGTAACTTCATTTGAAGCCTACTTGTGACAATAAGCGATTTTCATTTTTCATTTTCATTTTCATTTCTCATCCCTCTTTCTACCTATGTCATTGGTACCAACATATACCATGTCGTCTGCCTTATCACCCTCCCCCCTTCAGCATGCCCTGCAGCCGTTCAGTGACATCCCGGATCCTGGCACCAGGGAGACAACACACCATCCTGGAGTCTCCCCCTCTGGTACAGACAGGCAACTTGTGGAGCCAGATGCTTGGCTCTGTCTGCACTTGCTGGAGGAGCCAGCACCCACATCAGCCTCCAAATGACCTCTACCACCTAGAAAGGCAACATGTATAAGGGAATATCTTTCTCCAAGATTTCCCCAATCACACACCATTCCAATTTAGATAAATCTTGCTGTTCTTCATCATCATGGGTTGAAAAGCAATCTCTGACTTCCGGGTGCGGCTATGCAGAGCTAGGTCGCATATTCGGTAGCTCCCGCTTGGAACGGACTTTTGGGCTCTTTTACAGGGCCCCCACGGCATTTGTTTGACATTTCCCGGTGTGGGAAGAAGACTGCAGCATTCCCCTGACAGTGTCCCCCAGGAATGTTATGTCTTTTGGCTACCAGGCCCGGCAGAAACAGTGAAGGATTTGGCTTGAGCTGCCTCTTCCAGCATGCAGGCGGGGGAAGGGCAAGCTTAAAGCTGCAATCTGACTTGACTCTATCAAAGGTGAATTCTAGCAGCATGGGGATCAACTGTGAAAGATCTACCAAGGCCATTGAAGAAGCAGGGACGAGGCTTCCGGTGGCGGCCATGGAGGAGTAGGTCACGCATTCGGCAGCTCCCGTCTGGAACTGACTCTCAGACCTTTTTCAGGAGTTTCCATAGACTTTTTGGGGCAGACTGGTGAAGCGAACACTGCCAAAAGGATTCCCTCTCGACTTCCGGTTGCGGCTATGCGGAGCTAAGCCGCACGATTCGGCAGCTCCCACTACCACGGACCTTCGGGCTCGTTAGAGGAGCCCCAACAGAACGTTTTTGTGACGCAGCCCGTGGGGAAGGGAAGAGAGAGGTCCCCCTCCAACTTCTATGAAACTGACCAGAAGTGTAACGGCCAAAGGAGTGGCACTGGAGCAACGGGAGAAGCGAGGGAAAGAAAACAAAATGGCGGCGGCCAGGGAGAAAGGGGAGCTGCAGGAGTTCATCAAGCACTGCTTCGAGGAGCAGCGCGAGGAGATGCGCAAGGAGATGTTGCCGCCTATGCTTTCGGCAATTGAAGGACTCAGGATCACCCAGAAGGCCCACAAAGCTAAGATCCAGGAGGTACCGGAAAGAAGTGAAATTCGGAATGCTGCAGCCAGCGCGACTGTGGGTCACAAACAAGGGCCAACACTATTACTTTGAAACGCCTGAAGAGGCGTGGTGGACCTTTGTACAAGCCGAAAAGTTGGACTCTAACTGAGGGTCTGTGAGGGTGGGGGGATGTTTTGGGGTTTGATGTGTGATGGTTGTTGTATATAGGGGGTCAATCACGCGCAGGAAATGTTACATGGGCTGGGGGAGAGAGACAAGGCTGCGACAGGAGCTGCGCCAGAGGGGGCGGAGCGGGCTTTGGAAAGGTGGGAAGGGGAATGAAGGAATGCATATGGATTGGGAGACTCCCACCCGGGGAGGTCAACGGGACGGCGGGGGAAGCCGGGGTCAACAGGCGTCAGCTGACTTACGGGAGTGACATGGGGGGAGCAAAAAAGCTAGACAGGGGTCTAGCGGGGGGGAGGGGAGGGGGGGAAGGGGGGGGGGGAAAGGGTTGCTGCTGCACTGGCCGAAAGGGAATGGGACACAGAAGAGGTGGTCGGGACGGGGGTCCCCCCTCTGGGGGACTGGAGGGTGAGGGAGGCGTGGACACGGGACTGGCCCAGAAAAGGAGATGGTTAGTCGGCGGGGCGTGGGGCGGGGGATGGGGGGTGGGGGTGGGGGGGGGGGGTGGGGGGAGGGTGAGAGCCCCTCCAATCCGGCTGATAACGTGGAACGTGAGGGGGCTGAATGGGCCGGTGAAGAGGGCTTGAGTGTTTGCGCACTTAAATGGACTGAAGGCAGACGTGGCCATGCTCCAAGAGACACACCTGAGGGTGGCGGACTAGGTCAGGCTAAGAAAGGAATGGGTAGGACAGGTATTCCACTCGGGACTGGACGCAAAGAATAGAGGGGTGGCAATATTGGTGGGAAAGCGGGTGTCATTCGAGGCCAAGACTATTGTAGCGGACAATGGAGGGCGATATGTAATGGTGAGCGGTAGGCTGCAAGGGACGCGGGTGGTGTTGGTAAATGTATACGCCTCAAACTGGGATGATGCAGGATTCATGAAGCGCATGTTGGGGTGCATTCCGGACCTGGAGATAGGAGGCCTGATAATGGGAGGGGACTTCAATACAGTGTTGGACCCAGCACTGGACCGCTCCAGATCAAGGAATGGAAAGAGGCCGGCGGCGACCAAGGTACTTAGGGGGTTTATGGATCAGATGGGGGGAGTGGATCCATGGCGGTTTGCAAGGCCGCAGGCCAGGGAATTTTCTTTCTTCTCCCATGTACACAAAGTCTACTCCCGGATAGATTTCTTTGTTCTGGGTAGGGCGCTCATCCCGAGGGTGGAGGGGACGGAGTATTCAGCTATAGCCGTTTCGGACCATGCCCCGCACTGGGTGGAACTGGAGCTGGGAGAGGAGAGGGACCAACGCCCGTTGTGGCGGCTGGATGTGGGACTGCTGGCGGACGAGGTGGTGTGTGGGAAGGTGAGGGGGTGTATCGAGAAGTACTTGGAGGCCAACGACAACGGGGAGGTGCAGGTGGGGATGGTATGGGAGGCGTTGAAGGCGGTGATCAGGGGAGAGCTAATTTCCATTAGGGCTCATAGGGAGAAGACAGAGGGTATGGAAAGGGAGAGGTTAGTGGGGGAGATTTTGAGAGTGGACAGGAGATACGCAGAAGCCCCGGAGGAAAGATTACTTGGGGAAAGACCACGGCCCCAGACGGAATTTGACCTGTTGACCACAGGGAAGGCAGAGGCACAGTGGAGGAAAGCGCAGGGGGCGACCTATGAGTATGGGGAAAAGGCTAGTCAGATGCTGGCACACCAGCTCCGTAAGAGGATGGCAGCGAGGGAAATAGGGGGAGTCAAAGATGGAAGGGGAGCCACGGTTCGGAGTGCGACGAAAATAAACAAAGTATTCAAGGCCTTTTATGAAGAGCTGTACAGATCCCAGCCCCCAGTGGGGGAAGAGGGGATGAGACGATTCCTAGATCAGCTGTGATTCCCGAGGGTGAAGGAGCAAGAGGTGGCTGGTTTGGGGGCACCAATTGGGTTGGAGGAGCTGAGCAAGGGTTTGGGGAGCATGCAGGCGGGGAAGGCCCCGGGACCGGACGGATTCCCGGTGGAGTTCTACAGGAAGTACGCAGACCTGTTGGCCCCGCTACTGGTGAGGACCTTTAATGAGGCAAGAGAGGAGGGGACCCTGCCCCCGACAATATCGGAAGCGCCAATTTCTTTGATCCTAAAGCGGGACAAGGACCCACTGCAATGTGGATCGTACAGGCCGATCTCGCTCCTCAATGTGGTTGCAAAGTTGCTGGCAAAAGTGCTGGCCACGAGGATCGAGGACTGTGTCCCGGGGGTAATCCACGATGACCAGACGGGATTTGTAAAGGGCAGGCAACTAAACACCAATGTGCGGCGGCTCTTAAACGTGATAATGATGCCATCGGAGGAGGGAGAGGCGGAGATAGTGGCAGCTATGGACGCGGAGAAGGCCTTTGACCGAGTAGAGTGGGAGTACCTCTGGGAGGTGCTGCGTAGGTTTGGGTTCGGGGTAGGGTTTATCAATTGGGTTAAGCTCCTTTACAGAGCCCCGATGGCGAGTGTAGTGATGAACCGGCAGAGGTCGGAGTACTTTCGACTGTACCGAGGGACGAGGCAGGGGTGCCCCCTGTCCCCCCTGTTGTTCGCATTGGCGATCGAACCATTGGCCATGTCATTGAGGGAGTCTAATAAATGGAGGGGGGTGGTCCGAGGGGGAGAAGAGCATCGGGTGTCGCTATATGCGGATGACCTGTTGCTGTACGTGGCGGATCCAATGGAGGGGATGGTGGAGGTCATGCAGACTCTAAGGGAGTTTGGGGAGTTTTCGGGCTATAAGCTCAATGTAGGGAAGAGTGAGCTCTTTGTATTACAGGCAGGGGACCAAGAAAGAGGGATAGGGGACCTACCGCTGAGGAAGGCGGAGGGGAGCTTTCCGTATCTGGGGATCCAGATAGCCAGGAGTTGGGGGACCCTACATAAACTGAATCTGACGAGGTTGGTGGATCAAATGGAGGAGGATTTCAAAAGATGGGACATGTTACCGCTCTCGCTGGCGGGTAGAGTGCAGTCGGTCAAAATGGTGGTCCTTCCGAGGTTTCTGTTTGTGTTTCAGTGCCTTCCCATCGTAATCACTAAGGCCTTTTTTAAGAGAGTAGGCAGGAGTATTATGGGGTTTGTGTGGGCGAATAAGACCCCGAGAGTAAGGAGAGGGTTCCTGGAACGCAGTAGGGATCAAGGAGGGTTGGCGCTGCCAAACCTGGGGAGCTACTACTGGGCAGCAAATGTGGCGATGATCCACAAGTGGGTTATGGAGGGAGAGGGGGCGGCATGGAAGAGGATGGAGACGGCGTCCTGTAAAGGAATGAGCCTGGGGACGTTGGTGATGGCACCGCTGCCGCTCTCGCCGACAAAGTATACCACGAGCCCGGTGGTGGCGGCAATGCTAAGGATCTGGGGCCAGTGGAGACGGCACCGGGGTGCAATGGGAGCATCGGTGTGGTCCCCGATCAGGGGTAACCACCGGTTTATCCCAGGGAAGATGGATGGGGGGTTCCAGAGCTGGCATCGGGCGGGGATTGGAAGAATGGGGGACCTGTTCATCGACGGGACGTTTGCGAGCCTAGGGGCACTGGAGGAGAAGTTCGAGTTACCCCCGGGAAATGCCTTTAGATATATGCAGGTGAGGGCTTTTGTGAGGCGACAGGTGAGGGAATTCCCGTTGCTCCTGACACAAGAAGTTCAAGTTAGGGTAATCCCGTGTGTATGGGTCGGGGAGGGCAAGGTGTCGGAAATACACCAGGAGTTGAAAGAAGAGGGGGAAGCGCTGGTAGAAGAGTTGAAGGGTAAATGGGAGGAGGAGCTGGGGGAGGAGATCGAGGAAGGTCTGTGGGCTGATGCCCTAGGCAGGGTTAATTCCTCCTCCTCGTGTGCCAGGCTCAGCCTGATACAATTTAAGGTGGTCCACAGAGCGCACTTGACGGGGGCGAGGTTGAGTAGGTTCTTTGGGGTAGAGGACAGATGTGGAAGGTGCTCAGGGAGCCCGGCGAACCATGTCCATATGTTTTGGTCATGCCCGGCACTGGAGGGGTTCTGGAGAGGAGTGGCGGGAGCAATATCTCAGGTGGTGACAGTCCGGGTCAAGCCAAGCTGGGGGCTAGCAATATTTGGGGTAGTGGATGAACCGGGAGTGCAGGAGGCGAAAGAGGCCGGCATTCTGGCCTTTGCATCCCTAGTAGCCCGGCGAAGGATCTTGCTACTGTGGAAGGAGGCGAAGCCCCCCAGCCTGGAGGCCTGGATAAATGATATGGCTGGGTTCATAAAGTTGGAGAGGATTAAGTTCGCCTTGAGAGGGTCTGCGCAGGGGTTCTACATGCGGTGGCAACCGTTCCTAGACTATCTCGCGGAGCGTTAGAGGAAGGTCGGTCAGCAGCAGCAGCAACATTGGGGGGTGGGGGGGGGGGGGGGGGGGGGGGGTGGAGGGGGCATCCTGGGAGGGGGGGACGGGGGGGACGACTGCCTGGGAGGGTGGATGAGCAAGAGATAAGGTTGGGGAAACTGGCACGTACGGGTGAGGGCCAGTGTACAAAGCTGTGTAACTATATCATTTTGCCATGTATATATCTTGCTCTGCGCGATTTCTCGTTTTTTTTGTTACGAGGGAGGGGGGGTGGTTATTGTTTGTAAGGGAGAAATATTGTGTTAAAAAACTTTAATAAATATATTTTTAAAAAAAAGAAAAGCAATCCCTGCCAAAACACTGTGGGAATACCTCCACCACAATGACTGCACGAGTTCAAGATTAATGCTCGCCATATCTTCTGAAGGACAGCCAATGACGGCCAATAAATACTGCTTTTGTTAGCAATGCCCATGCATGAATGACATTTAAAAGTTTGTTCATTTTTGTGAGAGCGCTATTCAGCCACACATCCAACTGACCTGCACCCCCCCTCCCTCTGCCACCCCCCGCAGTTGCTGACTGACCTGCAATTTGAGCATCCGCAGCTTTTCAACTGATAAGAGATAAAGAAGAGCATTATTAGCAAACCAATTGCAAGACCACCTTTAATTAATTAGTAAATCAGTTATTGATCAGTAAGTCAGCTAGGCCTTGAGTGATTGTGTGGAGTTTACACATTCTCCCCATGTCTGTGTAGGTTTCCTCCGGGTACTCCAGTTTCCTCCCACACTCCAAAGATGTGCAGGTTAGGTGGATTGGCCATGCTAAATTGCTCTTAGTATCCAAGGTTAGGTGGGGTTATGGGGATGGGGGGCGGAGTGGGCCCGGATCGGGTGCTGTTTCAAAGATCAAAGAACTAAGAAAGGTACAGCACAGGAACAGGCCCTTCGGCCCTCCAAGCCTGCGCCGACCATGCTGCCCGACTAAACTAAAATCTTCTACACTTGCGGGGTCCGTATCACTCTATTCCCATCCTATTCATTTCATTTCAGAAGATCGGTGCAGACTCACTGGGCTGAATGACCTCCTTTTGCACTGTGTGGATTCGATGAAATGGTTCTTGGTTCCAACTGCCGGCTTTCAGGATATTTTCACCTCTAAATTATATTTGATATTTTTAAAATATTTTCGTTGGAATGGAGCCTTCCACTATTGTTGAATTTAGTGACAATGCCAGTGACTTGCGACTGATATCACTGTTAAACTTGAAAGTTTGTTCCAGTTGAAAAATTATGAGCTGGAAAATTCCAGCTGGGCTCCTGGCTTGATCTCTCAGTCCTGCCAAAGTCAATGGACTTTCAGCTGGCTCGTCCCATCCAGCAGGCAGCCTCCTGCCTGGGCGGGGCAGGAACCGGTAGAAAGAATCCCTCTATATTTAGCTAAATTTAGGCCCAATGCACACCTCAGCGACTAATCCCACATTTTACAAATTCATCTTGATGTGTACCTCTTCCTGCCACTCTCAATACCTCCCCACTATCTACAAGGCTCAAGTGACAAGTCTGACGAAAAATCCCACAGAAACAACATATCAAGAATTCAAGACTATCCAGTCTGCACGATCATACCCCTGCTACTGGGTTTGTTATCCTGCCCTTCCATTGTGGCTGTAATACGTATTGTGTCATCTTGCCAATATCTCAAGAACCCCTCACTAGCCTGGAACCTGAACAAGCAAGAACAAGAGAAGTGATATTGTGGGTCCGTATCCACCTCTATCCTGACTTGGATTTACATCACCGTTTCTACATTGTTGCTGGGTCAAGATCTCAGAGCTCAGAAATAGAGCAAAACTTTTGGAGGCAAGGCAGAGCCACCAATGTCTCCGTCCATGGGCACTCAATGCTGCAACGCTGGGTCAGGCAGTCCCTCAGGGCCTTGCTTCCGCTCTGGGGGGTGGGTTCTGCAGTGGTTGAATAGACCAATCTTGGATCTACAGACTCTGCCACAGTTGGGGCAGGTGATGATCGACCAGGTGGGTGGGTGGCTTGCTCTGGATTCTGTGCGTTCTTTCCGCTGCTTATGCTTGCACCCACGTGTTTCACCATGTGACACTTGAGGTGATTGGCACCTTTGCGGATGCTTCTTTTCAAGTTTGCGCTTTCTGGGGTAAGCGATTCCCATGTGTTGATGGGGATGTTGCATTTATTTTGGGAGGTTTTCAGAGTATCCTTGTAGCGTTTCCTCTGCCCTCCTAGTGATCGCTTGCCAATGAGGAGCTCGGAGTAGAACAAGTTACGGACTCTTGCGTCGGGCATGCGGTCAATGTGGCCTGCTCAGCGCAGCTGGCCAAGCGTGACCAGTGCCTGGGAGAGGAAGCTCATGTTGGGATGCCTATCCTGCGATTTTGCAGAGACAATGTTGGTGATATCTCTCCAGGGATTTGAGGTGTCTGCTGTGCATTATTCATGTTTCCAAAGCATACAGGAGGGCGGGGACCACGGCTGCTCTGTAGACCATGAGCCTGGTGCTGGATTTGAGGTGTTGGTCTTCAAACACTCTGTTCCTCAGGCGCTAGTGCAATGGAGTCGATATTGGATTTCATCATCAATGTCTCCTTGCGCTAAGAGGAGGCTCCCGAGGTATGGGAATTGCCCACGTTGTCCAGGGGCTCTCCGTGGATCTTGATGGTCAGGTGGCAGTGTTGTGTAGCAGGAGTGGCCTGGTAGAGAATATTTGTTTAGTCAGAGGCCCATTCTCTCTTGGTGAATGCGCTAACAATGGTTTGTAGCTCGGCCTCAGTGTGCGCACATGCTAATGCCCTCCATACCATCTGTGTACTGCAGCTCGATGACAAACGTTGTGGTGGTATTGGTTTTGGCCTGGCGGGTTGAAAGCTGAACAGTTTCCTGTTTGTTCTGTAGGTTAGTTCCACTCCAGCGGGGAGCTTTGTGGTGATGGGGAGGAGTGTTGCTGTGAGAAAGATGGAGAGGAGCATTGATGCAATGATGCAGCCCTGTTTGACCCCAGCTATACTTAATAGAGATTGAGATTTTGAACCGGCTCCTACCAACCCAGTCAAAAGTGAAAATCTGCCATGTGGTCTCACAGGTGGCCCCTTCAGTATGTGTGAACTTAAACACTAATTGTAAAGCTCATCACAGCTAAATCAATTTTCTTCTATTCACACACACATGCGCGACCTGGCAGGAATCAGGGCAAAGTGATGGGTGAGCAGCAGGAGCACTTCCTCATTTAAGAGTTAAATCTGGAACACCCTGAGCTAAAGGGCACCATTGATCTGATGTTTACCACACTCCTAACAGTATATATTGCAAACAGAGTCTGCCAGCATGGTTATGATTTAAACTGGGAAGTCATTGTTGTCCTGGAGCACCCTCTGCTGGCCATGTCACTTAATGAATGTTATTCCTGAATTTATTCCTGAAAACGTTGGGTGTCAGCAACCAACCATGGAAATTGTGGGGATCTGCAAGGTCCAGATTACTGCAGCGCATCAGATAGCACCTCGAATGTAGAGAACCACCTCTTTATGTTTTGACATTGCCCACCTTTATAGACATTTCTTTGTAGATTATGTGATCAGATTAAACCGTTTGCCATTTCACGCACAAAGAGCAACGAAAAGTACAGCACAGGTACAGGCCCTTCAACCCGCCAAGCCTGTGCCAACCATGTTGCCAGTCTAACCTAAAACCTTCTACACAGAAGGGGCTGATTTAGCACAGTGGGCTAAATAGCTGGCTTGTAAAGCAGACCAAGGCCAGCAGCGCGGGTTCAATTCCCTTACCAGCCTCCCCCAATAGGCGCCGGAATGTGGCGACTAGGGGCTTTTCACAGTAACTTCATTTGATGCCTACTTGTGACAATGAGCGATTTTCATTTCATTTCATTCACCGCATCCCTCTATTCCCATCCTATTCATGCATTTGTCAAGACTCCCCTTAAACATCACTATCATACCTGCTCCCACCGGCAGCGAGTTCCAGGCACCCACTATCCTCTGTGTAAAAAACTTCCCTCGCACATCTCCTCTAAACTTTGCCCTTTGCACCTTAAACCTATGTCCCCTAGTAATTGACTCTTCCACCCTTGGAAAAAGTCTCTGACTATCCACTCTGTCCATTCTCCTCATAATTTTGTAGACTTCTATCAGGTGGCCTCTCAACTCCCGCTATTCCAGTGAGATCAAATCAAGTTTATCCAACCTCTCCTCATAGCTAATGCCCTCCATACCAGGCAACATCCTGGTAAACCTCTTCTATTCCCTCTCCAAAGCCTCCACATCCTTCTGACAGTGAGGCGACCAGAATTGAGTGCGAGATTCCAAGTGCGGCCTAACTAAGCTTCTATTCAGCTGCAACATGACTTGCCAATTTAAATGCCCCGGCCGATGAAAGCAAGCATGCCGTATGCCTTCTTGACTACCTTCTCCACCTCCGTTGTCACTTTCAGTGACCTGTGGACCTGTACGCCAAGAACCCTCTGCCTGTCAATACTTTTAAAGGTTCTATCATTCACTGAAGGAAGGGGGAAGCAAAGAGGAGAAAGGTGAAGGGAAGGTGGATAAGATTGGGGGGGGGTGGGGTGGAAATTAAATATATATTAAGAAAGAACGAATGGTAAAAGACAGTTAAAATGAAATGAAAACAAGTGGTTCGAGGTGGGGTAGAGCTGATCATTTGAAGTTGTTGAATTCGATGTTCAGGCCGGAAGGCTGTAGCGTGCCTAACCGCAAGATGAGATGCTGTTCCTCCAGTTTGCGTTGAGCTTCACTGGAATATTGCAGCAGGCCAAGGACAGACATGTGGACATGGGAGCAGGGTCTTTTGTTAAAATGGCAAGCAACCAATGGAAGGTCAGGGTCCTGAATGCGCACAGACCGAAGATGCTCAGCAAAGCGATCGCCCAGTCTGCGTTTGGTCTCTCCGATATAGAGGAGACCACATTGGGAGCAGCGAATGCAGTAGACCAAATTGGAAGAGATGCAAGTGAAATGCTGCTTAACCTGGATTAAGTGTTTTGGGCCTGGGATGTTAAGCATGGAAGAGATAAAGGGGCAGGTGTTACACCTTCTGCGATTGCATGGGAAGGTGCCATGGGTGATGGGAGAGGTACTGGGTATGGTGGAGGAGTGGACTAGATTTTCTCGGAGAGAACGGTCTCTGCAGAATGCTGACAGAGGGAGTGAAGGGAAGATGTGTTTGGTGGTGGCATCACGCTGGAGTTGGTGAAAATGGCGGAGGATTATGCTTTGCATACGGAGGCTGGTGGGATGAAATGTGAGAACGAGGGGGACTCTATCCTTGTTGTGGGAGGGAGTGGAGAGGGCGAGGGTAGTGGCGTGGGGGATGGACTGCACACTGTTTGAGGGCCCTGTCAACAACTGTAGGTGGGAAATCACGGTTGAGGAAGAAGGGACACATTTTCAAAGCACCATTTTGGAAAGTGGCATCATCGGAACAAATGCAATGGAGACGAAGGAGTTGAGAGAAAGGGATGGAGTCCTTACAGGGTGTAGAATGCGAAGAGCTGTAATCCAGATAGCTGTGGGAGTCAGTGGGCTTGTAGTGGATATTAGTGGATAGTCTATTGCCGGAAATGGAGACAGAAAGATCAAGGAAGGGAAGGGAAGTGTCTGAGATGGACCAGGTGAAAGTGATGGAGGGGTGGAAACTGGAAGCGAAGTTGAAGAATTTTTCCAGGTCCGGGTGAGAGCATGAAGCGGCACCAAAATAGTCATCAATGTATCGGTAAAGGAATTGTGGGAGGGGGCCAGGATCGGCTTGGAACAAGGAATGTTCCACATACCCCATAAAAAGGCAAGCGTAGCTAGGACCCATGCAGGTACCCATTGCTACACCTTTGATTTGGAGAAAGTGAGATGAGTTAAAGGAGAAGTTGTTGAGAGATAGAACGAGTTCAGCCAGGCGGAGGAGAGTGGTGGTGGATGGGAATTATCCGGGCCTCTTTTCGAGAAAAAAGCGAAGAGCTTTCAGACCATCCTGGTGTGGGATGGAGGTGTAGAGGGATTGCACATCCATGGTGATTAGAATGTGGTTCGGGCCCGTGAACAGGAAGCTGTCAATATGGCGCAGGGCATCAGAGGAATCTCGGATGTAGGTGGGGAGGGAATGGACCAGAGGAGTAAGGATGGAGTCAAGATAAGAGGAAATAAGTTTGTTGGGGCATGAGCATGCTGACACAATGGGCCTGCCCGGACAGTCCTTTTTGTGGATTTTGGGAAGTAGGTAACAGCGGGCTGTCCGGGGTTGGGAGACTGAGGTTGGAAGCCGTAGGGGGAAGGCATCCGGAGGAAATGTGGTCGCTAACAGTGTTGGAGATAATGGCTTGATGTTCAGTGGTCTGGTCATGGTCCAGGGGGAGGTAAGAGGAAGTATCTGAGAGTTGGTGCTCAGCCTCTGTGCGAGGTAGAGGTCAGTGCGGCAGACAACAGCAACACCCCCTTCGTCGGCAGGTTTGAAAACAAAGTCGGGGTTAGACCTGACGGAGTGAAGAGCAGAATGTTCGGAAAGAGAGAGGTTGGAATGGGTGAGGGGCGCAGAAAAATTAAGACAGCCAATGTCCCGTCGACACTTCTCAATGAAAAGATCAAGGGCAGGTAATTGTCCTGGCGGTGGGGTCCACTTGGAGGCAGACTGTTGGAGGCACATGAAAGGATCAGTGGAACGGGGGGAGGATTCTTGCCCAAAGAAGCGAGCATGGAGCCAAAGGCAGCGAAAGAAGAGTTCAACATCATGTCGAGCCCGGAATTCATTGAGATGGGGACGTAAGGGTAAAAAGCTGAGTCCTTTGCTGAGAACAACACGCTCAGCCTCAGAGAGGGGAAGGTCAGAGGGTACGGTGAACACGCGGCAAGTGCTGGGGCTGGGAGAAATGGGGTATGAGGGATTGGGACTGGTGGACGGCCTGGGATGGGCAGTGGTGTTGATATTGGGAGAAATGGGGTACGAGGGATTGGGACTGGTGGAGGGCCTGGGATGGGCAGTGGTGTTGATATTGGGATAAATGGGGTACGAGGGATTGGGACTGGTGGACGGCCTGGGATGGGCAGTGGTGTTGATATTGGGAGAAATGGGGTATGAGGGATTGGGACTGGTGGAGGGCCTGGGATGGGCAGTGGTGTTGATATTGGGATAAATGGGGTACGAGGGATTGGGACTGGTGGAGGGCCTGGGATGGGCAGTGGTGTTGATATTGGGATAAATGGGGTACGAGGGATTGGGGCTGGTGGAGGGCCTGGGATGGGCAGTGGTGTTGATATTGGGATAAATGGGGTACGAGGGATTGGGACTGGTGGACGGCCTGGGATGGGCAGTGGTGTTCATACTGGGAGAAATGGGGTACGAGGGATTGGGACTGGTGGAGGGCCTAGGATGGGCTGTGGTGTTGATGGGTTGTTGAAGCTTGCGCCCTTAACATCTGTAAGAAACAGGAAAAGATTCTTGTTAAGCCGTCGAATGATGCGAAGGATGAACTGGGGACAGGGACAGCTTTGAGAGAGAGTAAGACGGTGCTGCTGGAGAGAGATGTTGAGTGCCTTCATGTGGCGCCGCATGACACTGAGTGTGGCTTTCAGGATGCAGCGAGAGCAGCAGTTGGAAGAATGTTGTATATCCTGAAGGTACCTGTAATCCTGGAGGTTACATGCAGGGTGGAATTTAAGTTAAAATCCCCGTAGGAAAGTCGCAGATGAAGACAGTCACTGAGGAAGGAAATATGGCTGTGGAAGCGAGTCTTGGTAAATACCTTGTCCAACACTAAGAGAGAAATAGAATTTCATACATTTCACATTCAATCTCCATCTGATTTCTAACTACCATCCCCCTCCTGTGCTACATGTCATGGCTTGTGATGTACCAGGGTGGTTACAAGTTTTTCATTCTTTCTTTCCCCTTTTCAATCTCCCCTTCCTCCGACACTTTTGAAATCCAAATTGTCACTCAACCACTACTTTACAATTTACCTAAACGATATTGGCCACTCTTTTCAATCCTTTGATAGAGTGGGTTCTAATTGATGTCCCACAGAAAATGGGGCGATAGTGCCTAGTGGGAATGTCACTGAACTAGTGACGCAGACTAATGTCCCTGGGGATGTGGGTTACAACCAGACTAAAGCAGCTGGTGAAATTTAAATCCAATGAATGAATCGAGTATAAAGCTCGTCTCAGTAATGTCGTGTTGGATGTTCTGGTCTACAAACAGGTCAACACGGCTGGAGATGGTGTAACTCTATTTTATTAACAACTCAACTGTAATAACATACTGTAAGCTTGGGTACGTGCATTACCAGCTTATCTGTGGACCCTGTCCTATCACTATCCAGGTGAGGCACTCAGCACATGGTGAATGTCTGAGAGGCAGGCTGTGAGCTCTGTGCTCTGAGCTGGCTGCTGCCAGAATGAGCAGGAACTCTGGTGTCCCCTGTCTTTATAGTGCAGGTGCTCTCACTGGTGATTGGCTGCGATGTTGTGTATGCTGGTTGGTCCTACTGTATGTCCATCAGTGTGTCAGTGTGTGTGTGATTGCACCATGATATGCTGATGTAGATCATGACATCCCCCCTTTTCGCAAAGAATATATGCCTACATGAGAATAAATAAAGTGTAGTGAGTGTGTCTGATCATGTGTGTGCATTATTTACATCAGTATGTACATGTGGCTATGCTATATACACGGGAAGGTGCCAGGTGCAGAGGAAATCTATGTTACACCAAGAACGAAACAAATGCTATTAACAAACGATGAAAAACTCTTAAACAGTATGGCAGAACAAGTCAGTGAGTCCAATAGTGCAAGGTTTATAAATCAAGTCTTTGGGGCGGGCGACGAATTCGGGTTGACCGCCTCAAGGGTGTTTCAGGAGCCACCGGCTGAGGATCGGGCCGAGCCACGGTCAAGTGAGGAGGAGGCAGGGTATCCGGAAGCTCGACAAAGTCCATGTCAGGGACAACAGGAGGGCGTGGCACCGGTGCAGAATTTCGTAGCGAGCGTGGAACCAGATGAAGGGCACGCCGATTGAGGCGGCGAATGGAGCCATCAGGCAAACGAACCAGAAACGAGTGGGGAGCCACCTGTCTAAGAACCTCAGCGGTTGCCGACCAGCCACCCTCCGGAAGATGTATGCGGACATGATCTCCAGGCACCAGGGCAGGAAGATCAGTCGCCCGAGCATCATGAGCCGCCTTGTGTTGCTCACGCTCTTGTTGCATCCGCCAAAGTACCGGAGCATGATCGAGGTCTGGGATGTGAATGGGCGGCACAGTGATCCTGAGGGTGCGACCCATAAGAAGTTGGGCCGGCGATAGGCCCGTGGACAGTGGGGCCGAGCGATAGGCCAGCAAGGCAAGGCAGAAGTCAGATCCTGCATCAGCAGCCTTGCAGAGGAGCCTTTTTATAATATGGACGCCCTTCTCTGCTGTGCCATTTGACTGAGGCTGCAGAGGACTGGACGTCACGTGTGCAAAGTTGTATGCACGAGTGAAGGAAGACCATTCCTGACTCGCAAAGCAGGGGCCATTGCCTGACATCACGGTGAGCGGAATGCCGTGGCGAGCAAAGGTCTCCTTACAGGCCCGGATAACAGCCAATGACGTGGTGTCGTGCAGGCGTATGACCTCAGGATAGCTGGAAAAGTAGTCGATGATGATGATGTAGTCCCTGCCGAGCGCATGGAACAGGTCCACGCCCACCTTCGACCAGGGGGACGTGACCAACTCATGGGGCTGAAGGGTCTCACGTGGTTGTGCCGGCTGCAACCGCTGACAGGTGGGGCAATTGGGCACAGTGTTGGCAATGTCCTCATTTATTCCCGGCCAGTATACAGCCTCTCAGGCCCTCCGCCGGCATTTCTCAACGCTGAGATGGCCTTCGTGCAGCTGTGCTAAGACAAGCCGGTGCATGCTGTGTGGGATCACAATGCGGTCCAGCTTCAGGAGGACACCATCCACGACTGCCAAGTCGTCCCGAACATTGTAAAACTGTAGGCATTGTCCCTTGAGCCACCCGTCCGTCATGTGGTGCATCACACGTTGCAGAAGGGGGTCGGCCACAGTCTCACGGCGAATGTGGGCAAGGCGTTCGTTAGTGGCCGGCAGATTGGCAGAAGTGAAGGCTACATGTGCGTCGACTTGGCCAACGAACCCCTCTGGGTCGGACGGAGTGTCGACTGCCCTGGACAGAGCGTCTGCTATGATCAGGTCCTTACCCGGAGTGTATACAAGTTGGAAGTCGTACCTCCGGAGTTTGAGCAGAATGTGCTGGAGGCGAGGGGTCATGTCATTAAGGTCCTTTTGGATGATGCCAACCAGCGGGCGATGGTCGGTCTCCACAGTGAACTGGGGAAGGCCATACACATAGTCGTGGAACTTGTCAACGCCAGTCAACAAGCCTAGGCACTCTTTCTGAATTTGTGCATAGCGCTGCTCTGTGGGGGTCATGGCCCGTGACGCATAGGCGACTGGGGCCCATGATGAGGCGTCATCCCGTTGCAGGAGGACCGCCCCAATGCCGGACTGGCTGGCGTCAGTCGAGATCTTCGTCTCCCGTGCAGGATCGAAAAACGCCAGTACCGGGGCGGTGGTGAGCTTGACCTTGAGCTCCTCCCATTCACGCTGGTGGGTGGGAAGCCACTGGAATTCAGTTGTCTTCCTGACAAGGTGCCGCAGAGCTGTGGGAAGCAAGGTTAGGGATGAATTTTCCCAGGAAGTTGACCATTCCTTGAAAGCGTAGCACCACCTTCTTGTCTGTCGGCTTTTGCATGGCCGTGATGGCTGCCACCTTGTCGGCATCCGGCCGCACACCCAAACGGGAAATGTGCTCCCCCAAGAACTTGAGCTCGGTCTGGCCAAAAGAACATTTGGCTCTGTTAATGCGCAGGCCCTGGTCCCGTATCCGTTGAAGGACGCGTTGGAGGCGACTGATATGCTCCTGCGGTGTGGTAGACCAAATAATGATATCGTCCACATCGACGCGCACGCCTTCGATGCCCTCCATCATCTGTTCCATGATGCGATGGAACACTTCAGAGGCCGATATGATGCCAAATGGCATCCTATTGTAGCAGTATCTGCCAAATAGAGTGATGAAGCTACACAGCTTCCTGCTGGACTGATCCAATTGAATCTGCCAGAAGCCCTTTGAGGCATCAAGCTTGGTGAATATTTTGCCCAAGCCATCTCGCACGTGATCTCCTCATGTTTGGGTATAGGGAAATGTTCCCTCATTATATTGCGATTTAAGTCTTTCGGGTCAATACAGATCCGGTGCTCGCTGGAAGGCTTCTTGACGCACACCATGGAGCTGACCCATGCAGTTGGCTCCGTCACCTGGGAAAGCACTCCTTTATCCTGAAGGTCCTGCAGCTGCTGCTTGAGGCGGTCCTTGAGGGGTGCTGGGACTCTGCGAGGTGCATGAACTACCGGGGTGGCATCCTATTTGAGCAGGATTTTGTATGTGTAGGGCAGTGTACCCATGCCCTCGAAAGCATCGTGGTTGTGAGAGAGGATTGAGTTTAGATGCGCCCTGAATTCCGCATCTTGGAAGTCAGACATGCCTTCTGGAGAGAGAGAGAGAGAGAGTGTACTCACTGAACAAGGTGGAGGAGTTTGCACGCCTGTGCACCTAGCAGAGAGTCCTTTCAAGAGCCCACGATCTCGAAGACTAGGATGGCTTTACGCGAGTTGTGCGTCACTTCGAGTTGGCACGACCCCATGGCGGTGATGACGTTGCCATTATAGTCTACCAGTTGACAGATGGATGGAAGAATTGCTGGTTTGACCCTCAGGGTTTGAAATGCTGACCATGCGAGGAGATTTGCGGAAGCACCAGTGTCCAGGCGGAATGTGATCTGGGATTGGTTGACCGTCAGGGTGGCACACCACTCGTCGTCCAGATCAATGCTGTGCACCGACAGCAGCTGGTGCGTTCGACTCGGGGACAGCTTGTTCTTGTTGATGACAGCAATGCGGAAAGGCTCCCTGTCCTGAGTGTCACTGGTCTGTATGATGTCAGGATCGGACTCGGTGAACATGGGTAGAATTTCCCGAACATTTCTGCGAGGCTGGTTAAACTGTTGTGAGTTGGCAGGCTGAGGCGCTCGACAGCAGGCAGCATAGTGGCCAAGCCTGCCACAGCGTAGGCATTGTCGCGCTTTGGCCGGACATTGCCGCTTTAAATGGGCGGAGCCACAGTTGCCGCACGTCATGATGTCAGTGCGTTCGTTGCACCACCGCGCATGCGCGGTCTGGTCTTGCGTAGTGTGTGCCTGCGTTTCGCGTTCCTCCGCGTCAACGTCCTCTCTTTCGCCGTGTACAAGCGCGGGAGGCCTCGGAAATCGCACGAAACGGTCGCCCTCCTCCGGGCTGCGAGCCGGGAAGTACTCAATCGTCTGGACCGCTCCGCCTCGTGGGACCCCTGCCGCGCCGTTTCAGCCGCCTGGTAGTGTGAGTACCGGCTGGTGGCGTTCTCATGCAGGACGCAGGTCTCAATGGCCGTCGCTAGGGTGAGTTGCTTGAGTTTAAGGAGCTGCTGGCGCAGGGTGTCCGACATGACCCCCAAAACTATCTGGTCGCGTATAATGGAGTCAAAGGTGGGCCCATAGCTGCAGGACTGCGCGAGGATGCGGAGGTGCGTTAAATAAGACTGGAAAGGCTCGTCCTTACCCTGCAGGTGCTGCTGGAACAGGTACCTTTCGAAGCTTTCGTTGACTTCAACGCTGACGTGTTCATCAAATTTTAGGAGCACCGTCTTGTATTTGGTTTTGTCCTCGCCGTCCGCGAATGTAAGGGAGTTAAAGATGTGGATGGCGTGTTGCCCCGCCGTGGAGAGAAGAAGGGCAATCTTCCTGGTGTCCGATGCATTCTCCCTGTCTGTGGCCTCTAGGAAGAGCTGGAAGCGCTGTTTAAAAAGGTTCCAATTCACCCCGAGGTTGCCAGCGATGCGGAGTGGCGGCGGCGGGTTGATGTTCTCCATGCTGCAGGATGGCGGATTGTTGATAAGTTGCAGGTAGGTCTCACAGGGGCTAGTATGCGTCCACTCCTGGAACCATGTCGTGTTGGGTGTTCTGGTCTACAAACAGGTCAACACGGCTGGAGATGGTGTAACTCCATTTTATTAACAACTCAACTGTAATAACATACTGTAAGCTTGGGTACGTGCATTACCAGCATATCTATGGACCCTGTCCTATCACTATCTAGGTGAGGCACTCAGCACATGGTGAATGTCTGAGAGGCAGGCTGTGAGCTCTGTGCTCTGAGCTGGCTGCTGCTAGAATGAGCAGGAACTCTGGTGTCCCCTGTCTTTATAGTGCGGGTGCTCTCACTGGTGATTAGCTGCGATGTTGTGTATGCTGGTTGGTCCTACTGTATGTCCATCAGTGTGTCAGTGTGTGTGTGATTGCACCATGATATGCTGATGTATATCAAGACAAGTAATGGTTAATGAAAGCTCGGACCGGACCAGCACTGCACAACTTTCTTAACCATGTTCTTCCCGCTTGTATGCGGGGAGAAGGAGCACCGTCTTGTGGTCCGATTTTCCGAAGTGCGGTCGGAGGATGGATCGGTAGACACCATTGATATCTGTGTAACAGTGGTTGAGGATATTGATGCCCCTGGTGGGACAGGAGGCATGTTGAGTTTTTCCAGCATTTTCTCTTTTTTATTTCAGATTTCCCACATCCGCAGTATTTTGCTTTTATTTAAGAAACTGGTTCAAATGGAAGTTCATTTTCAATTACTGTCAAACAAAATTGAACACTGAAGTTTTCGCCTCATATTGACCTAGCATTAGTTTTCTGAGGCATCAGACCAATGGCTGCAACAACTTGAGTTGGAAGGCTGTTGGTTACCCACTGATAGAACTTAAACCATAGGTGACATCAGAGGGCATAGCCACAGGTTGTAACGCCTCAGCAATTGCCATGACAATCTAGCCAAGGTGGTAGTCTGACTGGGGGGGCGGGGGGGGGGGCGGAGGGGGAGATTGCTTCCTTGCCCTGGGCGATGACTCAGGTTAGAGGTTGGCATCTCTGTTTTGTCCGACATGATTAGCAGGAGGCAGTCCAATGTATCAAGCACATGGTAATGCTCTTCCTCTATAGGCTGGGCACAGTAATAAGTCTTACTGTGCTCACCCCAGTCCAACGCTGGCATTTCCACAACTATAGGCTGGGACCTGGTTGTATTCAGCTGTGTCATTTCTGGCTGAAATTGGAAATGAGCTCAGCCACCGGCCATTTTTTTCTTCCGTTTTAGCTGCCGCACATGGATGCTCTATATTCTTCAGTGCAGACCCGTCTAATGGATCCTCAAACTTGGGTGTTGTTGTGATATGCAGACACGCACATGAAATGAAATGAAAATCGCTTATTGGCACAAGTAGGCTTCAAATGAAGTTACTGTGAAAAGCCCCTAGTTGCCACATTCCGGTGCCTGTTTGGGGAGGCTGTTACGGGAATCGAACCGTGCTGCTGGCCTGCCTTGGTCTGCTTTCAAAGCCAGCGATTTAGCCCTGTGCTAGGCAGGCACAGACAAACAGCTAATGGACACAGAGAACAGGACATGACCAATAAGCAGGGGTGGGACCTGACTATAAAAGACACGAGGCACTCACACTCTGCCTCTTTCCACTGATGAACATCTAGAAAGTCAGTCAAGGGTGTGGTTACAATCTCACACCCCCACCATGTGGCTAAGAGCTAGTCTGGTTCAGTCAGACAGAGTAACCACACTTAAGTTAGCAGAGAGTCGAACTCACAGAGAACTGTGCTAACTGTGCTATTAGTTCAATAAACCTGATTGAACTAACTTCAAGGTCTGGAGTATCTTTTTGATCTAAGCTGCATCTAGTTGCAGCCAGTGTTATACCAGTGTACCTAACACGACAGGTGTGATGTGAACTTCTGATCTGTTGCCCGCAACGTTAAAGTTGAATGATGCTTAAGAGGGCCTGTCCTCCTCTTCCTTGACTCCTTCTGGGCCCATCGCATCAGATGAATATAGAATGTGAAGTGAGTGATGAGGGTTATAGTTAGTGATGAGGGTTATAGTTAGTGATGAGGGTTATAGTTAGTAATGAGGGTTATAGTTAGTGATGAGTGTTAACGGAAATAGATGAGTGGCTACGCAAAACACAACCGGGTTGGCAAACAAGAGTGAGGGAGAAAGAGAATTCAATGAGCAGAGAAAGGGAAGGCAAGATGGCCAAACAGTTTGTGGAGCATATCGTCCCGCCTGCTAATTGTGGTGTTCCTGACTATCCTTCTGCCCACAAATGGCAGTTCTGTCAAATATCATCCTCCTCGATCAGGAGAGGCAATTATAATGCTCATGGTGCTCCTCTTGTATTTGACTGCTCGCTCTTACTATGTGCCAGCATTTCCAACAAGGAGCAGGGGAATAGGTTAGCATGTGGCCGAATGAAGACTTGTGATTGGAGAAAAAAAGTGATGGGGGAGAGATGGCCTGTGTGCTGGGGCTGCAGGTGGTGAAGGTCTATGGTATAGGCTAACATAGTGTCGATATAATAATAATCTTTATTGTCACAAGTAGGCTTACATTAACACTGCAATGAAGTTACTGTGAAAAGTCCCGAGTCACCACATTCCGGCACCTGTTCGGGTACACTGAGGGAGAATTCAGAAATCCAAGTTACCTCACAGTATGTCTTTCGGGACTTGTGGGAGGAAACCGGAGCACCCGGAGGAAACTCACGCAGACACAGGGAGAACGTGCAGACTCCACGCACACAGTGACCCAAGCCAGGAATCGAACCTGGGAACCTGGAGCTGTGAAGCAACAGTGCTTACCACTGTGCTATCGTGCAGCCATAATTACTGGACCATTAATCTTGGTCTCTGGTATATAAGGGGCAAAATTCTCCGTAATCGGCGCGATGTCCGCTGACTGGCGCCAAAAACGGCGCAAATCAGTCCGGCATCGCGCCGCCCCAAAGGTGCGGAATCCTCCGCATCTTGGGGGGCCGAGCCCTTACCTTGAGGGGCTAGGCCCACGCCGGACTGATTTCCGCCCCGCCAGCTGGCGGGAAAGGCCTTTGGTGCCCCGCCAGCTGGCGCGGAAATGACATTGCCGGGTGGCGCATGCGCTGGAGCATTAGCGGCCGCTGACGGCATCCACGCGCATGCACAATGGAGGGGGTCTCTTCCGCCTCCGCCATGGTGGAGACCATGGCGAAGGCGGAAGGAAAAGAGTGCCCCCACGGCACAGGCCCGCCCGCGGATCGGTGGGCCCCGATCGCGGGCCAGGCCACCGTGGCGGCACCCCCCCCGGGGCCAGATCGCCCCGCGCCCCCCCCCCCCATGACCCCGGAGCCCACCCGCGCCGCCTTGTCCCACCGGTAAGAGAGGTGGTTTAATCCACACCGGCAGGACAGGCATTCTAGCAGCGGGACTTCGGCCCATCGGGGCCGGAGAATCGCTGGAGGGGGGGGGGGGGCCCGCCAACCGGCGCGGCGCGATTCCCGTCCCCGCCGAATCTCCGGTGCCGGAGAATTCGGCAACCGGCGGGGGCGGGATTCACGGCAGTCCCCGGCGATTCTCCGACCCGGCGAGGGGTCGGAGAATCTCGCCCAAGATCTCTAATTCTCCCATACAATTGATTTGACCCTCAAGTTGCACTCACTGACAACTGTATTCCATCCAAAGTCCAGATATAGCTACCATCACCAAGACACATACCTATAGCCCCTTTCTCACTCAAGCGGGCGGCATAGTGGCACAGCGGTTAGCACTTCTGTCTCACAGCACAAGGGACATGGGTTCGATTTAGACCTTGGGTGATTGTCTATGTGGAGTTTATACGTTCTCCCATGTCTGTGTGAATTTCCTCCTACTGCTCCAGTTTCATCCCACAGTCCAAAGATATGCAGGTTAGGTGGATAGGCCATGCTAAATTGCCCTTCGTGTCCACAGGTTAGATGGGGTTACGGGAATAGGGCAGGGGAGTGTGCCTCAGTTAGGGTGCTCTTTCGTAGGGTCGATGCAGACCTGATGGGCTGAATGCAAAGAGAAAATCCTGGAAAATCTCAGCAGGTCTGGCAGCATCTGTAGGGAGAGAAAAGAGCTAACATTTCAAATCCAGATGACCCTTTGTCAAAGATGGGCTGAATGGCCTCCTTCTGCACTGTAGGAATTCTATGATTCACGTCAGCCTGGAAGGCATAGCTTTCCAGAGAGCCTTTTCAACTGGCCAACCAACGATACACAGTTCATGATTTAGTTTTGTGATACAAACTCTCACATCTTTTACATACCTGAGCAATTCACATTGTTTTTAAGATTCAACCCCTTTAAGCTTGGTCTTACGTCACTTCCCCAAGAGCTTCTGATATACTATTCTTCTTCTGAACTCCAAACAGAAAACTGATTTTTGTTTTGCAGAGAGCTCGGCTTGCAGCTAAATATCACAGTAGTTTGATAACTGTGTTCTGGTACAGCACGTTTTTGTGACTGCATCTGTGTGCTAATTGCCTTTTTTTCTCCAGCTCTCCTTTGTGTCTGCCAACCATGTGACTTCTGGTCTTAACTTCCTTTCTGTTGGTGCTATTTCCAGGTCAAGGGTCACTTGGTCACATGGACCAGTATTTAGTATTATCCAAGAAAGTGACAATTGATCTCTTTACAATTGATAACTTCAAAAAGTCCCTTTTAAGCATCCTTCGAAACAGAAATATTTTAAAAGAAATTACACATTTCCCTTACTGAGCTGCCTCCAGGCCAACGGTTGTCACAGTTTTATGAGCATATAATAGGAGTAAATGTTTTGACAAGGTTTTTGAATGGCTGTTTGTTTTTACAGAGTACTGAGCACTTGAGATAAGAGAGTGCTTTTCAAAGGAGGTCTATTAGCTATTGTTTTGATAGTTTTGTGTGCTTCTACGGACATTGTTTGACAACAGCGGTTTGAATGGCTGAAGTTTTTTAAACTTTCTGAGTATTTTAAATACTTCCCTGTATGTAACCTGAATTCTCGAAATAGTGGACACTGGTTGAGTGACATGGAAAGGGCAAGGACTTTTGAGAGGACATGGGAGGTATGAAGTTACATGGAAGAGGCATTGGGAGCGATCAGTGACAGCTATCGATGCCCAGGCACTTCAACAAGGCCAACCTCAAGAGTGTACTGCCAAAATTCCACTAGCACATCTCCCGACCCACCAGGGGCAACAACACTCTTGACCACTGCTACTCAAAAATCAAGGGCGCTTATTGTTCCATTCCCCGACCGCACTTTGGAAAATCAGACCATAAGACGGCGCTCCTTCTCCCGGCATACAAGCAGAAACTCAAGCGAGAGAATCCAGCTAAGAAGGTTGTGAAGTGCTGGTCCGAGGAAACAGAAGAGCTCTTACATGACTGCTGAAAGACAATGGACTGGTCCATATTTAAGAACTCAGCGATCAACTTAAATGAGTATGTCACCACCGTCACAGACTTCATCAGCAAATGTGTGGACGATTGCGTGCAAAAGAAAGCAGTACGTACGTCCCCAACCGGAAACCATGGCTCAATCACGAGCTCCAGCATCCAAGGTTCGATTCTGGCTTGGGTCACTGTCTGTGCGGAGTCTGCACATCCTCCCCGTGTGTGCGTGGGTTTCCTCCGGGTGCTCCGGTTTCCTCCCACAGTCCAAAGATGTGCAGGTTAGGTGGATTGGCCATGATAAATTGCCCTTAGTATCCAAAATTGCCCTTAGTGTTGGGTGGGGTTACTGGGTTATGGGGATAGGGTGGAGGTGTTGACCTTGGGTAGGGTGCTCTTTCCAAGAGCCAGTGCAGACTCGATAGGCCAATTGGCCTCCTTCTGCACTATAAATTCTATCACAGCTTCCAAAGTCAGATCAGCTTTCCTCGAAAGGCGATGGGTCCGGACTGGACCCATCAGAGCCTGCACGGACCAACTGGCAGATGTGTTCGTGGACATCTTTAACCTGTCCCTACTCCGCTCCGAGGTCCCCACCTGCTTCATACCAGTGCCAAAGAAGAACCAGGCAACGTGCCACAATGATTACCTTCCGGTGGTCCTGACTTCAGTCGTAATGAAATTCTTCGAGAGGTTGGTCATGATGTGCATCAACTCCATACTCCCAGAATGCCTTGATCCACTGCAATTCGCATACCGCCGCAACCGGTCCACAGCAAACGCCATTTATCCGGCCCTACACTCATCCCTAGAGCATCTCGACAAGAACTCCTAGATCAGACTCCTATTTATTGACTACAGCTCTGCCTTCAACACCATAATCCCAGCCAAGCTCATATCAAAGCTCCAAAATCTAGAACTTGGCTCCCCACTCTGCAATTGGATCCTCAACTTTCTGACCCACAGACCACAATCAGTAAGAATAAACAACAACACTTCCTCCACAATAGTCCTCAATTCCGGGGTCCCAGAAGGCTGCGTACTTAGCCCCCTACTATACTCCCTGTACACAAATGACTGTGTGGCAAAATTTGATTCCAACTTCATCTACAAGTTTGCTGCCGACACTACCATAGTGGGCTGGATCTCGAATAACGACGAATCAGAATACAGGAGGGATATAGAGAACCTAGTGGAGTGGTGCAGCGACAACAATCCTTCAATGCCAGCAAAACTAAAGAGCTGGTCATTGACTTCAGGGAGTAAAGTACGTTACACACCCCTGTCAGCATCAACGGAACCGAGGTGGAGATGGTTAGCAGCTTCAAATTCCAAGGGGTACACATCACCAAAAATCTGTCCTGGTCCACCCACGTCAACACTACCACCAAGAAGCACAACAGTACCTATATTTCCTCAGGAAACTAAGGAAATTTGGCATGTCCACATTAACCCTTACCAACTTTTACAGATACCCCATAGAAAGCATCCTATCAGGCTGCATCACAGCCTGGTATGGCAACTGCTCGGCCCAAGACCGCAAGTAACTTCAGAGAGTCGTGAACACCGCCCAGTCCATCACACGAACCTGCCTCCCATCCATTGATTCCATCTACACCTCCCGCTGCCGGGGGAAAGCAGGCAGCATAATCAAAGATCCCTCCCACCCGGCTTACTCACTCTTCCAACTTCTTCCGTCGGGAAGGAGATACAAAAGTCTGAGAACACGCACGAACAGACTCAAAAACAGCTTCTTCCCCGCTGTACTTTCCATGTACTTAATGATCTGTTGAACTGCTCGCAGAAAAATGCTTTTCAATGTACCTCGGTACATGTGACAATAAACAAATCCAAATCCAAAATCACAGCATTACGCCACCTTCCTTCAGTGACTCCCTCATCTTTGAGGTGATTAGCCATCAAACCACCTGCATCTTGTTGCCTTCTTTACTTTGGGGTGAACCACAAGCTGTTTCTTATATCGACCAAATGATGACACAACCAATATGTTAGCTCAAAAACACAGTTTATTAATAACACAAGACTTGTATCTCTATGCAATAACACACGCAGCTCCGTAATAAACAATACCTAATGACTAAGATGACATTTACTTAACTTAGAGTGACCGGCACTGTGTGAGATAAGGCCCTTATCCGGGTCCACGTGGTCAGTTTGGAAGTTGTTGGGCTCGTCTCAGCTGGGCTCATCCTTCAGGAACGGTCGCGGGTCCTTGAACTTCTGCTGCAGTTGGTCGCACACAGGCCGGTCCCAAAAGAGACAGATCTCTAGTGCACAAGCCTTTTTATCCTTTGTCTCTTTCACTCCCTTTTGGGCGGTCCTTACTCCAGGTCCAATGGATCGATAGGGTTTTCGATCACCCTCATCGATCTCAGCCAATTAGGGGGCGGATACCCCAATAGCTGGGCAGGTCCTAGCTATCATTGTCCCAGACACGTAGGCCTTTCCAAATAAGGGGCGGTGGCGCCGGTTAGTCTGCTACTGTTGTAACTCCTTGATTCAAACTCTATTGTCTTGGGGGAAATAGTGATCGACTCTTAATGGATACAAATTTCAGCCAAGTCTGGTTTCTTTGCGCAATACACAGAGGCTGTGTACCTGTCTATGTCACAAATTGACCATAATTCCCATGGTCCTTTGCAGGTGCCCATTTTACATGGCTACAATCTGCAGTTGCAGTCCCACCAATGGTCACCGCTCATGGAGGTGCTACTGAGGCTGCTGAGCTGCGTGCCTTCTGATTGGCCAGCAGCATTAGGGATTGGCTGCCATCCTTAACAGGAATGGCTGCCCAGAGCTGACCATTTAACTGGCATCCACCGGGAGGCCCAGGTCCCTCTGCCACCTGAAACAGGGCCAACAGTGGGACCTCAGCCTCTGTCCAAAGAAACAACATTCCAGCTGGCAGGCTAACTCAATGAAAACACTTCAATGGATGAATAAAGGCAATTTATTTCACTAGAGGGACAAGGAAGTGCAGACCAAGAGAGATCTTGGGCTGCATGTCCAAAGATCCATGAAGGCAACAAGACAGGTAGGTAACATGGTTAAGAAGACTTATGGGATATTTCCTTTATTAGCTGAGATATAGAATATAAAAGCCGATAGCTTATGAGGGAGCTGATGCATTTTCGGAGTGCTTACAAGGCAAGGGATTATAAATGAATGGTAGGGCGCCAGGAAGTACAGAGGGCCAGAGGGAGCTTGGAGTGTATGTTCAAAAATCCCTGAAGGCAGAAGGACAGATTACAAAGTCGTATGGAATACTTTCCTTTCTCAGTCGTGGCATCGATTAGAAATGAAAAAATGAAAATCCAGAAGAGCAGGGAGGTTATGCTGGAGCTGTATAAAACACTCGTTAGGCCACAGCCAGAGCACTGCATGCAGTTCTGGTCGCTACACTATAGGAAGGATGTGATTGCACTAGAAAGGGTGTGCAGGAGATTCACCAAGATGCTGCCTGGGCTGGAACGTACCAGCTGTGAAGAGAGGCTGGTTAGGCTGGCGTTGTTCTCCTTACAGCAGAGAAGGCCGAGGTTGGTCCTGATCGAAGTGGATTCTGAACGAGGTATATAAACTTATGAGGGACTAGATATGGTAGATAGGAAGAAACGTTTCCCCTTAGTAGAGGGGGCAATAATCAGGAGAAATAGATGTAAGGTCAGGGGAAGGAGATTTCGAGGGAATTTGAGGAAAGCCTTTTTCACCCAGGGGGTGGTGGGAATCTGGAACTCACTGTCTGAAAGGGTGGCAGAGGCGGGGACCCTCAAGACATTTAAGAAGCATTTAGATGAGCACTTGAAACACCATAGCATACAAGGCTATGGGCTGAGTGCTGGAAAATGGGATTGGAATAGATCGGGAAGATCAAACTGAAAATAAAATGTACAATATAATAGGCACATATAACTAAGCAATGCAGATAGCCTAGATGAGTACAGGAAGTGCAGGAATAAAGTAAAAAAGGAAATAAGGAAATCAAAGCGAGGCCGTGAAAAAATATTAACAATTAAAATTAAAGAAAACTGAAAGAAGTTTTGCCAATATATTAATGGTAAACAGTTAGTTAAGGAAAAAGTGGGAAGTATCAGAGATGAAGAAGGGAACTTGTGTGTAGATGCAGAAGCTGTGGAAAGGGTTTTAAATTAATATTTTACCTCTGTGTTTACAAGGGAAATGGACGTTGCAGATATAGTAGTCCAGGAGGAACACTGAGATACTGGATGGGATAATCATAAAGAGAGAGGAAGTCCTCGAAGGGTTGGAATCCTTGAAAGTTGATAAGCCGCCAGGGACAGATGGATTGCTTCCGAGGCTATTGAAGGAGATCAGGGAGGAGATATCAAATACTCTGAGGATGATTGTCCAGTTCTCATTAGATACAAGGGAGGTACCGGCGGACTGGAGAAATGCAAATGTGGTTACATTGTTTAAAAAGAGATTGAAGGAAATGCCAAACAATTATAGGCCACTTAGTCTTACATCAGTAGAGGGCAAATTACTAAAATCAATGCTGAGAGATAGGATTAACTGTCATAAAGAAAGGCATGGATTAGTTAGGGATATTCAGCATGGATTTGTTAAAGGAAGGTCTTGCCTCACAATTTTGATTGAATTCTTTGAGGAAGCGACAAGAAGGGTTGATGAAGGAGTGCAGTGGATGCTGTGTACATGGATTTCAGCAAGGCATTTGATGAAGTCCTCCATGACAGATTGGTCAAAAAAGTAAAAGCCGATGGGTTACAGGGCAATGTGGCGAACTGGATAAAAAGTTGACTTAGAAACTGGAAACAAAGGGTAATGGTCGATGGCTGCCCTTGAAAATGCTAAATTGTTTCAAGTGGTGTTCCACAGAGCTCGGTGTTGGGACCCTTACTGTTTGTGTTATGTAGTAATGATTTGGACGTGAACATGGGGGGCACGATTGGGAAATTTGCAGACAACACAAAGATTGGCCGAGAGGTGAACAGTGTAGAGGATGGCAATAGCCTTCAAAATGATATAGTGTGGATGATAAAGTGGCAGATGGAATTTAACACAGAGAAGTGTGAGGTTATGTATTTAGGGAGGCCAAACAGTTATACAGAGTATACAATAAATGGGAATATACTAAGAGGGATAGATGAAGTTAGAGGTCTTAGCGTAAAGCTACACAGGTCCCTGAAGACAGGAGTTCAAGTAGACAAGGTTGTAAAGAAAGCATATGGAATGCTCTCCTTCGTTGGCAGAGATATAGAATATAAAAGTAAAGATATAATGTTAGAATTGTATAAAACACTGGTGAGGCCACAACTGGAATATTGTGTGTAGGTCTGGTCACCACATTACAGGAAGGACGTAATTGCTTGGAGAGAGTGCAGAGCAGGTTTACAAGAATGTTGCCAGGGCTTGTAAAGGTGTAGCTATGAGGAGCGAATGGATAGGTTGGGGTTATTTTCCTTGGAACAAAGAAGGCTGAGGGGTAACTTAATAGAGGTGTTCAATATTATGAGCAGAAGAATAGAGTGGACAGGATAAAATTGTTTCCCTTGGAGGAGAATTCTAGAACCAAGGGACACAGATTCAAGATAAATGACAGACGGTGTAGAGGGAACATGAGGAAGAACTATTTTACACAGAGGGTAGTGGGAGTCTGGAATTCGATGCCTGAATTAGTGGTGGAGGCAGAGATCCTAAACTCTTTTAAAAAGTACCTGGATCTGCACCTTAAGTGCTCTAAGCTACAGGGCTGTGGACTGGGTGCAGGAAGGTGGGATTAGAAAGGGCACCTGGGTGTCCTCGGGCTGACTTGGACAAGATGGGCCGAATGGCTTCCTTCTGTGTGTAACATTTCTATGGTTCTAGGTGCTTGATGGCCGGTGCAGACACAATGCGCCAAAGGGTCTCTCTGTGTGCTGTCACGCTCAATGATGCTATGAGATGTGTCCATGTACTGAAAGGAAGAGCTGGCAAAAGCATAATGGCTGGAGTCAAATACTGAACAAGATAATGGGAGTGAGAGGGTGGTCAGTATCTGTGGAAAATAAATCCCAAATACTGCCCCTTCTCAGCCTGCATAGAACAGTCTAGTGTGTTGCTACTGTGATATTAGTAGCACATTGGCTAGTTATTTATTTTCACTTGTTAACCAGTTTATTCAAAAGTTCTCAACATGTGCGGTAAAGTTTAAAGTTAATTAACTTTCATAGAATCATAGAATTTACAGTGGAGAATGAGGCCATTTGGCCCATCGAGTCTGCACCAGCCCTTGGAAAGAACACCCGACTTAATCCCACACCTCCACCCTATCCCCGTAACCCAGTAACCCCACCTAACCTTTTGGACACGAAGAGCAATTTATCACGGCCAATCCACCTAACTTGCAAATCTTTGGACTGTGGGAGGAAACCGGAGCATCCGGAGGAAATCCACGCAGACATGGGGAGAACGTGCAGACTCGACACAGACAGTCATCCAAGGCCGGAATTGAACTCGGTACCCTGGACCTCTGAAGCAACAGTGCAAAACAATGTGCGGCCGTACTTTGTTAAACAACAATGGGAGAAATTTCATATGAATGGTTATCCAACGTGTTAAAGATATTGCCCATTGCTCCAACAGTCCACTGTCATTATATCCACATTTACATTTAGTTATATATTTCAATACAAAAGCAAAAAGTATAAATATTTCTTGCAATACCCACTCATTCCAACAGATGTTCCCATTGCCTTAGTCAATTTTGTAGGTCAACAGCAGCTAACGTAAAGCCCTAAAGGCTCCCTTTTGCAAACACGCTGAAGGGGTCGAGTGGCTCTGTAGATAGTGAGCTTCTTTTTTTAACCTCTAAATCCTGGACTTGGACCCAGATCATGCTACTGGACTGAAAGCCTCCTCTCTCGGCCAGTTGTAAGAGTTCCGAGTGAAATCAGTCTGGAAGTGGGGACCGAAGAGCTTCAGATGGCTATTGAAGCTATGGATCCGGTTTATATTGTGGGAGAAATTCTCCAGAATTTCACATTTCCACCAGAACTGTGGGTGTATGAAGTTGGTTTTAATTTGATATTTCATTCTGACTGGTGCATTTTCTTCCCTTGCCTCCAGTGACCAAGCCTAAAACAAATAGAACCTCTAAGGAGTAGATTTCTACGGATGCCTGCCTGGTTTAGGCATGGCTCAACCCCTATTCCATGGGAATCAGCTGATTTTATAACATGCAGGTATTTGCCAGTGTGGTTGAAGACAAAACTAATTATTGTTGTTTGATACAGAGACTAATGTGTTTCTGCACATACCGGACACCTGGCTCACCAGATAGAAAGTGCCTCCCTCACCCTGCTGGTAGTTAACCTACAAATCACAGCTACCTCCATCTCTGACATCAATGGGTATTTTCCTCTTGGTGGTAGTGCTGTTAGCAAAAGCACCTTTCTGAAGGTTCCATAAACCTCCAGATAAGTCCAGTGTTGCCAGCTTCATCTCCTCATCTCATTACTTCATCTCCTCTTTACTCTCAAATTCAGGCAGTCTTGGTTGCCCCTTGATATTCAGTGGCACTATCATCACTGAACACCCTAAAATCAACATCCTGGGGTGACTATTGAAAATAAACTGAACTGGGATAGCCATATCAATACTGTGGCTGCCAGGGCAGTTCAAAGGCTAGGGATCCTAGGGCGAGTAACTCACCCCCTGACACCCCACAGCCTGTCCACCATCTACAGGATACAAGTCAGGGGTATAATGGAATACTTCTCACTTTCCTGGATGAGTGCAGCTCCAATAACACTCATGAAACTCAACACCAGCCAGGAAAAAGCAGCCCGCTTGATTGCTCCCCCTTCCACAAACGTTCAATCCCTCCACCACCGACGAACAGTGGCAGACGTGTGTACTATTTACAAGATGCACTGCAGTAACTCACCAAGGCTCCTTAGACAGCACCTTCCAAACACATGACCACTACCATCTAGAAGGAGTAGAGCAGCAGATACCTGGGAACCCCACCACCTGGAGGTTCCCTCCAAGTCACTCACCACCCTGACTTGGAAATATATCGCCGCTCCTTCACTGTCGCTGGGGCAAAATCTTGGAATTCCCTCCCTTAACAGCACAGTGGGTGTACCTATACTGCAAGGACTGCAGCGGTTTGAGAAGGCAACTCACCACCACCTTCCGAAAGGCAACTAGGGATGGGCAATAAATGCTGGCCTAACCAGCAACACCCACATCCTGTAAACAAATTTTAAAAAAAGAGGGTGCCAAACAAAAACCCTTGGTTAACAGAATAGAACTGCGGGGTTATCAAAGTGAGAAGGGGTGGGTTGAGTGAAGACTGTTTACTAGACAAGGAAGATTGTTACTTGAGGGAGATATTCAGAACTTGAGTCCAGAAATGAGATCCAAGTTGTAGCAGACAATTTCAGGGTTAACAGACTGAAGGAAAAAATACCTTCTAACACGGAGTCAGATGGACACAGCCACACCTGGCTGAGTTACATTGTCCCAGTCAGATTTAGTGGGAATACACATAATGCCCCAGATCCATTGTCTTTTGGGACACTTCTGTCTGACCAGCCAGTAGCCAATTACAGAGTCTGATGGCCTCTTTCTCTGTCAATGGGAGGTTAGTTGCATATCAATGGCATGGCTCTATTCTTTTGCATAAACGAGAGTGGGCCATCAAACAGCCATTTTAAGTATGTTAGGTTTAAGACTGGAAACCCCAGAGAAGCTTTGTTTGAGGGGCTGGGCAGAGCTTAAAGAGAGAGGGCTTTGGACATCGACTGAGATAGGTCATTCATGAAATTTGCCATCGAGCCAGGTTTTGGAAAAGGGTTCTGAATGAATGAACCTAACAGAAGAAACAATTCTTTGGAAATGCAAGTATTGCCTTTGTCTGCCTGTGTAAGTGGCATGAGAGCTGCATGGTCTGTTAAAGTGCTGTTTAATGGGAACTAGTGTGTTAAGTTTGAGAACAACATGGGCAGGATTCTCTTTTAGCCGACGGCAAAATCGGGAAATGCGATTTGGCGGAGAATAGCTTCCGACTCCAAAATCGCGGCAGGTGCCAATTCGATGCTAAATTGCACTTCGAAAACGCCGTCAATGCATTTCACTCCGCACGTACAGTAGGCACCATTGGCATATCATTAGCGGGCCCGACCCGGCACTCCCGAGGGCCTCTGCGATTCTCTGCGTCCAATGGGCCGAGTTCCCGACGTTGCGGTTCACTTGTGCTTTTAAAAATCGTGAGCCTGGTGGCTGCTGAGGGGGAGAGAGGGGGTACGGAAGGTGTCCAACATCGCCATTGCCGACAGTTGTGCTGCTAGCCTGGGGGGGGGGCTTCTGCCAGGGCAGGGGGGAGTAGTGGGGGGTGGCCAGGAGATGGACTGTGGGGTTGGGGTGGACGGACATGGAGCACCATTGCCGCAGCCGGCAAGGCGGTCATGCAGCTGCGCACACCGCTAACAGCCTGCTTTGAACCTGATGCCACGGGTCGTATAGATGTCCCCCCAGGGCACCTCCCTGGGTGCCCTCTGGCCACAGATGCCCCATCAGCTGTATCGGTGTGCTCCAGTACAACCCGTGCCACCTTTTTGGCTGGGATAAGTGTGTGTGGGGAGTGTACGGCTGCGGCTGCAGCTTGTCAGCCTCCAGAGTGTCGATCACGGACCATGTATTCTGCACCATTTTTCAGTGGAATCAATTGTGTTCCACGCGGCACTGGTGCTAGCCCTGCAACAGAAGCGGAATGGGTCCAGGTGCGGCGCCGGCTTTTCTGTCGTAAAGACCACGGATTCTCCGTTGGCGTCAACACTTAGTCTCAGAAACGGAAAATCCAGCCCTTGTAATCTGTTATTGTTAGGTTTGAAGTTTAAAAGGTTCAATATTGTTTTCTTTTCTTTTGTTTTATTAAAGTTTGTTTCTAAAATGACCACGTCCAATTTCATATATTATCACTCTTGGAATGAATCACTCTTTCCGCACCATCTTAAAACTTAAAAACGTTGTGGCTCTGGTCCAGTCTTTTAGCCACTGTTGAGAGTTGACCAGGTATCTGAAACAAGATTCATAGACTCTCTACCGTGCAGAAGGAGGCCATTTGGCCCATCGTGTCTGTATCAACCCTCTGAAAGAGCACCCTACCCACCCTATACCCATAACCCTACCTAACCTACATTCTTTGGATACTAAGGGGCAATTTAGCATGACCAATTCACCCAACCTGCACATCTTTGGACTGTGGGAGGAATCCGAAGAATGTGTGGAAATTCACGCAGACACAGGGAGAACGTGCAAACTCCACACAGTCACTGAAGGCTGGAATTGACCCTGGGTTCTTGGCGCTGTGAGGCAGCAGTGCTAACCACCGTGCTGCTTGCCCCATGATGAGATGACAGCAACAGGAAGTCAAAAACTAGAACATCAACAACTTGTAGTTGTTATGTAGTTCCATTAACATCTCAAGGTGTTTTGCAGAGGTGCAATCAAGAAAAGTTGGCTTGTGAGCTTGCAGAAGCCCTTTAAGGGATGTTCTCTGAGGGGTGGGTTATGTGACCCACTATTCCAATCACGGACGGGGGGTGGGAATTCACTGGGACGTGTTGAGACTTATCCCAACAGTTGGACCCTAGAGCTGAGTATGGAAAAACCATTTTAGAGCACTCCGTAAATAATTGTTTATAGTTGGGATAAATATTCTTTCTTATAAGTTAACTGCTGGAGCCAATTCTTGAAGTCATTGCAAAGTTAAATAGGGAAATATTGGAGGCCCAACCAAAAGTTTGGTCGAAGGGACCCTGGCGTGTGAAGCAACAGTGCTAACCACTATGCTACCGTGCCGCCCGGGTAATGGCAATGTAAGTGTACCACTGGAACACTTAAAGCTATTGATATCAGGGGTAGAAATTGGTAAGTTGTTCTGACATCATCTTAAATGTTGACACGGGGCGCAATCATATGGCGTGGTCTCGCCTGAGTTGGTGATGTGACTTGGTCGGTAAATCTTGCAAGAGAGCCCCCCCCCCCCCCCCGCACTGGATGTCTCGTGGGATCTAACAGGATCTCGCGAGACATTGCGATCTGGATCTTGCCCTCACTTGGCGGGATCCAGATTTATGTATTCAAGTGAACAGGTAGCTTCACTTAAATATGTGTGCGTCGGAGTATCCCAAGGTGTCGGGGGTGTCCTGATCATTCATCATAACCCTGGTGGAAGAGTTGCAAAAGACTCACAAGGTTTTCCTGGTTTTTCCACAGCTGTTCTGCCAAAATCATAGCTAATAATTGGGAAAAACCTTTCAGACAACCTCTCCTTGCTGCACACAAACGTTAACATCTACACTCTGTGCTCAACAGTTGGCGTGGAATTCAAGCCTGAGACACTATTTCAGTAACAAGAACAAATAAGTGAGCCAGATTGAAAGCGAACACTAACACCATCTCAAATACACTAAAACCAGAAGTAGACCTTTTGTCAGTTCCAGCCATTTTGATGAAAACAACACTTTGATTCCTATTTTAACTGTGCTTGTGGGACAGATAACTGTGACTCGGGGCAGAGAGAGTTCATTAGAGTCACACAATGATAAAACAGAGAGCGTTTCTCAAGTTGCTGCAAATCTGACAGATTTTCACGTTTGCTGCCTGATCTTATTTCAAAAAATGTCAGGATGAGAAATGTTTTTCTGACCTTGTGTTTTTTTTTTAATGTATCTAAAGATCAGATTTATTTGTCTCTCTTGCCAACAGTTCCATACTTTTCCTGGCAGGATTCCCATTTTTTTATGCAATGAGTCAACTTTCACTTCTCTTGCCCCCAATCACACTTCGTCCTGTGCGAATGCCTGACTTTAAACATTGCAGCTCACTCACTGTAGAGGATTGTACAGCGATCTCTGAAATATGAGGGTGATACGACAATTGTGGGTTGGTTGAATTTACGATAGATTAGACACCAGCTCCATACCTCCAGACGTCAGTTTGAATCCCAGAAGTGTCCTTAATCGGCAGGGTGCGTTCGGATATTTCCAGAAAGGCATGTTCCCACAGCACCAGACTGAGAGCGGCCATGAGATATATGGCTGGGAGGTTGAAACACATTAAACTGCTGCCATGGGTGGTATCCATCTAATGTTGGGCCAAAAAGGAAAAAAAAGATTTACTCTAATCTGTGCTAGACTTGACCTGGAAACGCCTGATGTTGACAATAAGTGTTTGAAATGGGTAAGTGTACAATTGAAGGCATGTAAATCTTTCAAACTGGCTTGCGTAAGTCATAAATCAAAGAAGTATAGCACATTGAAACAGCACTTTAGCATGGTGTCCATAATGTTTAATACATGTGCGGCGAGGGGGGGTGGGGGGTGCGAATACTGTCCAGCTGCCCGAGGTTAGAATCCCCTGCGTATGTATTGTACAAGGAATACAATTGTGAATGTTGACAGCTGAAGCTGATTTGAGCACTTTCCCAGGGAAGGACAAACATCAGCTTTTCATTAAATAGATTTGCTTTGTTTTTATATTTGTTCCAATATTTGTTCCACTCTCAGTTGTTTTCATTTTCCGACATTCCTTGCCAGATGTCTCCCACACCACACACACCACCCCAGGATCAACTGATGGGGGCTAAAGATCTAAATTGGCCTCTGCGAATTTTGGACCCTGTCCAGCTGACCGCATTTTCATGTGCGAAAAGGGGAACGTAATCCAGGCCTTCAAACCACCAGGAGGTGGAGATGTTATGAGCAGAATATTTAACAATGAGCACAGAAATAGAGAACATTTCAAATAAACTCCAGCTTAAGATACATTTCCTTCTCACTATAACATTCGAAGAAGTGAGGGCCATTCACAACAAAAGCTCAAAGAGTGGCTGCTGGGGTTAATTTCTCAAACTTTAAATGGGTTTTAAAAATATTTGATTGCTAAAGCATGACCCATCATTCGTAGCTCAGTTCCATGCTGCATCAATCCTCATAATGTGGAGCATGATAACGAGGCAGGACTTGACATTTATATGGCATTTTAATAAATCTTGAAGAAACATCTCAGTTGGATTGACGTTGCTCCACAGGAAAAATGAGGCAGTCATTTTGCACACAGCATTTTCCATGTGACTGACCAGTTTAGTATGCTTTGTGTGGTGTTGGCAGAAGAAATAAAATTGACCAGGTCACTGGGAAAATAGCCTGGAGGCGATTTTCCGGGGCCGCTAGCCCCAGGCGGGATTCGCGATAGCCCGCTGAATCGGGCGCGAGGACCAAAACGGGATTTTCCCAGCACATTACACCAGCCCTGATCAGGTTCTCGCCAGACATGGTGAGATTCATGCCCAGAGTGGGAAGGGGTGAGGTGTGGGGAGGGCATACTAATTTACATTCATTAAAATGTGATTAATAATAATAACCTTTTATTGTCAAAAGTATGAAGTTACTGTGAAAAGCCCCTAGTCGGCACATTCCGGCGCCTGTTCTGGTAAGCTGGTACGGGAATTGAACCTGCGCTGCTGGCCTTGTTCTGCATCACAAACCAGCTGTCGAGCCCACTGAGCTAAACCAGCCATTTTTATTGGGCAGGAAGCCTGATCCACCATCCTCCTAGGACGCTTCAGCGGCCCCCAGCCAGGAGACATGCTAGCGTGAATTAGTGCAGGTCCAGACAAGTTGGGACCTGGTGCTGTGGACTCTGAGGGGGGCAAGCACTGTCTCTACACTTGCTTCCAGGCTGCCCAGGGTTGTCATTCAGGGTAAATAGGAATCAGGGGGGCCTTGGGCTGAACCGGTGAGGGGGGGGGGGGGGGGGCTCAGGCTGGGGGTTCTTCCTGGGATGGTGGTTGTTTGCTGGGTCTTCTCTCTGTAGCACTCAAAATCATTAAACTCTCTTTCAGTATGTCAACTTGAAGTTTTAAGTCTCCCCTCTGATGGGTTGCAAATGATTCCTTTGATGAGTCTCCCATAATGTCAATTTGAAAGATCTGTCAGAAGAAGGTGAAAGTGTTCCCTTGGTAGCCTTAAAACAGTTAAACTCTCTCCCAGCATACCAAGTTCAAAGCTGTCAGTTGAAGGTACAACTCTTTTCTCTGTGCCCTTAAAACCTTTAAACTCTCTCCCAGCATGGCAATATCAATGATCTGTCAGAAGAAGGTGAAAGTGTTCACTTTAATATGAACCATTGAAGTAATTTTTTCTCAGTCAATTCCATTCCCCTTTAACTTTTCCAAGCCTCTGGATTTGTTTAGAAGCCTAAAAGCTTTGAACTGCATTGTTTACATTCAATTTCATGGTCTATTGCCTTTTACAAGCCTCTGGCTATATCAAAAGAGGGTTTTGGATTGTTTATTTTTATAGTTCTGACATGTGTCCATTAACTCTGATTTGCCTCCTCTTTTAGGAACGTGTTCTTTCTAACCACAGTTTTTTAAAAAGAGGCTATCCCTTTCTTCTGAACAGCTTCCTGGAAAAAGCAGGTTCAGGAGCAGCACTCAGACAGAACCAAACATGCCCAGTGCATGCCCAGAGGCTTGATGAAGTTAAAGGGGGATGAAATTGACTGTAAAAAAGCACTTCAAAGCTTTCCAACATATCAAATGGAACACTTTCACCTATTTATGACAAATCATTGATATTGACATGCTGGGAGAGAGTTTAAAGTTTTAAGGCTACAGAGAAAACCCTTTAACCTTCTTCTGACAAAACTTTGCAATTGACATGCTGGGAGAGACATCACAGGGTTTTAACACATCTCGAGGGTAGACTTTAATCTTCAACTCCACACACTGAAAGGGAGTTAAATGAATTTCAAGGCTTCAGAGGGAAGACTTGCCAAATGACCACAATCCCGGGAAAGACAACCTGACCTGAGCCCCACCATCTGAACCCAAGCCCTCTCCTGAAGAACCCCCCCTTGGCACACCTGGCGGCAGGTTTGGTTTTATAAATTTAGAGTACCCAATTCATTTTTTCCAATTAAGGGGCAATTTAGCATGGCCAATCCACTTACCCTGCACATAGTTTGGGTTGTGGGGTGAAATCCATGCAAACACGGGGAGAATGTGCAAACTCCACACGGACAGTGACCCAGAGCCGGGATCGAACCTGGGACGTCGGCACCGAGAGGCAGCAGTGCTATCCACTGCGCCACCATGCTGCCCAACCTGGAGGCAGGTTTAGAGACGGTGCTCACCCCTAATCGCTGGTAAGGGCCTTCCCCCACAAGTGAATGACACCCCAAGGGGAGGGTGCTGAAGGGGAACTGAGGGGGGCCGGGGTGTCTGAAGGAGGGGCCCTGAAGGGGATGGGTGCATTTAGCGAGCCCATAATGGGGTGTCATTCACTTGGGGGGCGGGGGGGTGGAGGGCCCTTATCAGCGATTAAGGGGGGGCTTACCAGTCATTGGGGGGAGGGCTTGCCAGTGACGGGGGGGAGGAGCTGCAAAATTATTCTGAGATTGAGGCCTTTTAAAAAGGGTGCCCCGATTCTGAGGTGTGGAGCCTGTCAGCGAGGTTATGGTCTGTTCCTCTTTAGGCCAGTGCAAAACCCAACCCTCTCAAAATATATTTCTAAGTGTCATTGAATGGCACCTGAGCAGTGCTCCCAGCATCAGTAAGAAACACTCATGATTCCCTGTTTGTGGCAACACTTAAAGTGAATTTGGGCGAATCGCCTTTTTTTTTAATACTGTCAAGTGATATCCAGCATCCCACCAAACCATCAGAACTATTCTTTTACTGAAAGTGACATTGTGTGATAACTGTGGAAAAAATATCCAACACTCTGGGTGCGTACGTACATATGATAATAATAAACAGAAAAAAAAAATCAGCATATTATAATCACCTTAACAACAGGGCGCACGGTGGCTCAGTGGTTAGCACTGCTGCTTCACAGTGCCAAGGACCCAGGTTTAATTCCAGCCTTTGACTGTCTGTGTGGAGTTTGCACGTTCTTCCTGTGTCGGTGTTGGTTTCCTCCAGGTGCTCTTGTTTCCTCTCACAATCTAAAGATGTGCAGATTAGGTGGATTGGTCATGCTAAACTGCCCTTCGTGTCCAAAGGTTTGGTGGGGTTCTGGGGATAGGGCGGGGATTTGGGATGGGGGTGGCTTTCAGAGGGTCAGTGCAGACTTGATGTACGAATGGCCTCCTTCTGCACTGTTGGGATTCTATGAACAACAAGGACCACTTGTGATTAATAATAATAGCTTATTGTCATAAGTAGGCTTCAAAGAAGTCAATGTGAAAAAGCCCTAGTCGCCACATTCCGTCGCCTGTTCGGGGAGGCCAGTACGGGAATTGAACCCGCGCTGCTGGCATTGTTTTGCATTGCAAGCCAGATATTTAGCCCACTGTGCTAAACCAGCCCCTAAATAGATTAAATAGTACCTTCAACATAGTAAAATACCCCAAGGTGCTTCAGAGGAGTGGCATGAATAGAAATTGGCTCCAAGTTGCATGAGATATACGATCAGAGGTCATAGGTCATTCTAATGCTAAAAGAGATTATGGAGATCTGGATGGGTGAGTCCATGGAGGAATTTTTAAATAATAATGTGAACTTTAAAGTTGAGACACTGTTGAGCTGGGAACCAAAGCAGGCAAATGAACACATGAGTGAGAGGTGAATGAAACTTGTGAATTAGGACATTGGCTATCTGTTATCCATTTTCCTTTCCACATGATGCAATTTCTGACCTAGATTAGAACATAAGAACTAGGAGCAGGAGTAGGCCACCTGGCCCCTCGAGCCTGCTCCACCATTCAATGAGTTCATGGCTGATCTTTTGTGGACTCAGCTCCACTTTCCGGCCCGAACACCATAACCCTTAATCCCTTTATTCTTCAAAAAACTATCTATCTTTATCTTAAAAACATTTAATGAAGGAGCCTCGACTGCTTCACTGGGCAAGGAATTCCATAGATTCACAACCCTTTGGGTGAATAAGTTCCTCCTAAGCTCAGTCCTAAATCTACTTCCCCTTATTTTGAGGCTATGCCTCCTAGTTCTGCTTTCACCCGCCAGTGGAAACAACCTGCCCGCATCTATCCTATCTATTCCCTTCATAATCTTATATGTTTCTATAAGATCCCCCCTCATCCTTCTAAATTCCAACGAGTACAGTCCCAGTCTACTCAACCTCGCCTCGTAATCCAACCCCTTCAGATCTGGGATTAACCTAGTGAATCTCCTCTGCACACACTCCAGTGCAAGTACGTCCTTTCTCAAGTAAGGAGACCAAAACTGAACACAATATTCCAGGTGTGGCCTCACTAACACTTGAGACAATTACAGCATAACCTCCCTAGTCTTAAACCCCATCCCTCTAGCAATGAAGGACAAAATTCCATTTGCCTTCTTAATTACCTGTTGCACCTGTAAACCAACTTTTTGCGACTCATGCACTAGCACACCCAGGTCTCTCTGCACAGCAGCAGGTTTTAATATTTTATCATTTAAATAATAATCCCTTTTGCTGTTATTCCTACCAAAATGGATAACCTCACATTTGTGAACATTGTATTCCATCTGCCAGACCCTAGCCCATTCACTTAACCTAACCAAATCCCTCTGCAGACTTCCAGTATCCTCTGCACTTTTTGCTTTACCACTTATCTTAGTGTCGTCTGCAAACTTGGACACATTGCCCTTGGTCCCCAACTCCAAATCATCTATGTTTTTAAGATAAAGATAGATAGTTTTTTTAAGAATAAAGGGTTATGGTGTTCGGGCCGGAAAGTAGAGCTGAGTCCACAAAAGATCAGCCATGATCTCATTGAATGGCGGAGCAGGCTCGAGGGGCCAGATGGCCTACTCCTGCTCCTAGAACTAGCCCAGATTCATCTTGAAGGCAGCTGGCAATGCTGAAGTGTCATTTTAGATTAACATCTTGGAATGGAGCCCAAGACAATAATAGGGCTTATGTACGGACATTGTTGTGTACAAATGCCAGTGGAACAGTTGGATTATTTCCAAAATCAACCCTGAATGAGATTGCACAACCTTTGGTAAAATCTTGCATTTTGCCTTGCTTCAGGTAAAGCATTTGTTTACTATATAATTAGAACTTGAACCAGCTTTATTGATTGGTGTACAATGGATCAGAAGGAAAAATAAACTTTGAAAGTTATTTGTTGACAATATTGCATTTGGGGCACTGCTGAAGTGCCTTTTTATTTCTTGTTCACTGTTAAGGCTCAGATAAGAGTTAATGGTGAGTAATAGAATCAGTGAGTCACAGAATGATTCAACACAGAAGGGGGTTATTCGGGCCATCATGTTCATGCTGGCTCTTTCAAAGAGCTAGCCAATTAATCCACTCCCTTGTGGTATTTTTTGCCCTTTGAGTATTTATCCAATTCGTTTTTTACATGTCATTATTGAATCTATTCTCAGTACCTTTCCAGGTTATAATTTTGCAATAAAAAATGTTGCCTCATCTCCCCTCTGGCCAATCATCTTAATGCTGTGTCGTCTGGTTACTGACCCTTCTGCCACTGGAAACAGTTTCTCTCTATTTACTCTATCAAAACTATTCATGATTTTGTACACCTCTATCAGATCTCCTCTTAACCTTCTTTGCTCTAATAGAATAACCCCCACTTCTCTAGTCTCTTCACAGAATTGAGGTCCCTCATCTCTGGTATCATCTCTGGTATATCTGGGGCTGTTTAGCACAGGGCTAAATCGCTGGCTTTGAAAGCAGACCAAGGCAGGCCTGCAGAATGGTTCGATTCCCGTAACAGCCTCCACGAATAGGCACCGGAATGTGGCAACTAGGGGCTTTTCACAGTAACTTCATTTGAAGCCTACTTGTGACAATAAGCGATTTTCATTTCATTTCATTGTAATAAATCTCTTCTCTGCTCTTTCCAAGACCTTGGCATTTGTACTAAAGTGTAATGCTCTCATTCGAACCGGTGTTTTGTAAAGGTTTAGTGTAACTTTGTTGCCTTGCCTTTGTATAGGCCCCCTAATTGTAACTACATGGCAGGTCAGATTATTAAAGAAGAGATAATGGGTGCTTGTCAGAAAACCATGGGAGATGCTAATCTACATATAGATTGGAAAAATCAATGGGAAAATGTAGTATAGTTGAGAAGTTAATAGAGCTTTCAGGATGGCTTCTGAGAACAGCATGTTCGGGAACCAACCAGAAGTCCAGCTATCCTAGAGCTGGTGTTGTGCAATCAGATAGGATTAATTGGTAATCTCATAGGGAAGGCACCCCGAGGTAACAGTGATCGTTATATGATTGAATTTTACATTCACTGTGATAGAGAGAAGAGTGAGTCGAAGACTAGTATTTTAAACATAATTGGGGCAACTATGAGGGCATGAAAGCAGCGCTAGCTAAAATGAACTGGCATGTATGCTTAAGGAATAGATTGACAGATGTTCAGTGGCAGACATGAAAGGGATTTTCAGAATATAGATAACAGACATTCCAATGGGAAGGGCCCATCATCTGTGGTTAACTAAATACAAAGGTAAAGATAGTATCAAACTTAAAGAAAAAAATGGGCTGGATTCGCCGTTCCTGAGTCTAAGTGCTGACACCAACGGAGGATCCGTAGAGTTCCACGTCAGTCAAATCGGCGCCAAACCCGCACCAATTCCACTACTCGTGAGGGGCTAGCACCCGCGCCGCATGGAACATCAGCACAACACACGAAAAATGGTGCGGCAAGCGCCAGGTCCGTGATGGACACTCGCAGGTCTGACAAGCTGCAGCTGCGCTTAAACTATATACCCCCCACACACATTGATCGGGACCGAAAAGATGGAACTAGGTGTGCTGTAGCGCCCATACAGCTGATGGCTCGGCTGGGGCCAGAGGGCACCCGGGGGGTGCCTTGGGGAGGGGGGGATTCACCTATATAACCTAGGGCACGAGGTTTATAGCAGGATGTCAGTGGAATGCACGGCTGCATAGCTGCACTGCCGGTTGCGGTACTGGTATTGCGTACCCATCCACTCCGACCCACATCCCACCTCCTGGTCACCCCCACTACTCCCCCGGGCCCTGGCAGAAGCCCACCTGCCAGCGACACGACTGTCGGCTCTGGACACTGTCCGTACGTCATCTCTCTCTCAGAGCAGCCACCACGCCAGGTTCACGATTGTTGAGAGCACATGTGGACCTGCCTTCGGGAACATGGCCTATCGGAGGCGGAGCATTGCGGGTGGACCCACTAATAAGATGCAAACTGGGTTTCAACTACACGCGGTGTGCGTTGCAATGATGCCGTTTTCGGGGAGGTGGAACACCGCGATTCGGCGTCAAACAGGCGCCTGCGGCAATTTCGGCATCGGGAGCTATTCTCTGTCCGATCGCATGCACCCAATTTCAGCGTTGCCAACGGTGAATCCCACCCCATATGTTTGTGCAGTGACGAATGTCAGGTCAGAAGGTTAGAAAGAATGTAAAGAATATCAAAGAATGACAAAAAGATTGACAAGGAAAGAAAAACTACACTAAAAGAAAAAGCTAACCAGTAATATAAAGGCAGACCGTAATAATTTCTGTAGATATTTATGGAAGAAAATAGTTTAAAAAGTGAGTCTTGACCCTATGGAAAGTGTATCTGGAGAATTGGGAATGGAAAATAGGACTATGGAGATGAATTAAATGTGTATTTTGTATCTTTCGTCACTACAGAGGACACAAGGCACATACTAGATATTGCTTTAAATCAAGAAATGGAAGGGGGGGGAGAAACTCAGGAAAATTACACTCAAGGGCATCACAGTGGCGCAGTGGTTAGCACTGCTGCCTCATGGCACCGAAGTCCCAGGTTCGATCCGTGCCCTGGGCCACTGTCCCCATGTTTGCGTGGGTTTCGACCCCACAACCCAAAAGATGTGCAGGGTAGGTGGTAGGTGGTTTGGCCACGCTAAATTGCCCCTCAATTGGAAAAAATTAATTGGCTGCTCTAAATTTATTTATAAAAGGAAAATTACAATCATCAGGGAAGTGACATTGAGCATATTGTTGAGTCTGCACGTTGACAAATCCCTGGGTCTGGATTGACTTCACCTAAAGTCTTGAAAGAAGTGGCTAATAATGATACATTGGTTTTAATTTTCCAAAGTTCCTTGATTCAGGGAAGGTTCCATTAGGCTAGAAGATGGAAAATGTAACTCCTTTATTCAAAAAGGGCAGGGAGACAGAAAACAGGAAACTACAGGCCAGTTAGATGCCATTATTAAAGATATTATAGCAGAGCACTTGGAAAACTTCAAGGCAATCGGACAAAGTCAATATGGTTTTGTGAAAGGAAAATCATGTTTAACCAATTTATTGGAATTATTTGAAAGAGTCACATGTGCTGTGAATAAGGCAAAACTGGTGAATGTACTTAGATTTCCAGAAGGCATTTGATAAGGTGCCACATGAAAGTTTATTATGTAAAATAAAAGCTCATGTGTAGGGGCTTGGATTAAAGATTGGCTAGCTAACAGGAAACAGAGAGTTGGCATAAATGGGTCTTTTTCAGGTTGGCAGGATGTGATGAGCGGTGTGCCAGAGAGATCAGCGCTGGGGCTTTAACTTTTACAATTTATATCAAGGCTTGGTTGAAGGGGCTGAAGGTACGTTGCTAAATTTGCTGATGACATAAAGATAAGGAGGAAAGTAAATTGTGAAGATGACATAAGGAGGCTACAAAGGGATGTAGATAAGCTAAGTGAGTGGGCAGAAATCTGGAAAATGGAGTATCATGTAGGCCAAGGTGAAATTGTCCAATGTGGCATGGAGAATAAAAAAATAAACTTATTATTTAAATGGTGAGAGATTCAGAGGGATCTGGGCGTCCTAGTGCATGAATCACAAAAGGCTGGTATACAGGAACAACAAGTAATTAGGAAAGCTAATAGAATGTTATCATTTATTGTGAGGGGAAATGATTACAAGAATAGGAAGGTTATGCTTCAGTTGTACAGGGCATTGGTGAGAACACGAGCAAGATTCAGCGATCACATTGCGCCCGGTGCGGATCTGGGCATGCCAGTGAGTCCCGCCAGAGCCCTAAATCATGCTCCATGTCAAGCACTGGGTAAATCCTGAGTCACCTGACTCGCTCCGCCCGGAGTGATCTCGATCTTGTCCTCGGTGACTCATTTAAATATCTGGTTCCCAAATTCACCTGGTGCGCAGGAGTCAATGGCTACGTCTGCACGATCTGCCAAGGCGCCGTTGAGCGCCGGTCTACGCAAATGTGTACCAGCTGTAATGGCACCTCGGGGGTCTCGGGGGCATTAGAGACTACTGGGTGGTCACGGTCAGGGCAGGGTGGTACCCTACATCCCCCTAGAACATAAGCACCTTGAAATTGCCAGCCTGGTACACTGCCATGGTGCCAGGTTGGGACGGCCAGGGGTTGGGCCCGGGGGGGGGGGGAGAGGGTTGGCGTGCCAATTAGAGTGGGATGAGGGGGAGTTTCTTGGGCTTAGGGAAGGTTGGGGGTTGAGGAGGGAGCAATAAATCGGGGGGTGCCTCAAAGAAGGGAAGATTTGGGCTGCCTTTAAAGAGAACAGCTCGCCAGCAGGAAATCTCTCTGAGTGTAACCTCAGCGGGGAAAAACCCCGCAAGGCCAAAATAGAAACTGGCACAGTGCCGTTGATTAGCGGTGTGATTCTCGGCATTGCAGACGCTGAGGGACACCCCTCTAAACATGCCCAGGATGTTAAACATTAGCCGAGGATGGCTAAGCAGTTCGTGCTGAACACGCACTTCTCCTTGTTATATGTGAGGTTGAGGAAAGTGGCGGTGTGGAGAAATTTGGCAAAGTTGGCATCATGGTCCTGTTGGTCGTGGCCACTGATGGTGACGTTATCCTGATACGGAAAAGTGGCCCACAGCTCGTACTGGTCAACCATTTGGTCCATCTCCCATTGGAAGACCGAGACCCCGTTGGTGACGCCGAAGGGAACCCTAAGAAAGTGGTAAAGGCGTTCGTCTGCCTCGAACGCAGTGTATGAGCGGTCCGCCTTGCGGATGGGGAGCTGGTGGTAGGCCGATTTCAGGTCTACTGTCGAGAAGACCCGGTACTGTGCAATCTGATCGACCATATCAGATATGTGTGGGAGGGGGTACGCGTCGAGATGCGTGTAACAATTGATGGCCTGACTGTAGTCAACGACCATCCTGTATTTCTCCCCAGTTTTGACCACTACCACTTGGGCTCTCCAGGGGCTGTTGCTGGCCTCAATGATGCCCCCCCGAAGCAGCCGCTGGACTTCAGACCTGATGAAGGTCCTGTCCTGTGCGCTGTACCGTCTGCTCCTGGTGGCGACGTGTTTGCAATCCGGGGTTAGGTTAGCAAAAAGAGAAGGTGGGTCGACCTTAAGGGTCGCGAGGCTGCACACAGTGAGGGGTAATAGGGGCCCGCCGAATTTCAAGGTTAGACTCTGGAGGTTGCACTGGAAGTCCAGGCCGAGTAGTAAGGCAGCGCAGAGGTTGGGGAGGATGTAGAGGGGGAAGCCGCTGAACACCACGCCCTGGACAGTGAGAGTGGCTATGCAATACCCCCGGATCGCCACGGAGTGGGACCCGGAGGCCAGGGAGATTCTCTGGTTAGCGGGGTGTACCGCGAGGGAGCAGCGCATTACTGTATCGGGGTGAATGAAGCTCTCAGTGCTCCCGGAGTCCAGCAGGCAGGAGATCTCGTGCCCGTTGACCTTCACTTTGGTTGAAGCAGTCGCGAGGTTGTGTGGTCGAGACTGGTCAATCGTGACCGAGGCGAGACGCGGCTGGTCGTTGGCGGTTGCAGGCGATGAGCGGCCGGATGAGGTGCCCGGCGGGCATGGGTCCTGAGTCGGGTAAGATGGCGGCACCCACGGGCCGCACGTGTCGTGGGGGAAGCAAGATGGCGGCGCCCATTGGTCCTGGGAGGAACAAGATGGCGACGCCCACGGGCTGCACGTGTTGCAAGTCGGGCAAGCTGGTGGCATCCACTGGCCGCACGTGGTCCTAGGAGGGGACGATGGCGGCGCCCACTGGCTGCACGTGGGGGGTGCCGGGACAATAGCGGTGATTGAGCAGGCCTGGCTCATTGCAGCGAAATGTCCCTTCTTTCCACAGGCCTTGCAGAGGGCACCCCACGCTGGGCAGCGCTGTCGGGGGTGTTTTGACTGCCCACAGTAGTAGCATTTGGGCCCCCCCCGGGGTTGGTTGGTTGCCGCGTGGCACAGGCGTGGGATTGGCTGAGGGCGGTCGCTGATGGTGTCCACGATGGGGTGGCCGTCTGCGGAGTCCACGATGCACAGGGGGGGTGGACCGCGTGGTCGGGGGCATAGGCCTGAATGTTGAGTGATGCGACCATAAGTGAAAGCGCTAGTTTTTTGGTTGCGGCGAGGTCGAGTGTGGCCCCCTCTAAGAGGCGCTGGCAGATGTAGTCAGACCCTATGCCCGTAACAAATGCATCTCTCATTAGCAAACTCGAGTGTTCCGTGGCCGAAATGGCCTGACAGTCACAGTCTCTCACTGGGGGGAGCAGGGCGCGCCAGAAATCTTCCACCAACTCACTGGGACGTTGACGCAGCGTGGAGGGGAGGTGCCTGGCGTAGAGTGTGTTAGTCCGCTGGGCGTAGTTTTCCTTCAGTAGCGCCATGGCCTCTGCGTAGGTTGGCGCATCCTGGACAAGTGGAAAGATGTTGGAGCTCAGCCCCGTGTAAAGGATCGGGAGCTTCTGAGCTTCTGGAATTGGGACTGGCGCAGACCCGATGTTCGCTTCAACACAGGCTAGCCAATGTTCAAAGTCCTTTTTGGCGTTGTCTGCTTGCGGATGCAGCTGAAGGTGATCCGGCTTGTTGCAGAGGTCCATCTTCTGAAAAACTCAGTGTAATAAATTGATGCACAATCAATTACACAGAGACAAGAGTAGGATGTAATCGATGCTTTATTACACTGAGATGTGTGGCATCCTACAGCAGCTGACGAAATGGCTGCTGTACTGGGAGCACACATATTTATACTCCGCCTACTGGGTGGAGCCAGCAGGCAGGGATCTACCCCCGTACCTGTAGTACAGGGGACTTACCGTAAAGCACCTATATCAACATCCTATATATACAATATATACATCAGTGGTGACTACCACACTACTTTTAAGTTCTTGCATTTTTTTGTAATTGGTCTGCCAATTTGCTCCTTTATAACCTCCCCATATTGAGTGGCCTGCAGTCAATACCCAGTAGCTCCATTGTTCTGTAAATCTAACCAAATAGAATCTATCCTGGCATCATTCCATCCATGCTGTCATAGTTTCTTTGATTGACTCTTGCTTTTTATGCCTCTCCTATCTTTCTTGAATACCTGTAGCTGATAATGTTAAGTTCCCAAACCCCTTCTTCTTTAAATCAGGACTCTGTTATTGTGGCTATATCATTGACCCATGCATGTGCCAGCCGTTCACCAAACTTTTTTTTACCATGCGGCTTTGCTTTTGCTCCCTGTCTGATGCCTCCTATTTCTGAACTGTTCTTTACTTTTGCCTTATTCCAATCCTCTATGCATCTTGTTTATCTTTTCAATTTTTTCATCCTTATGCCCACCGCCTGACCAAATTGCTTAAAACCCTCCCCACAGTACTGTTTAACCTGCCCATATGACATTAGTTCCAGCTCAGTTGAGGTGCAACCTATCTCCCTCGAACAGGTGCCCCTGACCCAAGTCTGGTCCCAGTGTCCCAGGAATCTGCAGTCCTTAACCCCCTCTGCGCCTCTTCCACCATTTCTCCAACCATGTCTTCATCTGTTTTATCCTACACACAGTAACATATGGCATTAGACAATCCAGAGATCGCCACCATGCAGGTTCTGCTCTTTAACTTCCTTCCGAGCTGCTGATCTCTGAATACAGGACCTCAACCCTTTCCATCCCTTTGTCAATGGTTCTCACATAGACCACGGCTTCTTGTTGGTCCCCTTGCCCTCTCTGAGTTTCTGTTCCTCGATATGTAGCCAGGAATATGAGGTTCTTCATCCTCATCTTCTTTAAGTCATGGAGTGTTTTTATAATTCCAGTGTCTAACTGGAACTCTTGGAAGTATCTGAGCGTCAAACTAAGACGTTTGTGACTTTCAGGCCCACTTGGGCAAATGACCTAGGTTCCCACCACTTGTGTTTTCAAGGCTGTAATCTTTTAGGTAAGTCATGAGTTGCCTTCTCTTCAGGGGCATGTTAAACCTCCAAAGGAATTAAATACGACTGACCATTCAGCTCAATGCTATATGTAAAATCTTGCTATGCTCAAACATATTTGCCATTGAGTCTAACTGTGCATGGCATGGTGCGATTCAGCCCCACTGCTTCAAGGCGTCACATTAACCAATGCCTTTTAAAAAAAATGTTTTTATTCTCCATTTTCACATTTTCCTTCAAAATTTACACCCCACCCACAAACAGTAAACGGTAACAAATACAAAATCAATCCCCTTAACAATACCAACGATCCCATCCTCCCACCACCCCAAACAACGGCCCACCTGTCACTATATGCATCCAATAAAACGAACCCTCCCACGGTGGCAACAAAAAAACAAAGGAGAAAAAGAAAAAGGAGTCCGGGACCGCCCAAGGTCACCATTAACTTATAAAGTCCACTCCCCCTCCCCCCCCCTACACTCAATGCCCTCCAACCTCTGAAAGAGTACCGTACATGACACCCAAGAGTTGTAACCCCCCCCCCCCCCCCCCCCCCCCCCCCCCCCCACAGTCTCCAGCTCCTCCCGTCCACTGCCTCTTGTAAAACTCCTCCTCCCAACCTCGGTTCCTTCCCTCCAACTTTCCAACCCGGCTAGACCCCAAAGCTTAAACCGGCCAGCGTGGAGGCCCCCGCCCGGGTCCCTTTCCCCTTGCCCGGCCCTAGGAAAGCCCAGAAATCCCCTTTTAGCACACAAACCCCGCATATCCACCTACACCCCAAAGAGCCCTCATTTCGAGTGAAAGTCCCATCACTTCCCTTGTCCAAATATATACTACATTGGCTCCTTCAGCCTCTACACCCGCACGCAGTGAAACAAAAAACAAGAAAATACAGTCATGATGTTACATCGGCACATGGCCATTTCTCAATTTCTCAGTTCTGCCACAGTCCTTCTGCCTTCGTAAACTTCTCCACTACTTCCGCCGTTCCAAAATAAAAGTCCCTAAGCTTGTAAGTCACCTTCAGCTTCGCTGGATATAAAATGCCGCACTGCACCTTGCTAATGTACAGTGCCCTCTTCACCCGGTTGAAGGCAGCCCGCCTCCTCGCCAGCTCCATCGTAAAGTCCTGGTATACACGTATACCAGCTCCAGCCCACTGCACCACCCGCTTCTGCTTGGCCCAGCTCAGGACCTTCTCCTTCACACTGTACCTACAGAAGCAGAGTCACTACCCTTGGCGGCTCACTCGCCTTTGGTACAGGCCTCCACGACCGATGAGCCCGATCCAATTCATATCGGGAGGGATCCTCCCCCTCCCCCAATAGTTTCACCAGCATCGCAGCAAAATACTCAGTCAGCCTCGGTCCTTCAACTCCTTCGGGCAGCCCCACAATCCTCAAATTCTGTCGCCTGGATCTGTTTTCCATTTTTCCTCGCAGATCCTTGTTAATGTCCATCACCTTCCGCATCTCCTTCCCCATTGAGGCAAGTTGATCACCGTGCTGCAATAACGTCTCCTCCACTTCCTTCAGCGCCTCCCCTTGCTCTCGCACCTCCGCCACTGCGCTCGCCACCGCCTTCGTCACCGGGGAAATCGCCTCCTCCACCAGCACACTCAAAACCTCTCTCATCTCCTTCCTCATTGTCTCCATGTATTTTGTAAACTGCCTTTCGAATTCCGCAGCCATCACCTTAGTTATTTCTTTAACTGTAAGCAATGCGGCCTCCCCTGGTGCTCCAGCCTCCATTTTCCTTGGTGACCCCGCGGTGACCTTTCCACTCCCCGACGGCCCTTCAGCTGTTTTCCTTACGGACGTTCTTTTGCTCACCCTCGACATTTTTCTTCACTGTGCCTTCACTCTGCCGCCTCTGTGCCTTCTCCCTGCTTTTGCCGCCTCCGTGGGCCCTGGGACCGGGCTTAAAGCCCCGAAAATGCCGTTCCCGAACGGGAACCCTCCATTGTGCGGCCACCTCCCGCCCGTCGTCACCGGAAATCCCCATTAATCAATGCCTTTGTGAGTTTGGGGAGCCTCAGCTCAGTTGGGACTGGACATGGCAGCACAAACCCGGATACCCCAAGTCAGAATGGCCTCGGGATAGCTGGTCACGCTGGTGCGGCATGCAGTGACCTTCTGAAGTTGGCTGTGCTATACTGATGAATGAGAGTACAGGACACTTCACTCTGAATCTGAACTGGAAGTATTTGCTACAGGTAGTGGGTCCCTGAAGTACGAAAGTATGTCATTCCTCAGCAATTACATGTCTCACCTTGACAAGAGCATTTAAAAGAAAGATTCATTCTCAAAATGAAGATTATAATGAGCATTTATTCAGTGGAGAATATTTAAATATCGTCATGCAATGATTAGGACTGAATGAATAGAAGGCAATTAATTATTACATGAGGTAGGAGACGGTTACAGTAATGAGTTACATTGTTAGAACTGATTAATAGAGAACTAATCATAATCAGCAGGATTCTCTGTCAGTGGGATCCGCCGCTTCACCGGCAGCACACGGACGCCCGTGGGTTTCCCGACGGCGTGGGCTAGCCACAATGGGAAACCCTATCGGCCGGCTGCCGGAACAGAGTATCCCCCTACCGGCGGGGCACACGCGCTGGAAAACGGGGCTGGCGGGATGGATAATCCCGCCTAATGTATTCACTAAGTATTGGTACTACCTTAGTAATATATTGGAAATCTGATTTGAGACTTGAACTTCCCTTCTATTTCCTCAGTTGTGTGGATAGTTGATTCATGATGCAGAGTGACGCCAACAGCATGGATTCACTTCCCCTATCGGCTCGCAATCCTGCTGCGCACTGACCCACTTCAGGATCTTTTCCTTGTCCTGGAACTTGTGCATACGCACAATCACCGCCTGCGGCTGCACCCCTGCTCTTGGCACCTGCCTCCGGGACCTATGAACAAAGAACAAAGAAAATTACAGCACAGGAACAGGCTCTTCGGCCCTCCCAGCTTGCGTCGATCCAGATCCTTTATCTAAACCTGTCGCCTATTTTCCAAGCTACTTCCTGCTGTTCTCCGCCCATTCATATATCTGTCTAGATGCATCTTAAATGTGCTATCGTGCCCGCCTCTACCACCTCTGCTGGCAAGGCGTTCCAGGCACCCACCACCCTCTGCGTAAAAAACTTTCCACGCACATCTCCCTTAAACTTTCCCCTTCTCACCTTGAAATCGTTACCCCTTGTAATTGACACCCCCACTCTTGGAAAAAGCTTGTTGCTATCCACCCTGTCCATACCTCTCATAATTTTGTAGACCTCAATCAGGTCCCCCCTCAACCTCCGTCTTTCCAACGAAAACAATCCTAATATACTCAACCATTCTTCATAGCTAGCACCCTCCATACCAGGCAACATCCTGGTGAACCTCCTCTGCACCCTCTTTAAAGCATCCACATCCTTCTGGTAATGTGGCGACCAGAACTGCACGCAGTATTCCAAATGTGGCCTAACCAAAGTCCTATACAACTGTAACATGACCTGACGACTCTTGTACTCAATACCCCGTCCGATGAAGGCAAGCATGCTGTATGCCTTCTTGACCACTCTATTGACCTGCGTTGCCACCTTCAGGGTACAATGGACCTGAACTCCCAGATCTCTCTGTACATCATTTTCCCCAGGACTCTTCCATTGACCGTATAGTCCGTTCTTGAATTAGATCTTCCAAAATGCATCACCTCGCATTTGCCTGGTTTGAACTCCAGCACATTGGGTTAAATCGCTGGCTTTGAAAGCAGACCATGGCAGGCCAGCAGCACGGTTCAATTCCCGTACCAGCGTCCCCGAACAGGCGCCGGAATGTGGCGACTAGGGGCTTTTCACAGTAACTTCATTTGAAGCCTACTTGTGACAATAAGCAATTTTCATTTTCATTTCATTTCATTTCTCTGCCCAACTCTCCAATCTATCTATATTTTGCTGTATTCTCTGACAGTCCTCCTCGCTATCTGCAACTCCACCAATCTTAGTATCATCTGCAAACTTGCTAATCAAACCACCTATACCTTCGTCCAGATCATTTATGTATATCACAAACAACAGTGGTCCGAGCACAGATCCCTGTGGAACACCACTAGTCACCTTTCTCCATTTTGAGACACTCCCTTCCACCACTACTCTCTGTCTCCTGTTGCCCAGCCAGTTCTTTATCCATCTAGCTAGTACACCCTGAACCCCATACGACTTCACTTTTTCCATCAACCTGTCATGGGAAACTTTTTCAAACGCCTTACTGAAGTCCATGTATATGACATCTATAGCCCTTCCCTCATCAATTAACTTCGTCACTTCCTCAAAGAATTCTATTAGATTTGTAAGACATGACCTTCCCTGCACAAAACCATGCTGCCTGTTCTTCCAAATGTGAATAGATCCTATCCCTCGTATCTTCTCCAACAGTTTGCCAACCACTGACGTCAAGCTCACAGGTCTATAATTCCCTGGATTATCCCTGCTACCCTTCTTAAACAAAGGGACAACATTAGCAATTGTCCAGTCCTCCTGGACCTCACCCGTGCTCAAGGATGCTGCAAAGATATCTGTTAAGGCCCCAGGTATTTCGTCCCTCGCTTCCCTCAGAAACCTGGATAGATCCCATCCGGACCTGGGGACTTGTCCACCTTAATGCCTTTTAGAATACCCAAAACTTCCCCCTTCCTTATGCCGACTGACCTAGAGTATTTAAACATCTATCCCTAGCCTCAACATCCGTCATGTCCCTCTCCTTGGTGAATACTGATGCAAAGTACTCATCAAGAATCTCACCCATTTCCTCTGACTCCATGCATAAATTCCCTCTTTTGTCTTTGTGTGGGCCAATCCTTTCTCTAGTTACCCTCTTGCTCCTTATGTACGACTAAAAGGCTTTGGGATTTTCCTTAACCCTGTTAGCCAAAGATATTTCATGACCTCTTTTAGCCCTCTTTATTGCGCATTTGAGATTTGTCCTACTTTTCCGATATTCCTCCAAAGCTTCATCAGTTTTAAGTCGCTTAGATCTTATGTATGCTTCCTTTTTCATTTTAGCTAGTCTCACAATTCCACCCGTCATCCATGGTTCCCTAACCTTGCCATTTCTATCCCTCATTTTCACAGGGACATGTCTGTCCTGCACACTAATCAACCTTTCCTTAAAAGACTCCCACATTTCAAATGTGGATTTACCCTTAAACAGCTACTCCCAATCCACATTCCTAGCTCCTGCCGAATTTTGTTATACTTGGCCTTTCCCCAGTTTAGCACTCTTCCTTTAGGACCACTCTCGTCTTTGTCCATGAGTATTTAAAAACTTACGGAAATGTGATCGCTATTCCCAAAGTAATCACCGCCTGAAACTTCAACCACCTGGCCGGGATCATTCCCCAATACCAGGTCCAGTATGGCCCCTTCCCGAGTTGGACTATTTACATACTGCTCTAAAAAACTCTCCTGGATGCTCCATACAAATTCTGCTGCAATTACGCCTCCAACCACTACATGAGTCCCATTCAATGTTGGGGAAGTTAAAATCTCCCATCACGACCACCCTATTGCTCCTACATTTTTCGATAATCTGTCTACATATTTGTACCTCTACTTCATGCTTGTTTTTGGGAGGCCTGTAGTAAAGTCCCAACAATGTTACTGCACCCTTCCTATTTCTTAGCTCTACCCATATTGCCTCAGTGCTCAAATCCTCCATCGTGCCCTCCTTAATCACAGCTGTGATATCATCTCTGACCAGTAATGCAACTCCTCCACCCCTTTTACCTCCCTCTCTATCCCTCCTGAAGCATCTATACCCTGGGATATTTAGTTGCCAGTCTTGCCCTTCCCTCAACCAAGTCTCAATAATACCAATAACATCATATTCCCAGGTACTAATCCAAGCCCTAAGTTCATCTGCCTTACCAGCTACACTTCTCGCATTGAAACAAATGCACCTCAGACAACCTGTCCCTTTGCGTTCATCATCTCTTCCCTGTCTACTCTTCCCCTTAGTCACATTGAGTTTATTATCTAGTACCTTACTGGCTTAAGTTGCTGCCTCTGTCCTGACCTCTAACTTCCCAATCTGGCTCCCACACCCCTGCCACATTAGTTTAAAATCTCCCCAACAGTGTTAGCAAAAGCACCCCCTAGGACATTGGTTCCAGTCCTGCCCAGGTGTAGACCATCTGATTTGTAATTGTCCCACCGCCCCCAGAACCGGTTCCAATGTCCCAAAAATCTGAACCCCTCCCTCCTGCACCATCTCTCAAGCCACGTATTCATTCTGACTATTCTTGAATTTCTACTTTATGGGCACGGTCCACCTCCGGGGCCTTGTCCAGCACCTTCTCGTCCACCAATCTGGCCAGCATCCTCACGACATAAACTGTTGCACTCATTTCCTCAAGTAGCCCTACAGTCTGAAGATTTTGCCGCCTGGACCTGTTTTCCTAGTCCTCTACCTTTGCTCGCAGTATCTTGCACATGTCCCCCAGGATCACCATCTCCGTTTCCAGCGAGACAATCCGGTCACTCTGGTCAGACACCACCCTCTGCACCTCATGAATCATCGCCCCTTGCACCTCCAGGCTCTTCTCCACCCGTTCCAGAGTCCTGCAAAGAGGTGCCACTTCCCCCTCAATCGCCTTCAACGTGCCACTCTGCATTTCTTTACGTTGCTGCCAAAATTCGCCCTCAATGAAATTCATCAACTGCTCCATTGGCATCTCCCCAATCGACGGCGACCCTTCCCCCTCTGCCATTTTTCCAATTGATACTGCGCCACAAGTCTCCTCCAACTCTTCAGCCAGGGCTCTCACTGTCTTCTGACAAGTTTGATAACCTGCAGACATGCTCATCTGGGGAAGAACTGACCCCCCCCCCCCCCTCCACTCTCTGCACAACCTTTCCACCAAAATTCCCTGAAGTTTTGGTAGAAGGGACAAAAAAACAACGCCTTCAAGCAGGAGCCACTCTGTGTGCAACCACTCACTCAATGGCCGCCACCAGGACTCGGACAAATCTGACAAATGACTGAACTCAATAAGTGGCATCACAAGTTGCAAAGGGGTCCAGGCTTTCTTCATTCTGTGAACGTATTCTGCGAACTGCATGTTATTTTGAAGTAGTCTAGCATAGAACTTTGCGACATCATTTTCTCGCTGTCTCAGCAATAGCACAACAGCAACTAAGGGAAAGTCATCATTTACCAATCAAAGTCCATCTGTTTGACCAATTATCTGTCTGAACAAAAGACCCTTCCCCTGCATTTTACCTCAAAGCCCGTGATTTGTCACAAGTACACAATGGTTCAAAATCTCATTTTTACAGAGCCTGCTAAAAACACGGGATTAACTGCGCTAAACCTAATTGGGTGGTCCACACCCACACAGGCCCACAAGTGGCTATGTTCCTGCTCTTTCAGACATGATTAAACTGCCTGATATCAAGGTCAGTTTTAGCAATAATGAAGCGACACTATGGGTGGAATCATCCCAGAAATCAGCAATTTCCGATGTCGGGTGGAAAAGCGCTGTTGGACTCGCTGCCGCCAATGGTGGGTTCTTCTGCTGTACTGTGTGGCACTTAGTGCAAAGATTGAGCAGGCATGCATTTCACATCGCATAGCTGGATGGCAGCTGCTGATCCGCCTGCCCGACCATGACAGCAGAACCTCAGTAATCAGGGCGTCATATTTACAGGCCGTCCCTGCACATAGCTAGCACACTGCAAGGACGATGGAACTGTTGTGAGCTGATGACTGTCAAAGCCAAGAAGCACGCTGCCCCGAAATTCAGCGGCGCCTCCCTTGAGAGCAGGCTGTGTTTACACTGGAGGCGGGCGCAATGACTCTACCCCCGCCCTGGGCGAAAACCACCAAGCAAGGACCCAGCACGGGAGGTGGTGGCATGGTGGTCAGTCCCATTGCCCTCTAAAGGTGGACAGACACCCAGTGCCGAAAGAGGATGAATTATACCGCTCTGCCAGGGTAAGCCACTCTTCTTATTATCTTAACTCACACACTCGCAGAGCCTACACGTCCACAGGGATCTCACTCACTGCCAGCTCAAGGGACACCACCACTCACTCCCACTCCCACACACCTTCCTCTCCCCCGCGGGTCATTCCATCATCCTGTCCATGGCACCACTCACCATCCGCACATGCCAGGCAGCCTTATTATGTGGCCTGGCAGCATCCTGCCTACACCCGCCTTCATGCACGAGAAGCTGGCACAAAAGGGAGAGGTCCCAGGCTGGTGGAGGAATGGCTGAACTCAAAGTCCTGACAGACTTTGAGGAAAAAATGATTCAGCTGGCCGGTGGGAACATGAACCATTCCTGTGCTAATGTTGAATGAAGTTAGTGGCACTCAACTGAGAGAGGATCCAGCACTGCAACATCCACCTGGCAGCCATGTTGTGAGGGATGCCCACTCTTCCGCAGGCCCCTGCCACTCACTAATGATTTATTTCTTTCACAAAACAGCGAAAGGGTCCACAAGGCAGGTCCTCGACTCCACACGAGAGGAATCCACAGGCACTGACATTAAAGGCCCGTGGAAGCACTCACGCACACCCTCCAACAATGTGAAGACACACCTCTCAATGGGACCTAGTTGTAGAGTAGACCCGGGGTCACAATCTGGTGAGCACATTGCACTGTCTGATCCACAGCAGGTGGAGGCAAGGATATCTGGCACTCGGAGGATTGCTGGACGCCTGTTAAGTCAGGGTCAGATAAGGCGCCTCTGGACTTGATCATGGAGCTGCAGACAAGCTCAAGAACATTGAGAAGGGATGCCTCAGATTGCAAGGCATGATGGAGGAGTCTATCCACCTTCATACCAAGATAATATACCAACATGCCAACGCACCAAAGTCAACACAGGTAGGATGGCAGCTGCCATGGAGATCTTGGTCCAGAACATTTGTCTTGCACTGGTCCAGGAGCTGCAATCCGTGGCTGAGGCCCTAGTTGGCATCATCAATGTCAATGCCAGAGGGAGAGTGGGGCATCTCGAGCTGCCTCTTGAGGAAGCAGGTAGAGGCCCGAGGACACCAATAGGAAGGAAGATCTGCAGGAGCACATCCCAGAGTCATCCACCCAAGTGATTCCAGGAGTGCCGTGCCTATCCAAATTCTCTCTTCTTGTGACTGCTTCAGCTCCAGCTCCACAGGCCGAGGAGTGTGGCACTGACACACAGCAGGTCCTTGAAAGTAGGCTGGGCTCCCCCAAGAGTCAGTCCTCCAGAGGACGCCTGCCAAGGTCATCACAGACAAGGGCATAGCAGTCGGCAGGCTGCCTCCACCTCTGCTGTGGAGATGAACCAAATCATGGCAGCAAGGTAAGAAAGGTCAAGAAAGTGAAGCTGCACCGCGTAGGCACGGGTGTTAATGTATGTAATGTTAACCTCCTCAATGTGCTGTGTGCACCTTCACATTCACTGGACACAACACTCATGCCTGCATCACCATGGGAATTAGCTTTGCTACCAGAATGTTCTGGGCTGGCGTCACAGAGTTCCGTCATTCTCCCAGTGTGCTCTCTGCGCCATTGATCTGGGCTGCCCGCCATCTTATCAGCTTCTGTCTCTGGTGACATTGTGGTCCTGAAGGGTTCAGCTCACAAAGGATGCCCATGGATCAGGACAAGTTAAACTTTCCCTGCAGTGTCCGCATGATATGACCCTGATCACTGCCATCAGTCCAACAAGAGTCAAACATTCCGCAGAATCTTAGAACCATAGAATCCTTACAGTGCAGAAGGAGGCCTTTCGGTCCATTAACTCTGCACTGACCCTCTGAAACAGCATCCCACCTAGGCCTACTTCCCCGCCCTATCCCCGTAATCCCACCTACCCTGCACATCTTTGGGCACTAAGGGGAAACTTTAGCATGGCCAATCCACCTAACCTGAACATCTTTGGACTGTGGGAGGAAACCGGAGCACCCGGAGGAAACCCGCGCAGACACGAGAAGATGCAAACTCCACACAGTCATGCAAGGCTGGAATTGAACCAGGATCCCAGCCGCTGTAAGCCAGCAGTGCTAACCATTGCGCCACTGTGTTCACATCAGCTCTGTGAGGATCTATAGAATGTCCCCACTGCAATTTTTTTTATTTGATCATGGGACGTGGGCGTCGCAGGTTGGAGCAACATTTATTGCTCATCCCTAATTCCCCTTGACGGGCCAGTTAAGAGTGAACCACACTGCTGTACCACATTGCTGTGGATCTGGAATCACATGTAGGCCAGACCAAGTAACAATGTCAGATGTCTTTCCCGAAAGGAGTTTAGTGAAGCAGATGGGTTTTTACAACAATCGACAATGGTTTTATATCGCCATTAGACTTTTAATTCCAGATTTTTATTGAACTCAAATTTCAGCATCTGCAATGGCGGGATTTGAATCTGGATCCCCAGAGCATTACTGGCAAACCATAGCACTCATTAGATTTGGCAGTCTGTGCACGAGGGGTAAATGTAGAGCTGCAATCATTGCCACTCTCAGTAATTAGTGCTGTTTGAGTGGGCGCAATTACATGCCAAGCCTGACTCCAAACATGTCAGTTGAGCTCAAGCTAAACGGTCTCAACTGATACAGATTGTTCATCTTTGACATGTTTTTGTATTGGCCCTGCCATTTGTTGTGCTTTCCTTTACTTTGTTTTTCCTGTGGCTCTGTTCCAATTAGGGCAATCAGTGAGTTTGCCTTTCTTTCTATGTTATCTATGTCCGAATGCTCAGAGTCGCCAGGTATCAAATGATACCACCACAAGTTTCAACCGGCTATCGATCAAAGAGCCAAGCACCAGTTAGTTAGTTCAAGGTCAAGGATACTTTATTTACACACAATTAGTCATGTAACATAAACACTACTAGTTAACTGCACCTATCGACTAAGACAACCTGGACTTAACTTCAGGCACCCGGCTTAGGTCAGAAAACAGTGGCCGTTGTTCAATTCTGGATCTATCGGGTTCGAAGGAGTAACTGCTGCTCAGCTGGGCTCATCCGTCTGGTAGCGAGCGTTGAACTTGTACTTGCTTCTGGTGTTGCCACACTTGGCGATGGCCGTGACCGGGGTACCAGGGCCAAGAGAGAGCGAACATATGGCAAACTCTTCTTCTTATACTCGGGGGGTTTTCGCGCTCTTTTGGCGGTCCTTCGATTTGGACCTTACTAATTGGGTGATCCTTGATCACTCTGTTTGATTCTTTGGCCAATAAGTGGGCGGGGATCTGGATGGCTGGGCGTGTCCTAAGCGGTCACTGACCCCGTTGTTTGCGTTTCCCTTGAACAGGGAGTGGCGCCGAAATGTCTGGGACTGTCCCAGTTGCTCGAGTACCAGTCCTTTGTTTTGGTGAAGATGGGCCATCAAATGCTAATCGGCCCCATTAAGATGCTAATTGGACGGAGTTTCGATACCGTCTGGACTTCTTGCTTATGAATATGCATTGCAGGCTCTGAGCCTGCCTGAGTCTTGACTTGTCCATTTTACCCGCCAGGCTTTGCGAGTTTCTCTGTACCTAGTTGGAAGTGGCCATCCCAGATGGTTACACATTGTCTTCATCCCACTTGCCTAAGCACCTCCCCACCCCATGTATTTGCATGCAGCCTTCAGTGTGTGCTGCCCTGACCCCACCCGCCCTGCCCTCCCAAACCCCGGGATTCCTTTCCTTCACTATTCCCTTGCACTGTTGCCTGTGCCCCAGGGATTCCTTCCCTCCCATCTACCCTGCACAGTCGCCTGTGCCCCATGGATTCCTTCCCTCCCATCTCCCTCGCACTGTTCCCCGTGCCACGGGGTTCCCTTGCCTCCCCCCTGCACTGCCCACCATACCCTGGCAAAAAAGGCAGCCACAAAGAAGCTGCTGTCGAGACTTGCCTGTGACAGTCCCCCAGAATTAGTGGAACCACTTCTTTGAATAGGGATCCACGAGCACCACATCAGGATCTGTGCACTCACCTCCGGGTTCCCTCTGAAGTTCCCGCTGCCATGTGCACGCTTTTCAATGCCGGTTGTGAATCACGCCGTTCTGAAATCATGCCGACGCGGGATTTAAATTTGACGTGGGGAATGATTCCGGTATGTGGGAACTATAATGAGATGCAAATTTATTATAACGACTTTCCCAACATTGGATGATGGGAAATACAGCTCACGATCACATCACATTCCAGCAAGGTGTTACTAATGGCATTAATAGCACAACACACAAGGGACCTGAACTTCTAACTTCGGCCAGGTACAGCAAACTACAGCCTTCCTGCTGAGCCCTCGCTGAAGTATGTATCTGTACCGGTAAACCCATGGTCACAGGGGTTAGCTCAGTTGTCTGGAAAGCTGGTTTGTGATGCCAACAGCATGGGTTCAATTTCCGTATTGGCTGAGGTTATCCATGAAGGCCCCGCCTTCTCAATCTTGCCCTGCACCTGAAGTGTGGTGACCCTCGATTAAATCACCACCAGTCAGCTCTCTCTCAGAAGGGAAGAGCAGCCTATGGTCCTCTGGGACTGTGGCGACGTAACTCATGGTATTCAGTGGTCCGTGTAAGGTATTCAAAAACAATTTCTGGCCTTGCTAGCCTATTCAATGAATGAAAAAAATCCCAAAACATTAAACCGACGTCTCACTGGGTCCCAGGCTTTGAGCTTGTTTAAGAGGGTGTGGATATAGATTATCCTGTAAAAAGCCAATGTCTCATGTGGAATTTGCACATTCTCCCCGTGTTTGCGTGAGTCTCACCACCACAACCCAAAGATGTGCATGTTAGGTGGATTCGCCATATTAAATTGCCCCTTCATTGGAAATATATATATATTTATTTAAAAAAGCCAATGTCTGTTTAGCCTGTTTGGGATCTGAAACCTAACAAGCTCAAATAACAATTTAGTTCAACAAATATTTTATGAATTAAACGTTTTTTCCACTGCAAGAAGCAAAATGGACTGGCAATCTCTTTAATGATGTGGAGATGCCGGCGTTGGACTGGGGTGGGCACAGTAAGAAGTCTGACAACACCAGGTTAAATTCCAACAGGCTTGTTTCGAATCACTAGATTTTGGAGCGCAGCTCCTTCATCAGGTGAATGAAGAGGTGGGTTCCAGAAACACATATATAGACAAAGTCAAAGTCAATCCTTGATAATGGACTCCAGCAACTTCCCTACTACTGACATTAGGCTCACTGGTTCTTAGTTCCCTGTTTTCTCTCTACCTCCCTTTTTTAATAGTGGTCTTATATTAGCTAACCTCCAATCTATAAGAACCATTCCAGAGTCCAAAGAAATTTGGAAAATGGCAACCAATGGATCTACTATTTCATTCTTAATTCGCCTGGGATGAAGATTAACAGGCCCTGGAAATGTATCTGCCTTCAAACCCATTAATTTCCGGCAAAACATTTCTTTACAAATACTAATTTCCTTCAGCTCCTCACTGAAACTTGTGTTTTTCAGAACTACTGGTACATTATTCATGTCTTCCTTTGTGAAGACAGAAGCAAAGTACGAATTTAGTTCCTCAGCCATTACTTTATTCCCTGTTAACCTGTTGGGTCACTGTCTGTGCGGAGTCTGCACGTTCTCCCTGTGTCTGCTTGGGTTTCCTCCGGGTGCTCCGGTTTCCTCCCACAAGTCCCGAAAGGTGTGGGGCGGGATTCTCCGTGAACCGGCGGGGCGCCAGGGACCTGGGTTCAATTCTCGCTTTGGGTGACTGCATGGAGTTTACACATTATCCTTGTGTCTGCGTGGGCTTCCGCCAGGTGCTCCGATTTCCTCCCACAGTCCAATGATTACGAAGGTTAGGTGAATTGGCCATGCTAAATTGCCCCTTAGTGTCCAAAAATGTGCATGTTTCGTGGGGTTATGGTGTTGGGCGGGAAGTGGGCCCAGGCCCTCTTTCAGTGGGCCCAGGTGCAGACCCGATGGGCTGAATGGCCTCCTTCTGCACTGTAGGAATTCTGTAGTTCTGCTGGGTTTTCCAGCACTTTCAGTTTTTATTTCAGATTTCCAGCATCCGCTGTATTTTGCTTCTTCGCTTGCGCTTTCCTTTCAGTTACCCGGAATTGCCACTAAGCCAGCCCAGGCACTCCATAAACTTGTACATGTGGTGCGGGGACCATCTTGCCCTAAAATAGCACCGGTAATGCCAAAACTAAAGGCCCTTCAGAGCCAAATTTTGCAGTCAAGACTTTAGCCTATATTAATTGCTCAAGTGTCTGATGTGAGACCTGAATTTATGATCTTGTGCTTCAGGTGAGACTGTGCCTATTGATCTAAGCCTGCTGCCATGGACCAACATAAAGAACAATGAGTGATTCAGGATAACAACTGTGGAGAGATTGAGTGCTGCACCCTGATGACTACAGAGGGCAGTGTTGATATTCCAGGAAATGACATTTAAAACAAAAAGAGACCAAATTCTTGTCTGTTTATTTAACAGAGGTTTTCTTTTCTGCCTTGTCAGCTTTCCCCCCTCCTCTGGCTACATGGGATCACGTTGGAGTTTACATGTTGGCCTTGACTTGAACTGACAATTGACACTACGGCATCTTAAAATGGAAATTAACAGAATTATCGGGGGTGATACCCAGAGCCAGGAAGACAGTGGTGAGGTGTGGGGGCAGGAGTGGAGGAGGGGGTTGGCTGGGGATGGTGGGCGGAAGAACTTGCAGAAGGGAAAGCTGGAAATCAGTGGATTCTCTGGCCTCCCAGCCACGTGTTTATCGTCGGCGGAAGCGGCGCGCTATTCGCAGGCGGCAGGATTCTCTGATCCCGCTGCTGTCAATGGGATTGACGCCACCCCATGCCGCCGGGAAACCCACGGGCGGGAGTGCGCTGCCAACTGCAACAGAGAATCCCACCGCCAGCGAATGGCCGGATAATTCCGCCCGAGGAATCCCCACACATTCCACATTTAAGGACAAGGGTTGTTTTAAATTAAAAGCAATATGCTGCGGAGGCTGAGAATCTGAACTAAAATCAGGAAGGCTGGATAAATCAGCCTGGTGCTATCTGGCAGCACTGCCAGACCTGCTCAGTGTATCCCATTTTTCTGTTTTTATTTGTGTTTTAAACTAACTCAACAGGTTGGCTGAGTGACTGTCTGTCCGATTAGAGAGAAGCCATTTATTTAGTTAACATAAAGCAAAGGCTGCAATGCAGCTTACAACTCAAGGTCCCAGTCGAAACTACTGGAAGTGTCGGTCCCAGTTCAAGCTGGCTTTTAAAGGGCGGGCTTATGAGCCCCAGCTCAGTGGGCTTCCATCCACTAGTGAGGAAGCTCAGACTCTACGAGTTGCATGGGGAAATCGATCGACGTACCCCCGTGGGTGTCATGAGGTATACTATCTCCTCTCCGTCCCTCGCACCCCCCGCCGCAGTCTGAAGGTTCCCCTGCAATGGATTGTTGAGAGGGCCTCCATTAGCGTTTCGCCCGTGGCTGGATTTCTACCAGCTGTGGGGCTGGATTGAGAGGGCGTGTATTGTATGCGAAGTGTCTTTTCCACGCAGGATGACAAAGGGGCAATGTTGAGGGCCCCTTTCCGATCGCGACATCCTCTGAAAGTACTTTGTATTCCGTGTCCATATCTGAGGCCGAGTCATCCACGTGCAGCTGGTCTGGGCATAGGTGGGAAGTGCTTCCTGACTAAAGGATGGCAGACAGGGGCCGGGATTCTCCGACCCTGTGCCCTGATGCCGGCTTTCCTATTCTCCGGCACTGTTTTTTGGGCGCCGGCGGGATTCCTGCCACGCCGGTCGTGGGCCGTTGACAGCGGCCCCCCGGCGATTCCCAGGCCCCGATGGGCCGAGTGGCCGTCAAGTTTTGCCCAGTCCCCCCGGCGTGGATTACTCACCTCACACACCGTGGGACCTGGCAGGTAAGTGTGCGGGGGCCGTCCTGGTGGGGGGGTGGGGGGCCTCCAACCCAGGGAGGCCCCCCACAGTGGCCTGGTTCGCGATCGGGGCCTACCGATCTGCGGGCGGGCTGGTTCTGTGGGGGCCTTCTTTCCTCTGTGCCAGTCCCCTGTAAGGCTCCGCCATATTGCCAGGGGGCCGCGCGGAGAAGGGAACCCCCGCGCATGCGTGGAAATACGCTGGCCATTTTGCGCATGCGCGGAAATATGCCGTCCGGTCTGCATATGAGCGAGATCACGCCGGTCATTCCGCGCATGCGTGAAATCGCACCGGCCCTTCGGTGCCGGCTGGAGCTGCGGGGCTGACTCTGGCGCAACCTAGCCCCTAGAATGGTGAGAATTCCTCACTTTGGGGGGCCGTTGACGCCAGAGTCGTTGGCGCCAGTTTTCCCGCTGGCGTGGGGACATAGCCCCGTTTTTACAGAATTCTGCCCAGGGTGCTTGATGCACAGGTTCTTCCAGCGTGGCTTCCTGCATGGTCCATCCCCTAGTCCTATCAAATATATGTCCAATTCCTTTTTGAAAGTTACACTGAGGTAGATTTCATAGAGGGACAGATTACCTCCTCCCCCAAACAACCAAAAAGTCCATCAACACCGTGCCGACCAGAAACCCAGCTGCTCTGCAGTGGTAATACGCCGGGGGCAAGTCTACTTGATTCAGAGTGGGACATCTGAGAGGATGTCCCTCCTGAGAGAGCTGTTAGCCAATCTAATTGGGGATGCTGAAGGCTTGTTTCCCCATGGGGAGAGACGAGTATTAACAAACAGTTTAAAAACAAGCGGTCTCCCACTTAAAACAGAGATGAAGTAACTTCCTTCTTTCTGAGGGTTGTCCAGTCTATGAAATTCTCTTCCCCAGAAAGCTATGGAGGCTGCATGGATCATTGAATATTTTTAAGGCCCAGTTATTGTGTTTCTTGATTGACAAGGGAGTCAAAGGGTATGACAGGTAGACGAGAAAGTTGAGGTCACAGTCAGTTTAGAGGCAGGGACAGAAGCCTTAAGGGAAGGGGGGGGCGATCTTAAATGGGTGAGTCCGATGGGAACAGGGGACCCCCCCGCCGCAAAGAAATACCCTCCTTCTTGCCCACTAACAGCCCGTGCTTGTACTGCCTTCCCCTGCTGCACATTGTACGCATTTTAACAAGAGAGGCAGAATGAATCCCTTAATTGGTTATTAATTGGCCACTTAAGGGCCTCAATAAATCTCACTCGGCCCAAAGGTGGGAGTCTGCCTAACGCCTAACCCGCCTAGTCTAATATGTGAGACAGGTTGGATGTGGGTGGGTGGGGATGACCTCGCCACCCGTTTTATTTCACAGAATCACACAATAATACAGTTCAGAAGAGGCCCTTCAGCCCATCGACTCTGCACCGATGCACGAAAAACACCGGAGCTGCCTACCTAATCCCATTTGCACTTGGCCTATAGCCTCAAATGGTAAGACGTGCCAAGTGCTCATCCAGGTACTTTTTTAAGGATGTGAGGCAACCCGCCTCTACCACCCTCCCAGGCAGTACATCCCAGACCATCACCACTCTCTGGGTAAAAAACCTTTACCTTAAAACCCCCCTAAGCCTCCCACCCCTCACTTTGACCTTGTGTCTCCTCGTAACTGACCCTTCACAGAATCATAGAATTTACAGTGCAGAAGGAGGCCACCCGGCCCATCGGGTCTGCACTGCCCCCCTGGAAAGAACACCCCACCCAAGCCCACACCCCCACATTATCCCTGTAACCCGGTAACCCCACTGAACCTTTTTGGACACTAAGGGCAATTTACCATGGCCAATCCACCTAACCTGCACATCTTTGGACTGAGGGAGGAACCGGAACACCCTGCGAACAGCTGCTCCCTATCCACCTGTTGTGTTATGCTTCTTCACGTAGCATAAGCTGCTTCCTTGATGTATACTCTGACAAAGGAAGGTTCAGACTTGGAGATAGCTTTAACACATTTATTGAACAGTTAACTATTCTCCTACTTGAGTTTGACTCTCTTGCTAATCTAACCTTAGTTACTCTATCTCACTAATCAGTCTGCTCTAACCATGCGGTGGGTGTGATGCTTCCCTGATCTGCCCCTGTGTCTCTGAGTGTCACCCATGGAAAGAGAAAGAGCATGTGTGCCCTGTCCGTTTATATGGGTAGCCCCCTTGTGGTAGTGTCATCTCTGGGTGTGTCTTGAATGCCCATTGGTCGTGTCCTATCTTACTGACCTATTAGTTGAATGTCTGTGTGTCATGATGTCTCTGGTGCTCCCTCTAGTGTTTATTTAGTTCTAATGTATTTACATTAATCCCTTGTGTATTTACAGTGATGCATATCACCACACCACCCAGTCTATGCTCCTCATAATCTTGTACACCTCGATCAGGTCGCCCCTCAGTCTTCTCTGCTCCAGCGAAAACAATCATAGCCTATCCAACGTCTCTTCATAAGTAAAATGTTCCATCCCAGGCAATATCCTGGTGAAACGCCTCTGCACCCCCTCCAGTGCAATCACATCCTTCCTGTAATGTGGCAACCAGAATTACACACAGTACTCCAGCTGTGGCCTCAACTCCTTGACCAGGGAGCTATTAAAACTGTAATGGCAGCATGGAGGAAGCATGCTGAAGGGTGAGATTGAGAAACCTCCATTCAAAACTGATTTGTGTGGCAGTGTCACAGTGTTTGAATAGGGTAGACGCTTAAATCTATTTATCCGACCCAGAGATACACTCGCTGCCATTGTTTCTGTCTTACCCTTTTTGCCTTTGTGTTGCTCTTTGGCTTAATCTGCATCACAAAATTCTCAGTTTACTTGAAGAGAAGAGAAAGAAATAACATTACTGAGTTAGTTGTTAATCCTTTAGCACACAGAAATCCAGTGCTGTCTAAAATAGGACGATACAACAACTAACAAATTGGCCAAGCAGACTCCACAAGAGTTCATGACCCCCAAATGCTGATTTACACCCAGGGAGCAGAATCTCTTGTTTGCACTGAGCCCTTGGTGGTGTCAACTTAATGTGACGGAATAAATAGTGATTAAAATAACATAATTGGCAATATGTTATAGCACAGTCCAATGGATACAGTCCAAAAAACAAATCACAGCACAACATACAGCAATAGCAATGGCTGGGAATTTACTAAATGTTTTCAGTAATAAAACAAGCAAGTGTGGGAGCCATTAAGCTTAATAAGCCTGTCTCTTTTGATGTCATTGTCCCTGGAGATTGACCTCCAACCACCACAACCATCTTCTTTTGTGCCAGGTATGACTCCAACCAGCAGACAGATTCCCCCCTGATTCCCATTAACTCCAGTTTAGCTAGGGCCCCTTGATGCCATACTCGGTCAAGTATCGTCTTGATGTCAAGGGCAGTCAATCTTACCTCACCTCTGGCATTCAGCTCTTTTGCGCATGTTTGAGTCAAGGCTGTAATGAGGTCAGGAGCTGAGTGACCCTGGCGGAACCCAAACTGAGCGTCCATGAGCAGGGTATTGCTGAGTAAGTGCCGCTTGATAGCACTGGTGGTGACTCCTTCCATCATAGTGATTCACTCTATGTATGAAGGGATGAAAAGGCTGACAAATGGCACCATGACTGCATGTAGCAGTAGAATCTGCTAGTGTGTTGGCAGCATTGGGATGTGATTAAACTTTATTTACTTGCTGTTTTTAGACCGCCACAACAAATAAGAAGGGAGTCAGAGGGTAGGGGGCCTGCATTTGGTGGCCGTTTCCATTTCCATTTCCTAGCCTAACCCTTCTCCCACCTAGCCATTTGATTGAGTGTGGAACTCCCCCTCGCAATGCTAGTTGGCCAACCTCTTGGCGGGCGGCCATTAATTGGCCATCTGATGCTTATTTTGCCATGTCAACATGGAGGGGGCAAGAGTGAGTGTACCACATAGTTTCCATCCCGTCTCCCTCAGCCTGCTGGAAACCAGAAAATACAGCTCCTGAATGCCGTGGATTAATTGTCCCTCCCCCTTTGCCATGCATTTTTTTCCCTTCCTTTTATGAAAGAGTCCACTATTGTTGGGGCATGAGCACCAGATTATTTCTTGTATGTGAGCTCAGATAGTGTGACTTTGCAGGATATTTAGTCATAGAGACCATCCCAGCCACGCAGTTTGTCCTTTTTTCCAATGTCCACTCACAGATATACATATCAGCCATACTCACTGGATAGTGATCAGGAACAGAAACATTTCTGTTAATTTTTTCCTCCCCTTTTCTGTCCAGGCTAACTGCCAACTTGGCTTTGATCAACTAACTTAGCATAGACTAGGGAGCCTATTGGAAACCTTCCAGAGAGTATGCAATACCCCCTCTAAAGCATAAGTAACCTCTGGGAGGTAAGTGTTTAAAAATAAAGTGATAGCCTTGGAAAAATTCCCCAGCTATGGAAAACTGACCAACTGGGAAGCTGATCTGAAATTAGACTTCAGGCCTTATTCCAATAATTTAGATGGCCTGCTGCTGCCTGCCCCATCTTAATGGGCAACTTGCCCATTTCAACATGTGGCAGAGGTTCAATGTTGGAGAGAGAGGGAGGACTGCAAACGGGTGTAAGGGGGTGGATGGGTGGGGGCCGGGGGGGGGCGGGGGGGGGGGGGGGGGGGGTGGATGGGTGGGGGCGGGGGGGGGGGGGGGGGGGGGGTTAGGTGGTGTTTATTGTAGCTGGTAGCAGCTGTTAAAAGTGCTTGTGTTCTTTATTTCTGCTCCTTCAGGCGGCACAAGAATTAAAATAAAATTTCAACTCACCTTTTGTGTATCAGCGCGCATCAATAGGCCACATCAATATTATCCCCAAAATTTGTGCAGATTTCGAGACCTGATCAGGACAGTCCAGCTTCTCAGGCAGGACCAAAGGCTGGCGTCAGGCCTCCTCATTAGCATATGCAGTGGATCAGGTGCCTGTTTAAGGCAGTTGCTATTATTTGCTGCGGGCTGAGTCCAGCCCTATCACAGTCGGGGTAGCGACGATCGCAGGAAGGGAGAACTTTGGCAGAGGCTAAGGGCACTGTTGGGGGGGGTGGCCCGGGGGTTGCGAGCCAGCCAAAGGAGGGGCACTATTTAGCAAGCCAATTCCGCATGCGGCCCGGCGCATGTTGCACGGCACGGCTATTGCAGGCTGCCACCGTGCGCATGCGCGGCCACGGACCCGGCAATTCTCCAGCCATATCGGCAGCAAGAGCTAGGTGCTCTACGCTGCCTGCCTGCTAGCCCCCCACCAAACGGAGGATCGGTGGCCGTTTGTCGCCGAATGTTTGGTCGTAAAACGGCACCGTTCCCACCCCGGTGTCAGGACATAGCCTGAAAATCGGAGAATCCAGGCCATTGTCTTTACTAATTGTGGAATATCGGATTTGCATTTTAATATTATAATATTTTAATATTTTGCAACATTTTCCATTGTACGCCGTGTTGCCAATTCTATTTCACTTTTATACCCTACACTTATGTAGGCACAGATGTATAGGGTTCCACAGGTAGATGCCTTCTTGTACCTAACCCAAGCAGACATGAAGTAGATAATAAATGCTACCGACGTCTACATCCTGAGAATGAATAGCTGCGAGAGATAGATGAAGAGTTGACAAACAGTTGATCATATTGGGATGGACAACAAAGGATGAGGTTGGAGGTTAAGGTTAGTAGAAGGATTACACATCAGTTGACCAGTTTTTACTGATGTTACAATGATCGTCCTCTCTGAGCTTCCCTCGTTGGCTACTCCAATGATAAAATGCCCCTTGCTGAAAGCTTTTTCTCATGCCCATACCATTCTGCACTGAAAGCAAGATTTTATTACATTTCACTATTTCCTAGGAGCTACTGCTGGCCCCCTGCTCCTGAAAACCAAAGGCTTCAAAAACATAAATTTGGCATCACCTAATAAATGCTTCATATTTCACTGCTCTGCTGTGAGGATCAAGACAGAAGTGTTGAAAACAGCATTAACAGTCTGGCTCCGTTCTCTCTCAGAATACCATCAGCAATAATCAGAGATTATAATCAGGCCCTAGAAAGCACTGATCTGTCTATTAATGTAGATCTCCAAAAGCTTGGAGAAGCCACCTCATACTCAATCTGGGATCATGGTCAAAACTTTTGAAAACTGAAACCATCTATTCATTCTTGGGATGTGAGCATCATTGGCAAGGCCAGCATCTACTGCCCATCACCAACTGCCTTTGAGAAGGTGATGAGCCACTTTCTTAGGAAACTATGATCAGTCTTTTGCGACTGAATGGCTCTCTGGGTTGCTTCAGAGGGCAGTTAGGTGAATCTCTTGTTCACTAATATCCTTTCCCAGCGGAATAGCTTCCATTCAATCTGTATCATTGGAACAGTGAAAACTTAAACATCAATATTTAATAGTGGTTTTCAAGCTGTCATAAGAAATAAGTGGCCTTCGTTGCCAGTTTTTAACTTGAGTGGTGACCTATTCTGTGGCCTTTAGTTAGCCAATAATAACATACAAAGTAAAATGTACCCAAGTTTAACTCAAAGATCTATTGACTCACTCTTCAGCTGTTTCTGGAGCAGCTGCCACTCGAGCTTTTACTTTGGCTTGGAAACTATTTCATTAAACGCTCTTCAATTTTTGCACAATCTATTACATTTGTTGATTTTATATGCATGTCCTTGGCCTTGCTGTCAAACATATCCAAGTGTTTGTGCCAAGTGCTCTAACAAAATGGGTTTGCACTTTAAGCCAAGATGGCCCAACTGCTAATCGCTTTTAAAAACCTGGCCAGGTGCCAGCTGGTAGTGGAAGTTCTTTCCATAGTTCCCATTTGTAAATTCTCTTGCTACCATTGTCAATCCGTAAACCCATTTCTCTGAACGTCCGGCTGATTGGTGAGTTTACTGTGACAATGATCATAGAAAAATAGAAAATAGGAAAGGAGGAACATGCTAGCCCTTCAAACCTGCTCCGCCATTCATTATGATCATGGCTAATCATCCAACTCAATAGATTGTTCCCACCTTCTCCGCATATCCTTTTGTAGCCACCTAAAATGGCTGATTCCCTATTAATTTGGCCAAAACCCGATTTAAAATGGCTAACCGAAAAGGCTGATGGGTAAAGCAGCCAACAGAACACAAACGGGCAGCTGCAGACAGAATAGCGTATTCGGCTCTGGGGAAGTCGGCCCAGATCGATACTCAAGACTCAGCACATCAACCCAGACATCTGCAGTTTAATCGGCTATCCCCGGGAACAATTGCAACATATTAGCAATTGAATGCCGGGCCAGACCTGTCGGCGCCTGCAGTGGCCGAAACAAAGACAGGTGACCGAAACAAAGACAGGTGACCGATCACCCCCCGATCGAGGAATCGCCCCGTTATTGGACATATCGAACCCAGTGATTGGGAACAAGTCCAATCACTTGGGACTCAGGGTCAAGGGCCGCCCCGAGAGGCGGGAAACCCCTGGGCCCTATAAAGTGAGGGGCCAAGTTCAGATCGCTCTCTCTCTCTCCCTTCTTCACCTGCTCGAGACCTTCGCAAGAACCTTCAGCAAAGACCATAAGTTTGACTCCAGCGATCGCTACCCGATAGAGATTCCTAGCCATCAACCCGTATCAGACTTTTTGAATCCCGGGGGCCAGATCCGATTCGATAAGCCATTTGTTTCCCTGACCTGGTGGGCCCTTCCTAAAGTTAAGTATTGGCCAGTAGTGATAGGTTTCTATATAGATAGTAGGATTATTGTGTAAGCATTAATTGTTGTATGTAATAAATGACCGTTGATTTCAATCTTACTAAGCGGTGTGCTGACTTATTAATCATAACTCGAGCTTGAACCACGTGGCGGTATCAGAAAGATACCTGGCGACTCGTGAGCAAAGGTGACATAATCAGAGGTAATACAACTAAGGCTAAAAAGAGCAACACTTTGATCCCCTGTGCCCCAAGTGCTACATCTGACTGATTAAATAGGGTAACTTCCGTCCTCACCCCTCGGACTTTTTACCCATCTTCTCAATGAAGTCGCATAACTTCTGTACAGATTCACTGTTGTTGGTGTCATAGAGTCATAGAATTTACAGTGCAGAAGGAGGCCATTCGGCCTATCGAGTCTGCACCGGCCCTTACAAAGAGCACCCTACTCAAGCCCACGTATCCATCTTATCCGTGTAACCCAGTAACCCCCACTTAACCTTTTTGAACACTAAGAGCAATTTGGCATGGCCAATCCACCTAACCCGCACATCTTTGGACTGTGGGATGAAACCGGAGCACCCGGAGGAAACCCATGCAGACACGGGGAGAACGTGCAGACTCCGCACAGACAGTAACCCAAGCCGGAATCGAACCTGGGTCCCTGCAGCTGTGAAGCAACTGTGCTAACCACTATGCTACCATGCTGCCCCTTTGGTAACTCACCCGAAAGACAATTCCTCACGTGCGAACAAAGGAATTACGGGAAGTAGAAAATGCTTATAGTTGCACTCATTTTCCAGATGAAAAATGGGAAATGAGGGAAGGATCAATTTTGTGTCCCAAAAGTGCCTGAAAAGTACTGCGCTCAAGACAATTTTCACCTACCTGGGGCAACTGCCTTAAACAGGCACCTGGTCCACTGCATATGCTAATGAGGAGGCCCAACACCAGCCTTAGGTCTGTAGCGCAACAATTACTCACTCAAGTCGAGAAGTGATGAAGTCAATCGAGGCTTTATTAAGCAAGACTTGTTCCCCAGCAGCTCAGTTACAGAATGCGGCTGCTGGGAGAACTCGGGCTCTTATACTCTGCCTTTCTGGGTGGAGCCATCAGGCGGCAGATCCAACCAGGACCCGGGACCTATCAGCCAATAGCCTCTCGGCTTCACAGGTACCGTACTACCCCTAATACATACCACCACAAGGTCCTGTCTGAGAAGCTGGACTGTCCTGATCAGGTCTCAAAATCTGCACAAGTTTTTGGGGTAATATTGATGTGGCCTATTGATACACGCTGATACAGAAAAGATGAGTTAAATTTTATTTTAATTCATGTGCAGCCTGAAGGAGCAGAAATAAAGAACACAAGCACTTTTTAACAGCTGCTGCCAGCTGGGATGGGGATCAATGCAGAAAGTTAGAGGGTAGTAAAGAGGGGATAGAAACAAAAGTCAGTGAGGAGAAAAGTGGAAGGCAGAGAAACGGATTGAACTGCGTTTATTTCAATGCAAGGGGCCTAACCGGTGATGCACTATCAATTACTACGAGACGAGAGTAGGGAATAATCGAGGCTTTATTAAGCAGAGATGTGTGGCCTCCTGCAGCTGCTCCCAGAATGGGAGCAGCTCTGGTGTGCACACACATTTAAACGCCACCTACTGGGCGGCGCCAGCAGGCAGGGATTTACCCCCGTACCTCTAGTACAGGAGCCTTCCCGTACTACATCTACTATACGGTTACTACATCTAATATACAATCAGTGGTGACTACCACATTCACCCCCTGTTAAAAAAAGAGTCCAGCGGAGGTGGTGGAAAAATTGACAGTTCAGCCAAAATTTACAAGTTGAGTCGGTCGGGTGCCTTGACCCTCCGCCGTGATCGCCTCGGTCCCGGTGGTGATGCGGGCGCCAACTTGGTCGTCCGTGACTCCGGGAGCGTGTTGTCCTCGTCTTCATCCCCGAGTGGAACCAGAGGGAGGCCGGATCGTCCTGGGGTGGGGGCTGTGGTGAGGTGTGCTGGGGGGAGGGTGAGTGGCGCCGGGGCAATCGGAGGGGGGGTGTCGGGTGGTGGGCCGTGGGTGGGGATCCAGCTGATGCCAGGTCCCGGAGGGAGACTGTGTCCTGGCGCCCGTCTGGGTGCGCCACGTAGGCGTACTGCGGGTTTGCGTGCAGTAGTTGTACTCTTTCGACCAATGGGTCCGCCTTGTGGGTCCGCACATGTTTGCGGAGCAGGACGGGTCCAGGAGCTGCCAGCCAAGTTGAGAGCGAGACCCCGGAGGTAGACTTCCGTAGAGGGTTGGATGAAGCTTTCTGTGCTCCCGGAGTCAAGAAGGCAGGAAATCTTGTGCCCATCGATTTTGACCGTAGTTGTCGCGGTGGCGAGGAAGTGAGGCCGGGACTGGTTGAGGGTGATGGAGGCGAGCTGCGGCTGGTGCTGGTAGGCCCCGGGCTGGTCGGCGGTGGTGGCAGGCGATGAACGGCCAGACGAAATTCCCGACGAGCAGCGGTACTGAGGCGCCGTCCAAAATGGCGCCGAAGATGGCAGCGCCCATGGGGCGCACATTGCGGGCGGCATTAAAGATGGCAGCGCCCACCGGCCACACGTGGTCTGTGGAGAGGAAGATGACGGCGCCCACGGGCCGCACGTGGACTGCGGGGATGGAAATGGCGGCGCCCACGGGTTGCACATGGGGGGTGTAGGAACGCTGGGCCTAGATACAGCAGTGATCGACCGGGCCTGGCACACAGCAGCAAAATGCTCCTTCTTTACGCAGGTCTTGCAGATTGCGCTCGCGCCGGGCAGTGCTGCCGGGGGTGTTTGGCCTGCCCGCAGAAGTAGCATTTGGGTCTCCCCCGGGGTTGGCTGGCTGCCGCGCGGCGAAGGCTTGGGGTGGGCTGGGGGCATTAGCTGGTGGGACCCACGTTGTCCATGAGGCTGCCGTGCGGTCGGGGGCATATGACTGTATGTTACGGGAGGCTACTGTTAGCGAATCTGCGAGCTGCCTGGTTGCCACAAGGTCAAGCGTACCCCCTTCCAATAGGCGCTGGCGGATGTACGCCGGCCCCATGCCCGTAACAAAAGCATCTCTGATTAAAAGTTCCGTAAGCTCGACTGCCGAAACTGCCTGGCAGTTACAGTTCCTCACCAGGATGTGCAGGGCACACCAGAAATCGTCTAAAGACTCACCGGGGAGTTGCAGTCTCATGGACAGGAGGTGCCTGGCGTAGAGTTTGTTAACCGGCCGAACGTAATGTCATTTGAGGAGCTCCATTGCTTCAGAGTAAGTAGGAGCATCCCGATTAAGGGGAAAAATATCAGAGCTCACCCGTGAGTAAAGGACCTGGAGCTTCTGTGCGTCCGGGGGTTGTTCAGTCGATGATGGGAGGTAGCTTTCGAAGCAGGCTAGCCAGTAGTCGAAGGCCGACGTGGCGTTGGCTGCTTACGGGTGCAGCTTAGGCGATCAGGCTTGATACGAAGTTCCATCGCTGTAATATCTCTGCTTAACAAATTGGTGCACTATCAATTACTACGGGACGAGAGTAGAGAATAATCGAGGCTTTATTAAGCAGGAATGTGTGGCCTCCTGATGCTGCTACCAGAATGGGAGCAGCTCTGGTGAGCACACACATTTATACTCCGCCTACTGGGCGGAGCCAGCAGTCAGGAATTTACCCCCGTACCTCTAGTACAGGAGCCTTACCGTAATACATCTACTATACGGTTACTACATCTAGGGTGCGATTCTCTCCCCCACGCCGGGTGGGAGAATCGCCGGGGCGCCGCACGAATCGCGCCTCGCTGCCCCGACCCCCGCAAGCGATTGTACCCCCCGCCGAAACCAGCGGCGCGCGATTCGCACCGGGCCGCTTGGAGAACCGGCGAGCGGCGATTCTCCGGCCGGATGGGCCAAGCGGCCGCTACGACACGAAAGGTTCCCGCCGGCGCCGTCCACCCCTGGTCACTGCCGGCGGGAACTCTGCGGGAACGCTGGAGGGGCAGCCTGTGGGGGGGAGGAGGGGGGCTCCTTCACCGGGGTGGCCTCCGATGGGGTCTGGCCCGCGATTGGGCCCACCGATCGGCGGGCCGGCCTCTCCCCCCCCGGGTCTACCTCCTTCCGTGCGCGGCCCCAGAGCTCCGGCTCCATGTTGGTGAGGGGCCGGCGTGCGTAAGACATTCCCCGCACATGCGCAGGATGGCACGGCCCAACTGCGCATATGCAGGATTGGGCTGCCCCAACTGCGCATTTGCGGGTTGACAAGACGACCATTTGGCGCCGCGTAAGGACGCTGGAGCGGCGCGAACCGCTCCAGTGCCGTGCTGGCCCCCTGTGGGGGCCAGAATAGGTCCTGTCCGGGCCCTGTTTGCGCCGTCGTGAAACGCGACGGCGTACACGGTGGCGCGAACACTTGGCGTCAATATCGGAGAATTGCCCTCCTAATATACAATCAGTGGTGACTACCACAATGGGCAAGACAGGTGAACTCAGGGCATAGATAAGTACATGGGACTGGGATATTATAGCTATTGCTGAAACATGGCTAAAGGAGGGGCAGGACTAGCAGCTCAATGTTCCGGGGTACAGATGTTACAGGAAAGATAGACGAGAAGGTAGGAGAGGAGGGGGAGTTGCATTTTCGAGAGTATTAGGCGGGAACTTTCAAAAGTTAATTGGGGGTGCCTATTTGCAGGCAAGGGGGACAGCTGGTAAGTGGGAATTTTTCAAAAAGGTGTTAACTAGGGTTCAAGGTGAGCACATTCCTCTTAGAGTGAAGGGTAAGGCTTGTAGAAGGAGGGAACTTTAGGTGACTCAAGATATTGAGGCCATGTTCAAAAGGAAGACTGAGGCATATGACATGTATAGGCAGCTGGGATCAAATGGATCCCTTGAAGAGTATAGGGTTTGTCGGAGTACAGTTAAGAGAGAAATCAGGAGGACAAAAAGGGGACATGAGATTGTCTTGGCAGATAAGGCAAAGGAAAATTCAAAGAGCTTTTACAGATACATAAAGGGTAAAAGCGTGACGAGGGAGAGGGTAGGGCCTCTTCAGGATAAACAAGGTCATTTATGTGCAGATCCACAAGGGATGGGAGAGGTCCTAAATGAATATTTCTCGTCAGTATTTACTGTTGAGAAAGGCACGAATGTGAGGGAAATTGAGGAAATAAAAAGTGATGTCTTGAGGAGTGTACATATTACAGAGAAGGAGATGCTGGAGGTATTAAAGCCCATCAAGATAGATAAATCCCCGGGACCTGATGAAATGTATCCAAGGATGTGGGAGGCTAGGGAGGAAATTGCCAGCCCCCGAGCTGAGATATTTGAATCATTGACAGCCACAGGAGAGGTGCCTGAAGATTGGAGGGTAGCAAATGTTGTGTCTTTGATTAGAAGGGCTGTAAGGATAAGCCTGGGAACTACAGACCGGTAGCCTTACTTCTGCACTGGGTAAGTTGTTAGAAGGTATTCTGAGGGACAGGATCTACAAGCATTTAGACAGGCAAGGGCTAATTAGGGAAAGTCAGCATGGCTTTGTAAGGGGAAAGTCATGTCTCACCAATTTGATTGAGTTTTTTGAAGGGGTAACCAGGAAGGTAGATGAGGGCAGTGCAGTCGACGTTGTCTACATGGGCTTTAGCAAGGCCTTTGACAAGGTACCGCATGGTCGGTTGTTGCAAAAGGTTAAATCTCATGGAATGCAGGGTGAGGTAGCCAATTGGATACAAAATTAGCTTGGCGACCGAAGACAAGGGCTGGTTGTGGAAGGTTGTTTTTCAAGCTGGAGGCCTGTGACCAGCGGTGTGCCTCAGGGATCGGTGCTGGGTCCACTGTTATTTGTTATATATATTTGGATGAGAATGTAGGAGGCATGGTTAGTAAGTTTGCAGATGACACCAAGATTGGTGGCATAGTGGATAATGAAGAAGGTTATATAAGATTGCAACAGGACCTTGACCAATTGGGCCAGTGCGCCGAGGAATGGCAGATGGAGTTTAATTTGGATAAATGTGAGATGATGCATTTTGGTGGATCAAATCAGGGCAGGACCTACTCAGATTAATGGTAGAGAGTTGGGGAGAGTTACAGAACAAAGAGCGGCACGGTAGCACAACTGGCTAGCACTGTGGCTTCACAGCACTAGGGTCCCAGGTTCGATTCCCCGCTGGGTCACTGTCTGTGCGGAGTCTGCACGTCCTCCCCATGTCTGCTTGGGTTTCCTCCGGGTGCTCCGGTTTCCTCCCACAGGCCAAAGATGTGCAGGTTAGGTGGATTGGCCATGCTAAATTGCCCTTAGTGTCCAAAAAAGGTTAGGAGGGGTTATTGGGTTATGGGGATAGGGTGGAAGTGAGGGTTTAAGTGGGTCAGTTCAGACTCGATGGGCTGAATGGCCTCCTTCTGCACTGTAAATTCTATGTTCTATGTTCCAAAGAGATCTAGGGGTGCAGGTTCACAGCTCCTTGAAGGTGGAGTCGCAGGTAGACAGGGTGGCGAAGAAGGCATTCAGCATGCTAGGTTTTATTGGTCAGAATATTGAATACAGGAGTTGGGACATATTGTTGAAGTTGTACAAGGCATTGGTAAGACCATACATGGAATACTGTGTTCAGTTCTGGTCACCCTATTATGGGAAGGATATTGTTAAACTAGAAAGAGTGAAGAAGAGATTTACAAGGATGCTACCAGGGCTTAATGGTCTGAGATATAAGAAGAGGCTGGATAGGCTGGGACTTTTTCCCGGAGCATAGGAGGCTTAGGGGTGAACTTATAGAGGTTTATAAAATAATGAGGGGCATTTTAGTATATAGTCAACATCTTCTCCCAAAGGTAGAAGAGTCTAGAACTAGAGGGCATAGGTTTAAGGTGAGAGGGGAGAGATACAAAAGAGACCAAAGGGAATATTTCTTCACACAGAGGGTGGTGAGCATCTGGAACGAGCTGCAGTGGCAGTGGTAGAGGCGGGTACAATTTTGTCCTTTAAAAAACAGTTAGACAGTTCCATGAGCAGGGTGGGTATAGAGGGATATGGGCCAAATGCGGGCAAGTGGTACTAGCTTAGTGATAGAAACTGGGCGGCATGGACAAGCTGGGCCAAAGGACCTACTCCCATGCTGTAAACATCAATGACTCAATGACTCTATGACAATAAACACCACCTAATCCCCCCCACGCCTCATCCCCGTTTGCAGTCCTCCCTCTCTCTCCAACATTGAGCCTCTGCCACATGTTGAAATGGGCAAGTTGGCATGAACTTGGAAATGTTACATTTGGTCCCTTCACCCAAAACAGCTTGGGCCCAAGTACTGATCTTTGTGGTACCTCACCAGTCACAGCCTGCCAACACAATAATGACCCGTTTATTCCTGCTCTCTGTTTTCTGCCTGTTGATCAATCCATGATACATGCCAGTATATTACCTCCTATGCCACTGGCTTTAGTCCTGCTCATCAACGACCTGTGGGCTCTTCATCAAAAGCCTTCTAAAAACCCAAGGCCGGGATTCTCCGACCCCGCGCCAGAGTCTATAGTTCCCCATTTTCTCTCTCCTTCTCTTCTTAACTATTGGGGTGGCATTTCCTGGGCGGGATTCTCCGTTTGCTGACGTTGAAAGTACAAAACGCGATCAGGCAGAGAATAGGTTCTGCCGCAAAAATCACGACGGCGCTCCGATTTGACGCCAAATTGCAATTCTCCGTCACCTCAACAGCGCCGTCAATGTGGTCAGGAACGCATGTACATTAAGCAACGTATTCTCTGGGGCCTCCGTGTTTCTCCTCCTCATATGGGCCGAGTTCCCGACGTCGCAGTTCACTTGTGCTTTTAAAAATTGTCAAACTGGCATCATGGCTTATGAGGGAGAGAGAGAGAGAGGAGGTAGGACACAGAGAGGAGCTACTGTGGGCTGTCGGGCTGGACATTCGACGGGCTGGCTGAGGTGGGGGGGATCCTGCCAGGGCCGGAGGGAGGGGTGATGGGGGAACGGGCCGAGTGGCTGAGGTGACCACCCCCAGACTGGGCTGGTTTCCAGGCATGGACTGCCACCTTGCTGCGCACCCCACTGACCACCCACCCTTGTCCCTTTGTTCTGCAGAGTGACATCGGCCGTATGGGTGCCCCCACCCCAGCCCCCACTCCCCACTCCCGCACCCTACCCTCTGCCACTCCCTTACCCAACCCGGCTGCCACCTGTCAGCAGCCCACCCAGAGCAACGCCTAGCCCACATGGGGGCTGCGATGCATGCCCCTAGCGATGGCAGTGCCAGCCGATGCTACCCCTGGCATCGGGGATGGGCGCCAGGGACAGAGGCCCTCACGGTGCCAGCCACCGATGGGGCCAGGGGTGCAGGAATGGGGGGGATCATGCGGGGGCAGAGTCCGCAGTATCAACTGGGGCCGCCGTATGGCCCGGTGCACCTGGTTGGGCACGGGGTTACGTGCCATGTTAACATGTCAGCCTTTCACCCCCTGCAGACAATGGATATTGGGATTCAACCAGCAATGGTGGCTCTGGGGGACACCCTGCGGCTGTATGAGCTGGAACTGCTCAAGGTGGAGGAAGATGCAGCAGTGGATCCTGCATCAGTGGAGTGTGCCGCAGAGGAACAGGTAGCAGCCGCCCAGGCTGGAGAGCGAGCCGGCCAACAGGCCGAGAGGGAGGAGATGCCAAGGAGGCACCGCAAGAGACTTTGTGTGTACTGGCACCGCCTGTCATTCGAGGGCATGCCATTGTAGACACCGGCTGAACAGAGAGACTGTACAATATATCTGCCTGATGATGGTACACCTGGCACCGTGAGGGTATGGAGGAGGACACCCGCTCCCGGTGGCCGCCAAGGTGATGGTCAACCTGAACGTTTACATGACAGGGTCCTTCCTCGATAGGAGGTGGGGAACCTTGCACAGACTTAATCTGACACGGTTGGTAGAACAAATGGAGGAGGACTTCAAGAGGTGGGACATGCAGCCTCTGTCGCTGGTGGGCAGGGTGCAAGCAATTAAGATGATGGTCCTCCCGAGGTTCTTATTTGTATTTCAATGTCTCCCTATACTAATCACCAAGACCTTTTTTAATAAAATAGATAGGAGCATCACGAGCTTCGTGTGGGCAGGGAAAGTTCCGAGAGTAAGGAGGGGGTTCCTTCAGCGTAGTAGGGACAGAGGAGGACTGGCACTACCGAACTTGGGTGATTACTATTGGGCCGCCAATGTGGCAATGATACGTAGATGGATGATGGAGGGTGAGGGAGCGGCGTGGAAAAGACTGGAGAGAAAGTCCTGTAAAGGGACGAGTTTAGAGGCACTGGTGACGGCACCGCTACCGTCCTCACCTAAAAAGTTTACCACGAACCCGGTGGTGGCGGCAACACTGAATATCTGGGGACAGTGGAGGCGACAGAGAGGGGTGCGGGGAGCCTTGGTGGGGTCCCCTATCAGGAACAACCATAGGTTCGCCCCAGGAAGAATGGATGGAGGATTTCAGAGCTGGTACCAGTTGGGAATTAGGAAGGTGGGAGATTTATTTATAGATGGGACTTTTGCGAGCTTGGGAGCATTGGAGGAAAAGTATAAGTTGCCCTGGGGAAATTTCTTGCGATATATGCAGGTGAGGGCGTTTACTAGACAACAGATGAGGGAATTTCCGTTGCTCCTGACACAGGGGATACAGGACAGGGTGCTTTCAGGGGTGTGGGTCGGAGAGGGCAAGGTGTCAGAGATTTATAGAGAGATGAGGGAAGAGGGGGAGGAGTCGGTGGGCGAACTAAAATGAAAGTGGGAAGAAGAATTAGGGGAGGATATAGAGGAGGGTATGTGGGCTGATGCCCTAAGCAGGGTAAATTCCTCTTCCTCATGCGCCAGGCTTAGCCTGATTCAATTTAAGGTGCTACATAGAGCACACATAACGGGGGCAAGATTGAGCAGGTTCTTTGGAGTGGAGGACAAATGTGGGAGATGTGGCGGGAGCCCGGCAAACCACGCACATATGTTTTGGGCGTGCCCGGCACTGGAAGGGTATTGGAAGGGAGTGACGGGAGTGATTTTGCATGTGGTGAAGGCCCGGGTCAAACCAGGCTGGGGGTTAGCTCTATTTGGAGTTGCGGAAGAGCCGGGAGTGCAGGAGTCGAAAGAGGCCGATGTCGTGGCCTTTGCGTCCCTAGTAGCCCGGCGCAGGATCCTACTCATATGGAAGGAGGCGAAACCCCCCGGACTGGAGGCCTGGGTAAATGATATGGCGGGGTTCATTAAACTGGAGCAGATAAAGTTTGCCCTTGAGAGGATCGGCTCAAGGGTTCACCAGGCGGTGGCAGCCATTTCTCGACTACCTAGGGGAACGTTAGAGGGAAGACAGATGACCAGCAGCAGCAACCCAGGGGGAGGGGGTTTAGCTTAGTTTAGGTCAATAGACAATGGGGTTTTGTTACCTGTGTATTGTTAAAAATTTCTGTTTTGTTATTGTTTCGTTTGCTTTGTAAGAGGGAAAAATTGTTGTTTGGAAAAAAATTTCAATAAAATATATTTTTTTAAAAAATGACAGGGTCCTTCCAGGCACTGAGTGGGGGCCTGTCTGGGATCTCACCGGCCTCGGTGCAGAAGTGCATCTGTGCAATCACAGAGGCCACATATGCCCAGGCAGCACAATACATCCACTTCAATGTGGATCGAACCCACCAGGCTGCCTGAGCAGCAGGGTTCGCCGCCATGGTGGACTTGCCCCAGGTCCAGGGGGTGATCGATGGGATGCATGCCCCCCTATGAGCACCTGCAGATGACAGGCCAACACCAACTGAAAGAGGTACCACTCAATGAACCTGCAGCTCATATGTGACCATCAGCTGTACATCATTCACCTCTGTGCCTGATATCCAGGCAGTGTGCACGATGCCTTTATCCTGGCACACTGAATGACGCGCCCCCCCCCCGCACCCCGGCCTGGGGGTTGGCTTCTGGGCGACAGGGGTTTTCCACTGCGCTCGTGGCTGATGACATCTATCTGCAGGCCACAGACCGACACAGAGACCCGTTGAAACGACACCCAACCGGGACCAAAGGTGTGCATCGAGCAGTGCTTTGGCCGCCTGAAGATACAGTTCAGGTGCCTGGACTGCTCTGGAGGGGCCCTCTCGTATGATGGCCTGCTGTGTCCTCCACAATGTCACGCAGCACAGAAGCGATGTGCTGGAGGAGGAGGTGCGCCATCCTCTCCCTCCCCCGCATTGTCCTACGTGGAAGATGCAGGGGAGGGGGAGGATGGTCAGGATATGGGGCCCAGGCTCCATGGAGACCGCACAACTTGTGCGCCAGGGCCAACACGCACAAGACGATTTGATCGCCTGCAGATTCACCAACTGGGGGGGGTGGGGTGGGAGGGACTGGCCAGGGGCACGGACACCACATTCCAACCCAACACCCCTACACTCCACCCCCAGCCACCCCCCGCATGCAACACCCGCCGTGATATATACCTGCCGCCATACAGTTCGACCGGAACACCGGGTCTGGTCCATGGGATGGAGGATGATGACAACTCGTTCTGCGATGAGCTCTGCTGCTCCGCAGCATCTGGCAACGTCTGACCCCTGCCCAGGGTAGCATGTCCCACCGTCCACCTGGGTGATCCCTGCATGCGAGCTGTCCATTCCATCACACGGTCCCATCGGATTCCTGGGGTAACAGTGGTGGGGATAGACATGGGGGTGGGGGTGGGGGGTGGAATGGGGAGCATGGGCCACCCACAATGTCCATCCACTACCCCGCCCAACTCTGTGGCCAGCCCAGACGAGCCCACCCAGCCCACCCATCGGACAGAGCACCGAAACAGGTTTGTCATGTGAGAGTACCTTTAAGAAATGGATGTTTAAGCAATGTACCTTTAAGAAATGGAGCTGATCATATTACTGAAGTGATGTCAGAGGGTGGGGGGAGCTGAGCTCACTTCTGCTTTTTGAGTTTCAGTTTGAGAACGCAGCTGTGAGTGTCTGTGTGTTTTGCTGTGAGCTGCAGGAAGAAACACAGAGCTGGTCTGTTGATTTCTGCAATCCAAAGACTGTAAATATATTGAATGTAACCTAATGTGCTCCTATTTTTGAAGGTTTGAAATCTTTTGGATGTTTAAAGGAACAGTTTGAAGGATTATCTAGCGTTATAGTCTTTTTGGGTTGTCTTTGAAGTAATGGATGTTAAGATATTCAATGTTTGTTTTAAAAAGGTTAACTTGAGTTCATAGAATAAACATTGTTTTGTTTTAAAAACCACTTGTCCATTTCTGCTGTATCACACTTGGAGAGTACGCCGTGAGCTTCCCACACCACAATCTATTAAACGTTGTGGATCGGTTGAACTGCATGAAACACTTTGGGTTCTGTAAACTCGGACACATAATGTTTTGTAACAGTATTTACAAATTTGTGCCCTTGCCTCTATAACTAAACTGTGCCCAGTACCCGTGCCAACTTAACTGGTGTCTAACTTTCTGGCCTTACGGCCCCTAAAGCTACGTATAGGTGGATCCCCAGCAGGAGTGGTGGTGGCCTGCTGTGATTCCTGCCCTGCGACCTGGGTCCCCTTTGGCGGGCGAATTCGGGGAACCACGCCGGCCAGTGCCTGGGCAATACCGGTGACGTTCCCAGCCATGGCTTGCTGTGACTGGGCCATGCTCAGGTGCGCTGCTGCGATATCCAGGTGGCTCTGGCACATGGTTGCCTTTGTGATGGCAACCCTGCCCTAGGCCTCGGCCTGCACCCGCACAGAATGCACCAGGCCTTGGACATGTTGATTCATAGCCAAAATTGTCGCCCTCAATGCCTTCACTGCAGATGCCACCCTTGCGGTGTTGGCTTGGGTGGTACGCATTGTTGGCACCACCTCTTGCTGCTCACCGGCAATCCCTCATGTTGCTCTGCGGCTGCATCTCCACAATCGATGGAACTGTCCATTTCAGATGCCCGAAACCCTTCTGGACAACAGCTAGTTCCTGTGTCGGCCTGCCTTCTGACCATCTGCCCCCTTGGGTTCTCCTTCCTCTACCTGCTGCACTGGAGCAGCTGTGTGCTGAGCACCAGATAGTGCCCCAGGAGCCTCTTCACTCAAGCGCCCAACCGAGTTGAGAGTCTCTGGGATGGTGGAGGATATTGGAGACAGCTGTGACTAGAAATCTCTGTCATCCTCTGACCCGGGCTCTGGGGTCTCCTGAGTCTCGGGCGGAGGGCTGGTCTCCGAGCTGCTCCCATCGCTGCTCGGCTTACGGGTGGGGCTCCGGCAGTGGCACTGGCTGGGGGCGGGGGATGCCTGATGGACCCACCCCATCATCAGCAGGTCCTGTAAGACACAAGACAAGACGCATGATTAGAGGGATTGGGTGGTGGTGAGCGTGTGGGTGGGGGTGGGACGTGGTGGGGTGGGAGTGGTGTAGGATGAGGGTGGAGTGGGTGAGGGCGGTGAGGGTGAGCGTGGTGTGAGGATGCGGGTGGGGATGAGGGTGGTGTGGAGGTGAGGGTGGCATTGGTGGGGGTTGACACACGTGACATGGGGAACCTGCACTAAGCGGGGTCTCACTTCCTCACCCGTGGCCGAGCTCCATCTCAGCGATCTCCCTTTCCTCTGGGCCACCGACTACATCTAGGGCCCTCTGCTCAGCCACAGTACGGGGCTGCAGGGCCGGCAGTCCCCCTCTTGTCTTCTCCCTCTCCTGGCGGTTGTGCGTGGCTTTCTCCTGGGGCAGGGGGCACAGAAAACTACAGTGTTGGACAGTCTGAAGCATGCAGCACAGGGAGTGGGTAGTTGGTGGCCTCAGTGGCTAGCGCACCCGGCCATGGCGGCTGGTATGGGTGCTGTCACGTAGTGTAGGGTGGGGATTCGCCCACCCTCTGGGTGGTGAGGGGGTAGGGTCACCGTTATGTGGACCGGGGGTTGATGCCTGGGACACAGTGCTGCCTACTCACCATGGCCGCCCTGAGTATGTGTGTTTTAACGACTGCTGGCTGGTCCGGTTGATGTTGCCCACAGTGCTGACTGCCTCTGCCATCTGTGCCCAGGCACGCCGAGTGGCGGCGACTGGCAGCCTCCTTCCCGGGCTGGGATACTGGGCTTTTAAAGCAGACCGAGGCAGGCCAGCAGCACAGTTCAATTCCCTTTGAAAATCGCTGGCTTTTAAAGCAGACCAAGGCAGGCCAGCAGCACGGTTCAATTCCCGTACCAGCCTCCCCGAACAGGCGGCGGAATGTGGCGACTAGGGGCTTTTCACAGTAACTTCGTTTGAAGCCTACTTGTGACAATAAGTGATTTTCACTTTTCATTTCATCGCCCTCTTCTCCACTGCGTCCAGCTGTGTCTCAAGCTCTGCATCAATGAAACATGGGGCCGCATGTCTTACTGCCATCTTGTTGGCTGGGATGGTGTGTGTGTGGGGTGTGAAGTGTGTATATGAGGCTACAGCTTGTCAGCTTCCTGAGTGTCAATCGCTAAACCGGCGAATCCGGCACCATTTCTCATTAGAATTGATTGTGTTCCATGTGACGTCGGTGCTAGCCCCTTAACAGTAGCAGAATCGGTCCAAGTGCGGTGCCAGTTTTGGTGACGTGAAATTCTGCATTGGCGTCAACACTTAGTCCCAGAAACGGAGAATCATGCCCCCTACCTTTCAATCTGCGGGAACCGTTCCAGAATCTAATACATTTTGTAAGATGATCATCAATGCGTCCATTATCCACATAGCTACTTCCTTCGGCACTCTGGTATATAGAATTTCAGGTCCCGGGAACTTATCAACCCTTTAATTCCCCAATACAACCACCAAAACTAATTTCCTTCAATTCCCCTTTCTCCCTAGTTCCTTGAAACTCTAATTCTGTGACATTTCTTGTACCTTCCTCAGTGAAGACAGACACAAAGTTATAATTTAGCTTCTCTGTCATTTCTCTATTCCCCATGAGAAAATCTCCTTATTCGTCTATAATGGACCCATATGTCTTTTCTAGATATTTCCTTTCTATGTTCCTTTGTTCGAATTTAACACCCTGGTTTCAGATTGAACTGCTTCACTTTCAAGCATAATGTAAGGTTCTATCATATTATGGTCACTCATGCCCACAAGTTATTTTACAACAAGATTATCAATTAGGCCTTTCTCGTTACATAATACAAGATCTAAAATAACCTCCAGTAGGTTCCTCAACAAACTACTCTGGAAAACCATCCCTATCATACCCCAGAAACCTGTCTTCCACATTAAGTTTACTCTGCCGATATGCAGATTGAAGTCACCCATGATTACTGTAATATCCATACTACATAGGATCATAGAATTTACAGTGCAGAAGGAGGCCATTCGACCTATCGAGTCTGCACTGCACCCTGGAAAGAGCACCGCACCTAAGCCCATGCCTCCACCCTATCCCCGTAATCCAGTAACCCAGCTAACTTTTTGGACACTAAGGGGCAATTTAGCATGGCCAATCTACCTAACCTGAAAATCTTTGGACTGTGGGAAGAAACCGGGGTACTCGCAGGAAACCCATGCAGACACGGGGAGAACATGCAGACTCCACACAGTCACCAAAAGCCGGAATTGAACCCGGGACCATGGAACTGCGAGGCAGCAGTGCTAACCCGATTCATATGATGTCCCACACTACCGCTACTGTTTGGTGGCATATAAACAACTCCGACCTATGTTTGCTGTTCATTGCTATTTCTTTGCTCCACCCAAACATTTCACATTTTGTTCTTCAGATCTGAGATCCTCCCTTACCAATATACTGATCCCATCCCTTACTATCAGGGTCACACCACCTCCTTTTCCTTTTTGCCTGTGCTTCCTACATGCCGAATATCCTTGAATAACCAGTTCCCAGTTTTGGTCACCTTGCAGCCATGTTTCATATCATATCCATTTACCTCTATTTGAGCCTTGTTGCGAATACTGTGTGCATTCAGGTAGAGTGCTCTTAGCTTTGTCTTTTTGACATTATTCCACATTCTAAGCCTAATTGATGTTCACCTTTGTTTTGCCTACCTTTTAAATATGCTTGCTACTTTTCTAAACCCTTTGATCGAAAGATTTTCTCCTCACCTCACTCCTAAATGACCAACTCCTTGTCCTGGGACTACAACCTCAGTAAATTCCCTAGCCGGAAGCAACTTCCCAATAGCATTCCAAAGAAGTGCCATTCGATTCAAAATGTTAATTCTCTCTCCACACATGCTGCCAGATCTGTTGAGTATTTTACTCAGAACTTTCTGTTTTTTATCTTGCAATAGCTACCCTGTCATCAAAGAATTTCTTACAAGATCACCTCTCAACAAGATCACCTCTCAATTTTTTAAACTATAGAGAATATAGGCACAATTCAGCCACCATGTTGCGTCCGACACAGATTTGGACATGCCACGTGAATAGTGGGAGAGGGCAAAATCGAGATGTACATTGGGTGCAAACTATTTTATGATTCACCCGACATGCTCCCAATGGTGAGTTCCAGATCTTGCCCAAAAATGGCAAGAAAATCATTCAGACTAATTTGCATTAATTACAATCTCATGAACAAGATTGACTCTATCCCTAAACCCAGTGGCCTCCGAGTCCCCCGGCGTGGCCATCACAACTTCCGTGATTCCTGTCGGCCTCCCGCTGTGCCCACGGGGGCGCTGAATCCGGAGGCTGGGAGACTCTGGCTTAGAACGGGCAGAGCATATTGAAATGAGTTTAAAGTCTTATTTAAATACGCAAATCTGGTTCTCGCCCAAAGAGGACATGAACCATGCCGCGGGATGGGAGCATCGCACCCCATTCAGCGCTCTGCGTGAACCCCGTTTAGGCGCTCTACCACTCTTCTCCGGGAATACGGGAGGTGTGCCGTACACAACGGGAGGTCGAATTGTGCTCCATGGGCCTGGCCCGCGATCGGGGGCTACTGATCTGCGGGCGGGCTCGTTCTGTGGGGCCTTCTTTCTTCCGTGCCGGGCCCCTGTAGGGCTCTGCCATATTGCCCAGGGGGTGGCGTGGATAAGGGAGCCCCCGCGCATGCACGGAAATATGCCGGCCGTTTTGCGCATGCGCGGAAATATGCCGGCTGGTCCACGCATGCGCAAGATCACGCTGGCCGTTCCGCACATGCGCGAACTCACGCCGGCCCTTTGGCGCCGGCTGGAGCTGCGCGAACCACTCTGGCGTCAACCTAGCCCCTGAGAAAGTGGAGAATTCCTCACTTTCGGGGCCGTTGATGCCGGAGTGGTTGGCGCCGGTTTTCACATCGGCGTAGGGGCATAGCCCTATGTTTAGATAATCCCCCGCACTGTGTTTAGATTGGCCATGCAAAAAGACAAGGAATAATTAGGGAAAAATAATTAACTAGGGAAAGCTAACTTCAAAGAGATAGGAATAAAGAAGTTAGAAGATAAATTGAAATCAAATGTTGGCAGGCAAAACCGTAAATGAACACTGGTTGCCTGTAAAGAAAAGACAGTTTGGCACAATCAAGATATATTCCCTTGAATGAAAAAGTATAACAGATAAACAGATGGGGGCATGGTAGCACAGCGGTTAGCACAGTTGCTTCACAGCTCCAGGGTTCCAGGTTTGATTCTCGGCTTGGGCCACCGTCTGTGCAGAGTTTGCACTTTCTCCCCGTGTCTGCCTGGGTTTCCTCCGGGTGCTCCGGTTTCCTGTTTCCTCCCACAGTCCAAAGATGTGCAGGTTAGGCGGGTTGGCCATGGTAAATTACCCTTAGTGTCCAAAAAGGTTGGGTGGGGTTAGTGGGTTAAGAGGATAGGGTGAGCGTGTGGGCTTGGATAGGGTGCTCTTTCCAAGGGCCGGTGCAGATTCGATGGGCTGAATGGCCTCCTTCTGCACTGTAAATTCTCTGATAAAGAGATCAAGGTGAAGAAGAAAAAGTGTGCTAATGACAGATGTCAGGTGGAAATTCTAAGCAAATATCAGGCTGAATCTCGACGGCTTAGAGCGGAATTGGAAAAGCAAGTAAAAGAAGCAAAGAGAGAGTGTGAGAAGAGACTGACAGCTCACATAAATGAGAATCCAAAAGTCTTCAAGAGGCTAATAAATAGGAAAATATTAATAAAAGGAGGAATGGGACTCATTATGGAGCAAAAAGGGAATTTACACAGAGGGAATGAGATAGATGAGACATTAAATGAATATTTTGCCTCTGTCTTTACCATGGAAGAAGATACCACCTGGGACAGGGTGAAAGAGGAGGTAGCTCAGATACTGTTTAAAGGATTTAAAATTAATAAGGACGAAGTATTGGATAGGCCCTGTGTACTTGGATTGGATTGGATTTGTTTATTGTCATGTGTACCAAGGTACAGTGTCATGTATTTTTCTGCGAGCAGCTCAACAGACCATTAAGTCTATGATTCTATGATTCTATGAAAATAAAATAAAATAAAAAGAAAATACATAATAGGGCAATACAAGGTACACAATGTGGCTACATAAGCACCAGCATCGGGTGAAGCATGCAGGGGTGTAATGTTAATCAGGTCAGTCCACAAGAGGGTCATTTAGGAGTCTGGTAACAGCGGGGAAGAAGCTGTTTTTGAGTCTGTTCGTGCGTGTTCTCAGACTTTTGTATCTCCTGCCCGATAGAAGAAGTTGGAAGAGTGAGTAAGCCGGGTGGGAGGGGTCTTTGATTATGCTGCCTGCTTTCCCCAGGCAGCGGCAGGTGTAGATGGAATCAGTGGATGGGAGGCAGGTTCATGTGATGGGCTGGGCTGTGTTCATGATTCACTGAAGTTTCTTGCGGTCTTGAGCCAAGCAGTTGCCATACCAGGCTGTGATGCAGCCAGATAGGATGCTTTCTATGGTGCATCTGTAAAAGTTGGTAAGAGTTAATGTGGACATGCCAAATTTCCTTAGTTTCCTGAGGAAGTATAGGTGCTGTTGTGCTTTCTTGGTGGTAGCGTCGATGTGGCTGAACCAGGATAGATTTTTGGTGATGTGCACCCCTAGGAATTTGAAGCTCCTAACCATCTCCACCTCGGCCCCGTTGATGCTGACAGGGGTGTGTACAGTACTTTGCTTCCTGAAGTCAATTACCAGCTCTTTAGTTTTGTTGGCATTGAGGGAGAGATTGTTGTCGCTGCACCACTCCACTAGGTTCTCTATCACCCTCCTGTATTCTGACTCGTTGTTATTCGAGATTCGGCTCAATATGGTTGTATCGACAGCAAACTTGTAGATGGAGTTGAAACCAAATTTTGCCATGCCGTCGTGTGTGTACAGGGAGTATAGTAGGGGGCTAAGCACGCAGCCTTTGAGGACTAATGTGGAGGATGCGTTGTTGTTTATTCTTACTGATTGTGGTCTGTGGGCCAGAAAGTCGAGGATCCACTTGCAGAGTGAGGAGCCAAGTCTTAAGTTTTGGAGCTCTGATATGAGCTTGCCGTTTGCTGTGGACCAGTTGCGGCGGTATGCGAATTGCAGTGGATCAAGGCGTTCTGGGAGTATGGAGTTGATGCGCTAAAGGCACCATGGCTGGATGAGACGCATCCAAGGATACTAAGAGAAGTGAAAGCACTGACTATCATTTTCCAAACTTTCTTAGCCTCGGGGTGGTGCTAGAGGACTGGAGAATTGCAAATGTTACACAGTTGTTCAAAAAAGGGTGTAAATTTAAACCCAGCAATTACAGGTCAGTCAGTTTAAGCTCGGTGATAGTAAAGCTTCTAGAAACGATAATTCGGGAGAAAATTAATTTGGGCATTGTAGCGCACAAAGACTCCGTGAGACGAATAGAGTGAAGTCGATGAGGCTTTATTAAGCGTGTCTGTTCCCCCGTAGCTCAATAGTAGACTGGCCTGCGGGGGAGGACTCCGGCTTCTTATACTCCGCCTTCAGGGCGGAGCTAGAGGTCAACGGCCAACCAGGACCCGGGATCTGTCAGCCAATGACATTAGGGCTTCCAGTCCCACATGACCCCCAATACATACTACCACATTCACTCTTTGTCAAAAATGAACCCGGCGGGGTGATGCTTCGTATGGTGGTAAGGGTTTACAGGGCTGGTCCTGGGAGGAAAAAAACATTCACATGGCAATACAGTATGTACAATTTTGTCCTGTTTCAACTATTTACAGAGGGTATAGGGAGAAAAGCAAAATGTTCTTGTGAAAAAGTCCATATTTTGATTTAGATCGACGCCACGAGTCGGTCGGGCGGTCTGGTCGTCCGTGTCGATCGCCTCGGCCCCGGTGGTGGTGGTGGTGCTTGTACCGGTGTTGTTGTCTCCGGGAGCCTTACGGTTTCAGCTTGGGCTTTATTCTTGGTCGGGCCTGAGGGGAGGGGAACCGATCCTCCTGGGAAGGGGGCGGTCGCGGGGTGCGGCGGTGGCAGGAAGGGGGGGGGTTGGGTGAATGGTGTCGGGGGGGTGTGTGTGTTGCCGGCGGGCGCCAGATCCCGCAGGGAGACCGTGTCCTGTCGGCCGTCGGGGTACTCCACGTAAGCGTACTGCGGGTTCGCGTGGAGGAGGTGAACCCTTTCGACCAACGGGTCCGCCTTATGTGCCCGTACATGCTTTCGGAGCAAGATGGGTCCTGGGGCCGCCAGCCAGGTCGGCAGCGACGTTCCAGAGGATGACCTTCTAGGGAAGACAAGGAGACGCTCATGAGGCGTTTGATTAGTGCTTGTACATAATAACGACCGGATGGAGTGGAGAGCGTCCGGGAGGACCTCCTGCCACCGTGAAACTGGGAGGTCCCTGGACCGTAGAGCCAGTAGGACGGCCTTCCAGACCGTGCCGTTCTCCCTCTCTACTTGCCTGTTCCCCCGGGGGTTGTAGCTGGTCGTCCTGCTTGAGGCTATGCCCTTACTGAGCAGGAACTGGCGCAGCTCGTCACTCATGAAAGAGGACCCCCTGTCGCTGTGGACGTATGCGGGGTAACCGAACAGTGTGAAGATGCTGTTCAGGGCTTTAATGACTGTGGCCGCGGTCATGTCAGAGCAGGGAATGGCAAAAGGGAAGCGGGAGTATTCGCCCACCACATTAAGAAAATATGCGTTGCGGTCGGTGGAGGGGAGGGGCCCTTTGAAATCGAGACTGAGGCGTTCAAAGGGGCGGGAAGCCTTAATCAGGTGCGCTCCATCCGGCCTGAAAAAATGCGGTTTGCATTCCGTGCAGATGTGGCAGTCCCTTGTGACTGTACGGACCTCCTCTAAAGAGTATGGGAGATTGCGGGACTTGATGAAGTGGAAAAACCGAGTGACCCCCGGGTGGCAGAGGTCCTCATGGAGGGTTTGGAGGCGGTTAATTTGTGCGTTGGCACATGTGCCGCGGGATAGGGCATCGGACGGCTCGTTCAGCTTCCCGGGACAATACAAAATCTCATAGTTGAAGGTGGAGAGCTCGATCCTCCACCTTAAGATCTTGTCGTTTTTGATTTTG